>NC_060119.1:1135320901-1135627276 GCF_021461395.2 Schistocerca americana
GTGGCAATATCCTTTTCATATATACTTAAATTTCCTTAAAAATCTATACTGACAATTTTGGGTTTTAACCAGCATTCTGTATCTAGTGTTGTATGCTTCACTGCTTCTTAGTCGTGCTTCAAACTCTGTCACTTTGTTGTGAAAACTTTGACAGTTAACCACCAGCAATTAATGCTATCTCCTTTGGGTGCCTTTCTTTGTATCTTACAGCAACACTTCTGCGTCTTCTACAACTATTGCTATGTGGTTTGGATGGAGACTTGCCTAATCTAAGGGGGAGGGGGGGGGACACCTCGTGTGCACACATTCAGTTATCTAGATAATAGTCTCTGATCCACTATGCACACCTAATCCAATTACGCAGCACTCCAGTTTTCTTGGCTCATCCAGAGTTTGCGCTACCACCCATCTGCTTTGGTTGGTTGGTTGGATTAAAAGAGGGGGAAAGGGACCAAACTACGAGGTCATCAGTTCCTTGTTCCAAATAAAACAATGCCCCCCCCCCCCCCCCCAAAAAAAAAACGAGACTGACAACTCAAAACAGAATGAAAGGAAAAATCACAAGAACGACGAAGGGCAACAAACATAAGATAAAAAAGGAGAAGCCAGCCACTGCAACACATTAAAACTTCCAACCTAGAAGCACTAGTGTGGAGGACACAGAGGGTCAAAGGACATCCGCTAAAACTTAGATCAAATGATAAAGACCCACTCTCATGAATAAAACGTAAAATTATATCAGCTGATGAGGCATTGTCATATAAAATTAATGGCAACAAGTCCGGTAACCCAAGATTTTGTCGCTGGACAGTCAAGTGGGCCACTGTCAATTGGGCACCACACCAACAAGCGACAGTCAAGTGGGCCACTGTCAATTGGGCACCACACCAACAATCAGCCGGTTCTTCATGGCACAGGAGGTAACTGGGGTCGCCCAAATGTGGCCAGTGTGGAGCCGGCAGAGGACAACTGATTCCCTGTGAGAGGCCCACATGGAAGAATTCCACGCATTCAAAGTCTCCTTAATGACACGCAGTTTGTTATGTGTACTGTTATGCCATTCTGCCTCCCAATGCTGAAAAACCCTATGGCGTAAGTCAGAACGCAGTTCAGGTTCAGAGATGCTCATCTCCAGAAGCGGTTTCCGCGTAGCCTGTTTGGCCTGCCTATTGGGAAGTTTGTTCCCCGGGATGCCGAAGTGTCCTGGGGTCCACACAAACACCACTGAACGACAGGACTGGTCCAGGGCATAGGTGGACTCCTGGATGGACGCTACCAAAGGACGGTGTGGGTAGCACAGGTGGATAGCTTGTAGGCTGCTCAAGGAGCTAGTACACAGAAGAAACGATTCCCCGGGGCACGAACGGATATACTGAAGTGCACGAGAGATGGCCACCAGCTCTGCAGTGAATACACTGCAGCCATCAGGCAAGGAATGCTGTTTAAAATTGCCTCTGTTGACGTAGGCGAAGCCAACATGACCATCAGCCATTGAGCCGTCGGTAAACGGAACACGTCAAGAATTGAGAGGAAGTGACAGCAGAGAGCAGCAGGAGTAACTGAGTCCTTAGGGTCATGCGAAAGGTTCAGACGAATGTGGAGCCTAGGTGTACACCATGGAGGTGTATGCGGACGGACATGGACGGCAAGTGGTAAAGGGAAGGACTCCAGTTCAGACAGAAGGGATTGCACGCGAACCGCAATCGTTAGTCCTCACCTGGGCTGCCAATGCGTGAGATGAATTGCTGCAGGTGGAAAAAGGAGACAGTAATTCGGATGTTCAGGAGAACTACGAATGTGTGTAACGTAACTGGCGAGCAGTTGTGCATGCCTAACCTTCAATGGAGGAACACCAGCCTCCACCGTGACACTGGTCACCGTACTCATTCTAAAAGCTCCCGTCGCTAGGCGAACACCACAGTGGTGCACTGGGTTGAGTACACGCAACTCTGAGGGTGCCGGCGAACCATAAACCACACTCCCATAGTCAAGGTGGGGTTGAACAAGGGCTTTGTAGAGCTACAGCGACATAGAGTGATATGCACCCCAGTTGGTGTTGCTCACGCGGCAGAGGGCATTGAAGTGCTGCCAGTACTTCCACTTAAGCTGACGAAGGTGAGGTAGCCAAGTCAATTGGGCGTTGAAAACCAGTCCTAAGAATCAGTATGTCCCCACGACAGTGAGTGGATCATCATGAATGTAAAGTTCTGGTTCTGGATGAATGGTACGATGCTCACAGAAGTGCATGACACACAACTTAGTGGCCAAAAACTGGAAGCTGTGGGCAAGAACCCATGACTGCGCCTTGTGGATAGCTCCCTGTAGGCGCTGCTCAGCAACAACAGTACTGGTGGAGCAGTACGAAATGCAGAAGTCATCTGATTACAGAGAGGGTGAGATGGATGGCCCTACAGCTGCTGTTAGACTGTTAATGGCCACTAATAAAAATTTAGTTTCTATAGGAAAACATATAACTTTCTTGGCGAATGCCTTTCCGATATTGATGTCTGAAATACTCCTCTGTGATACAGACAACAGGAAGATTGAGTCAATAATTAAATCACTGATGACTAAGGACTCTCATGGTTATAATGGAGTGTTTAGCAGAACACAGTAGTAAAGCCATTTTATAAAAAAGGGAGAAAGGGATAAAGTAGGTAATTTTAGACATATTTCAATGCCATCAGTGTTTGCAAATGTTATTGAAAAGGCTGTGTATTTAAGGATAATTGATCATTTCATATCACACAATTTTCAACTGAAAATGCTATATTCTCTTTTCTCTGTGAGGTACTGGATGAGCTTAACAAAAAGTTTCAAATGCTTGGTACATTTTTTGATAAAACTAAGGCATTTGATTGTGTTGATCGCAAAATATTGCTCCAGAACTTGGAGCATTATGGGATACGGGGAGTAGCTCACAATTGGTTCACCTCACTTTAGCAACAGGCACCAAAAGGTCATTAGTCATAATGTTGATAATGGCTGTGATGTGGGGTCTCAGTGGGGTACTGTGAAGTGGGGGGTGCCCCAGGGATCAGTGTTCCTTATTTACATAAATGATATGCCCTCTAGCATTATGGGTAACTCTAAAATATTTCGGTCTGCTGATGACATTAGCTTGGTAGTAAAGGATGTTGTGTGCAACATTGGCTCAGTTTCAAATAGTGCAGTACATGTCCTAAGTTCATGGCTTGTAGAAAATGAACTAACGCTAAATCGCAGTAAGACTCAGTTTCTAACACACAATTCAAAAAAACCTGATGTTTTAATTTCACGGAATGGGCATATGATTACTGAAACTGAACTGTTCAAATTTCTAGGTGTTCACATACGAGGGCAGTTCAATAAGTAATGCAACACATTTTTTTCTCGGCCAATTTTGGTTGAAAAAGCCGGAAATTTCTTGTGGAATATTTTCAAACATTCCCGCTTCGTCTCGTATAGTTTCATTGACTTCCGACAGGTGGCAGCGCTGTACGGAGCTGTTAAAATGGCGTCTGTAACGGATGTGCGTTGCAAACAACGGGCGGTGATCGAGTTTCTTTTGGCGGAAAACCAGGGCATCTCAGATATTCATAGGCGCTTGCAGAATGTCTACGGTGATCTGCCAGTGGACAAAAGCACGGTGAGTCGTTGGGCAAAGCGTGTGTCATCATCGCCGCAAGGTCAAGCAAGACTGTCTGATCTCCCGCGTGCGGGCCGGCCGTGCACAGCTGTGACTCCTGCAATGGCGGAGCGTGCGAACACACTCGTTCGAGATGATCGACGGATCACCATCAAACAACTCAGTGCTCAACTTGACATCTCTGTTGGTAGTGCTGTCACAATTGTTCACCAGTTGGGATATTCAAAGGTTTGTTCCCGCTGGGTCCCTCGTTGTCTAACCGAACACCATAAAGAGCAAAGGAGAACCATCTGTGCGGAATTGGTTGCTCGTCATGTGGCTGAGGGTGACAATTTCTTGTCAAAGATTGTTACAGGCGATGAAACATGGGTTCATCACTTCTAACCTGAAACAAAACGGCAATCAATGGAGTGGCGCCACACCCACTCCCCTACCAAGAAAAAGTTTAAAGCCATACCCTCAGCCGGTAAAGTCATGGTTACAGTCTTCTGGGACGCTGAAGGGGTTATTCTGTTCGATGTCCTTCCCCATGGTCAAACGATCAACTCTGAAGTGTATTGTGCTACTCTTCAGAAATTGAAGAAACGACTTCAGCGTGTTCATAGGCACAAAAATCTGAACGAACTTCTCCTTCTTCATGACAACGCAAGACCTCACACAAGTCTTCGCACCCGAGAGGAGCTCACAAAACTTTAGTGGACTGTTCTTCCTCATGCACCCTACAGCCCCGATCTCGCAACGTCGGATTTCCATATGTTTGGCCCAATGAAGGACGTAATCCGTGGGAGGCACTACGCGGATGATGAAGAAGTTATTGATGCAGTACGACGTTGGCTCCGACATCGACCAGTGGAATGGTACCGTGCAGGCATACAGGCCCTCATTTCAAGGTGACGTAAGGCCGTAGCATTGAATGGAGATTACGTTGAAAAATAGTATTGTGTAGCTAAAAGATTGGGGAATAACCTGGTGTATTTCAATGCTGAATAAAACAACCCCTGTTTCAGAAAAAAATGTGTTGCATTACTTATTGAACTGCCCTCGTAGATAGTAAACTGTCATGGAAAGCCCACCTTCAGGATCTTGTTCAAAGACTCAATGCTGCCACTTTTACTATTTGAATGGTATCTGATGTGAGTGATTTTTCGACACAAAGATTCGTCTACTTTTCATTTGCTTACGTCATGGTATTATATTTTGGGGTAACTCTTCCCATTCTAAAAGGATATTTTTGGCTAAGAAACGGGCGGTTCAGGCAATAAGTGGTGTAAGTTCACGAACCTCTTGTCGACCCCTGTTCACGAGTCTGGGTATTTTGACATTGGTCTCTCAATATATATATTCCTTGCTGTCATTTCTTGTTAACAATATTAGCTTATTCCCAAGAATAAGCAGCTTTTACTCGGTTAATACTCGGCAGAAATAAAACCTGCATTTGAATCGGACTTCCTTAACTCTTGTGCAAAAAGGTGTGCAGTATACTGCTGCATCCATTTTCAATAATCTACCACTCAAATTTAGGAATCTTAGCAGTAATCCATGCGCTTTCAAATCGAAACTGAAGAGTTTCCTTATGGGTCACTCCTTCTATTCTGTCGAGGATTTCCTTGAAAAATTATGCTAATTCTTACGGTATTCTTGATTGTGTTTACTTAAACTTATGGAGTGACTTTTTTGGGTTCATAAACATTTATTTTTACCTGTTATTACTTTTATGTTGTAATTTCATGTACTGACAAGTTCCATGATCTTGAAGATTTGCTCCTCAATTTGGTCCTACGGTACTTGAAGTGTAAATAAATAAATAAATAACAGAGCTTTACAGGACCCTATTCTCCTGGATATGGGGGAACTATGGGAGGCACCAACTTGGACACGGAAAGTACAGAGCAACAGGAAATTTTGGATAAAAATCGAGAGCAGGCCTTGGAGACCCCACCCGTGTAATGTGGCAAAGATATGATGTAGCCAGGTGTTGTCATAAGCTTTGTGTAGGTCAAAAAAGATGGCAACAAGATGTTGGCATCTGAAAAAAGCTGTTCGGATGGCAGACTCAAGGGACACAAGGTTATCTGTGGTAGAGTGCCCCTGGCGGAAACCACCCTGAAATGGAGCCAGTAGGCCACATGACTCCAGGACCCAACCCAACAGCCAACGCACCATATGTTCCAGCAGCTTACAAAGGATGTTGGTGAGGCTGATGGGCAGATAGCTATCAACATCAAGCAGGTTTTCACCGAGTTTGAGGTGACTGTTGATTCGATCCTGCCCAGGGGTGTGTCGGGCAATGTGCAAGTGCGCTGAGGAGCTCCCACTGCGTAAATGGGGCATTATAGGGTTTACTGTGGTGTGTAGTGAATGAGAGTACTTTCCTTTCCATCCGCCATTTGAGGATGCGAAAGGCTGGGGGGTAGTTCTCTGATGCAGTGGCTCAAGTATAGTGCTCAGCAAAGTGCTCGGCAATCGTGTTTGCGTCGGAACATAGCACGTCATTGATGTTAACGCACAGAGACACCTGTTGGGGTCTGGTACCCAAAAAGACATATGATCTTTGTTAAGATTTGGGAAGGTGACATATGGCACCCAATGGTCGACATGTACCTCTCACAACATTCCTGTTTCCATCTTTTTATAAGCTGGTGTACACAGGTACGGAGCTGCTTAAAGGCTATCAGATGCTCTAGGGAAGGCTGCCGTTTATGTTGCTGTAGAGCTGGCCGACGCTCTGTAATTGCCTCAGCGACTTCCGGCGACCACCAAGAGACTGTCTTTTGCTGGGGGCACCATAAAAAGCGAGGGATCGCATTTTCTGATGCAGGAATGATTGCGGTAGTCACCTTCTCAACCATCACATCGATGTTACCATGTGGGGAGAGTCAATGGTGACATCAGAGGTGAAAGTTTCCCAGTCCACCTCGTTTGAAGCCCATCTGTGCAGGTGTCTGTGGGCCTGACGCCGGGGCAGTGACAGGAAGACGGGGAAGTGGTCACTACCACACAGGTCGTCATATGCTCTCCAGTGAATGATAGATGGGAGAAGACCTGGGCTGCGAATTGATAAATCAATGGCCGAGTAACTATCTCGAGCCACACTGAAATGTGTGGCGGCTCCAGTACTTAAGAGGCAGATGTCGAACTGAGACAGTAAAGTTTCAACATCTCTGCCTCGGCCAGTAAGCACGGTGTCACCCCACAAGGGGTTATGGGCATTAGAATCTCCCTAAAGTAGGAAAGGTTTAGGGAATTGATCAATCAGTGCAGCTAATATATTTAGGGGTACTGCACCATCTGGAGGAAGATATACATTGCAGACAGTTATTTCCTGTGTTGTTCGTATTCTCCTCTCCCGCTGTTGGGTCATTGCCTAGAAAACTTGACTGAAGAATTTGTGTTGTTTCGGGTGTGGTTGTATACGTAATCCTCCCACCTACAGCCATTTCCTTACATAATTATTATGATATTATCAGATAAGAACATTTTTTTCAATCAACATACATGTCTGCATGTACAGAAAAGTTACTACCATTAATTAATTATTGATTATTGCTCCTTGGCTTTCCCAAAATACAGGCAATATTAAGAAAAGTCAGTGTACTGTGACCATAATAGGCTGTTTTTTTATTTAAAAAACACTAAAGGGTAGAGGGGGATTCCCTGACCAGAGCAACCATCACAGGGACCTGTACATAAATCCTGCTGAGTGTCAGCCACATCCTGTAATCTGCTTAACACCTATTGAAAGTTTTTTGCGAACAGGTTTATAATGAGGGTGTGTGTTTAAGTGTTGTAGGGAATTTAGTTGCAGCAGAACAAATGTTCACGGTGAACAGAGGAGTGGAAGACCTTCCATTTTGACGGATGAGTTGGCACAAAAAATCGAGGAAACTGTTTGTGAGGATGGCCGATTGACTCTGGATGAAATTTCTCCAATGTTTCCACAAAACTCCAGAATTCACTTATACGAGATACTGACAGTAATGCTGGGATATCAGAGACTGCACGAGATGGGTCACAAAACAGCTGACAGAGCAGCACAAGAATAATCAAGTCAGTAGTGTCCTGCCCGAGTTCTTGAGCAACTTGAATTGGAAGGTAAGGATTTTCTGAGTTCTACTGTGACTAGATGAAACATGAGAGCTTCATTACACGCCTGAGACAAAAATACATTCGTCACAGTGGTGTCACACCAATTCTCCATCAGCTAAAAAATTCAAAATCACAATTTTTAACAAAAAAATTGTGGCCTCAGTGTTTTGGGATCAAAAAGGCATAATTTTGGTCACATTTCTGCCTTTGGCAGACCATTATGCACAATGGAAAAAAAACTCAAAAGGAGTATTCAAAACGAAAGGAAGGGAATGCGGATGACAGGAATGTTCATGCTGCACGACAATGCCCATACTTACACTGCCTTAGCCATCAAGGCGCTCTTGGACTCATTTGGTTGGGTTGTTTTCAACCACCTCCCCTCCCCATATTCCTCTGACTTGGCACCTTCAGATTATCGTCTTTTTCACTTCCCTGAAGACACACAGGAGTAGAATTAAAATTTTCAACCGACGAGCAGGCACAGGAAGAGGTCCTGAAGTGGGGCAAGGAGCTGGCTGGAGAGTTGTTCGAGGAGGGCGTAAAGAAGCTTTGCCACGGCTCACCACATGCATTGAACGGGATGGCAATTATGCGGAAAGATAGCCAACAAGTGCAGCAACAGTATCCTGTAAATTCCCCTGCCCCCTCCCCAGGTACACTTTTTCTGAAAATATAAAAATCTAGTACACTTACTTTCTGAATGTCAATCAATGGAAAATCCAGCATGGAATTACGACACTATTATGAAAAGGATAGTTGCTACTCACCATATAGTGGAGATGCTGAGTTGCAGATAGGCACAACAAAAAGGCTGTCAAACAAGGAAGCTTTTGTCTAAAAAGGCTTTCATGAGAATTAAACACACACACACACACACACACACACACACACACACACACACACACACACACACACGAGTCTGGCCTGCACAGCCGGAGACCTTTGTCGTGTGTGTGTGTGTGTGTGTGTGTGTGTGTGTGTGTGTGTGTGTGTGTGAGTTGCGTTTTTTGTTTGTGTGCGTGTGTGTATGGTCTACGTCTGATGAAGGCATTTCTGGCTGAAAGCTTACTTACCTGACTTTTTTTTGTTGTGCCTATCTGCGAATCAGCTTCTCCGTTATACGGTGAGTAGCAACTTTCCTTTTCATAATATTATTGGTATTGGTTAATAAGAGTTGTCTGTGTCCACTGTGTTGGTACTGGTTAGTAAGAGTTGTTTGTATTCACTGAAATATATACAGCTCTCACACTCTTCCATTTATTCCTGTTTATCAGTTCTGATTATAATGTCACCACTATTAACACTTACACCAGAAAAAAAGACATTACCTTTGGTTGAATCACCCTTGTCTATAGTTCCTTATTCTATCTAAACTGAGTACTGTGATAGAAGTGCAGCTAGCAATGAAAGCAGAATGAGTGAGTTTGAAATATTGAGATTTTTAACACATTTGATTTAATTCATGCACTACACTGTGCAATTGATTTAAATGTCGTTGAAAGGAAGCATGGACATTTTATGCACAAGTAAGCCTGACTTAAGCTATTCTCGTAAGCACTTATTGTGGTGAATCTGTGGGTAAACAATTGTCTAAATGAGTTCAGAGGTATAAAGTTTTTGTTGTGGTGGATAAAGAATCAGTTTCTTTAGGTTAAAAATAATTCATTTCTCTTAGGCCAGTGCACTTTATTCAACGATTTTTAGATTCCATTGCTAAAGTGTGGCTGTGGAAGGTCCACAAAACATCCATCTATGGCTGCTATAACTTTTATGGACTCCAGCTGCAGAATCTGTTTGATGTGGCATGAGGTAGAAGTCAAGAGGGTGCTAAACAGGAAAGGTTCTCAATAATTCACGCTTCAGTTTTCTTGATATTCTTAGTGGCAAAGATCCAGCTGATCCAAAACACTAGCAAAGTATTCATGTTACTGTTGCAACCCCTCATACCCCCAATCATCCCACCACCCCCAAAAACCAGCCACAAAGGAATGTCCCCTTTATCACTCAGTACCACCCTGGACTGGAACAACTCAACCACACCCTTCACCAGGGCTTTCATTATCTATCATCATGCCCCGAAATGAGGGACATTCTACTGAGATACTTCCCACCCCTCCTAAAGTGGTGTCCCGTCACCCACCCAAGCTCCACAACATCCTAGTCCATCCTTATGCCACTCCCAATCCCAACCCCTTACCACAAGAATCAAATCCTATCAGGGGCCGGGCCACCTGTGAAAGCAGCCATGTCATTTACCAGCTCCGCTGCAATCACTGCACAGCCTTTTATACTGGCTTGACTACCGACTAGTTGGCCACCAGGATGCACGAGCACTGCCAAACTGTGGCCAAGAGCAAAGTAGACCACCCTGTGTCACAACATGCAGCTGAGCATAACACACTTGATTTCAATTGCTGCTTCACTACCTGAGCCATCTGGGTCCATTCCTCTACCACCAGCTTTTCTGAACTATGCAGATGGGAATTATCCTTACAACACATTCTCCACTCCCTTAATCATCCCAGCCTCAACCTATGGTAACATGCTGTCCCCACGCCCTTCACCCAATGATTTCCACCCCTGCTGTCCTATCAACCCCGCATCAACCTGTGGTAACATACTGTCCCCACACCCTTCACCCAACGGTTTCCACTCCTGCTGTTCTATTATCTCCACCCCACTCTCATCTCCCACCATGTTTATTTGCAGCACTCTTCCAATGCATCCGCCCTTCTTTTCCTGGCTCTCTCCTTTTATCCCCTCCTCCCTGCCCCACAACCTTCTGATACTTCACCTGTTGGCAGTGCAGTCCCTGCACACTCCACCAGACAGTAATCGTCTCTCTCCCCACCAATACACTACTATACCTTCCCCTTCCGCACCACCTTCACATCGCTGCTTGTATCCCGTGTGATAGTTGGTTTCCGGCCTGAGATGCTGGAGTTGGCAGTCGTGTGTGTGTGTGTGTGTGTGTGTGTGTGTGTGTGTGTGTGCCTTTTACTGATGAAAGCTGTGACCAAAAGCTCATCCAAGTGTTGGATCATCTGGTTTTTGATGGAATCCAGGCCTGGGGTCGAGTCATGTGAAAAGGTGAGAGCCTGCAAGCATTCCCATTCAGTGAAGGGTTCATTATAGGCTTCAGCTTGGAGGGGATTGAAACAGATGGGGTTTTCTTCAACTTGTTTCTGCCAGATATGTACGTAGTAGGATAGAAAGAGTATGCCGATGCTGTCGCAAAGTTTGTCACAAGGTGTTCTGCAAGGACTGATGGATCAGTACACAGAGCTTCCTGTAGGATAACACTAACGCCCAGAGGGGTCAAAATTACTCTTTAAGTGCTAATTATGGTTTGAAGGATGATTCAAGTGACATTTACTTTTGTGACATTTATTTATTTGGTATGTACTTTCATTATATTAAAAAACAGCGCATTTCACTTAATTGATTATCACTTTTTTCCAGTTTTACCTTTAATGCCCAGAGGAGTCATATTGGCCCCTTTAGAAAAAAGCTATAATTTTGCTTATAGTTATGTCATACATTTATCTTGTGCATTCTCAAGTCTCAGCTATTTTACTCTGTAGTGCAATGATTTACTTTTGTTCATATTATTGCCGTATGAAATGACAATGGGCTCGGTTCGCCATTCCTTGTAAGAATCAGATTTTCAAAGGTGATTGTGAGCTGAAGATTGAAATGAATCAGAAAGAGTATTTTTCTTGCAGAGTTACGGAGTTCAGATGGTGTCGAACTTTTTTTTAGACGATTCAGAGAAAGAATTTTTCCGTAGACACTGGGAGAAGATGAATCATCTAATACTAACGATTCTGATTCTTCAGATACAAATAATGGAAGCTTACAGTCCAGTAAGCATATTATTATTATTATTATTATTATTATTATTATTATTATTATCACTACTGCTGCTAATTTATAATCACCATATTTTTATCTACATATAATGTTACTGTACTTAATTTAGATTTTATGGTGACTTTCTTACATTTGTTCTATTATTTGTGCTCTATAGATAAAGAAGAATCATGTAACAGAAGAGGAGATAATCCTGTTCCTCGCAATGTAGAACAAGTGACCGCTTACTTCATCATCTGATGAAAGATGTAAAGAAGTTGGTCCTAACGGAACAGTCTGTATAGAATCAGGCGGGCATCTTCCTACTCCACGTCTAAAAAGAAATGTAAGTGATGAACTTTTATCGAGTGCTTGGCACTTGTTCATAGACAATTATATAGTCAAATCTATCTTGAAATGTACTACAACAAAGGCACACAGAGTACTATGAAATGATAGCTGGTCAATGACTACAGAAGAACTAAAAGCATTTATTTCAATTATTCATGCTCGTGGTGTGAATGATTGCCGAAGTACAGAAATTCACTGCTTATGGTCAGACTCCTGGGGCCTACCATTGTGTGCGGAAAGCACGAGTAGAAATAGATTCTGTGAGATTATGAGATTCCTGAGGTTCGACGAGAAGTCCACATGCTCTGTATGATTATGGGTCATTCCACACCAAATTATCCAGAAATTTTAGGAAACGACACCCATCATCATGAAAATCCTCGAAATTTTGGTTAGTGGAAGTTTACCTAGATACATTCGCATTTCCAAAATGTAAATGTTGCAGGTCAATTGCTTTTTCACTTATGATAAAAAGAAGTTGTATAGATCCAGGAATTCAGGCTTTCATACACAAGCTCCTTTATAATTTAAAAATGCAGTAGTTCCTACAGTTTTTGCAGTGGAAGCTTGAATTTTTTTTAGTTAAAGAGGAAGGTTTATATTTTTATAGTCGTGTTTCTTGTAGTGAATAGCCATCATCTACATCTCAGAAAAAATTATAAATAATTTCTTTTAAACAAAATCCATGCATGGACATTATAATTTTTAAGGTATTGCCGCCTCATAGATATCTTTGAAAAATTTACAATATTATTATAAATATTCCATTATGTCACACAAAAAGAATCAGTTTGTAGAAATAATGAGAAGTGTGAAAAACAATGTTATTGTAAAAGAAATATTGAAGTTTCTAATTCATGGCTACCATGTCACCACTAAATTGCTGAAGTTGGCTACAATGGATTTCGCTAGTAACAAATCATATCTGAGAACAATGTTTTATTGCCACTACATGCATTGCATCATCCAGTTCCTTTATTTTGAGTCATGTGTTCACAGAGCATGCACTCTGAGCTCCTGTACTGAGTTGTACCCAGAGTGAATTATTGGTTAAAAATTCAATTTTTGCTGTTTTTAACTATTCATTCCAAAACAAAAGTAAGTCTCCTAAAGTTACAATAATAATGTGAAATACTTTTGTAAAGAAACAATGGGATAGAATGATTTTTCATTATTTAATTACTTTTTAGGTTACACCAATCATCTTTTAAATTATTTACGACAAATATTGGTTTTAAGATTGAAGCAGTATGGAAAGTACAATTAGGCAGTGTTTTCCTGGACAGTATCTGCAAGATGTATGTGATAATGCACTGACTTCTGTGAATGAACTTACCAGTGAAGAACAAGAACTTTTATTACGGTGAAGCAACAGTCATTAATACTGTGATTTTAGTGTTTCACGTTTGTGTGTGTGTGTGTGTTTTTTTTTTTTTTTTTTTTTGGTGGGGTTTAAGGGCGCTCAACTGCTGAGGTCATTAGCGCCCAGTCACTGGTGTTAGAGCAAATGGAATCTGCTAAAACTCAAGGGGATGGGGGGACACCAGAAGTACCTGACAAAGATGCAGATAAAATAAGTAAAAAGGTTAAATGTCTTTGGACAAGCCAGTTAAAGTTATAAAACGCAGAATACGAGCAGCTGCTCGAGCGTCATCAGCTAAAACATCCGGTAAAGTAGATGGCAGGGACAGGATAACACGAAATTGACTAAAACGGGGACACGACAATAAAACATGGCGCACTGTTAATGCCTGACCACAAGGGCACTGCGGGGCTGGATCACCGGAGAGCAGGTAGCGGTGGCTAAACCGGCAATGCCCAATCCGCAACCTGGTCAGAAGGACCTCCTCGCGCCGAGATGGTCGGGAGGATGTTGTCCAAGCAGTTGGGAACGGTTTTACTGCCCGGAGCTTGTTTCCTTGGAGGGATGACCAAGCATCCCACCACAACGACACAAGCCTCTTACATACATCCCCACGAACGTCAGATGACGGGACACAATGGGAGGCTGGCCGAGGCAGGAGGACTGCAGCCTTGGCTGCAGCATCCGCAGCCTCATTCCCAGGCACTCCTACATGTCCGGGAACCCACAGAAAGCTGACAGAACCACCATTATTAGCGAAAGAATGGAGGGACTGCTGTATCCGTTGAATCAAGGGATGGACCGGATAGGGAGCTCCAAGGCTCTGAAGAGCACTGAGTGAGTCAGAGCAGAGTACATACGATGAATGGCGGTGGCGGCGGGCATACTGAACGGCCTGATGGAGAGCAAAAAGCTCGGCCGTAAAGCTGGAACATTGGTCGAGGAGCCGGTATTTAAAGGTGGCGGCCCCGACGACAAAGGCACAGCCGACACCATCGTCAGTTTTGGAGCCATCGGTGTAAATAAAGGTGTGACCGGCAAGTTAAGCACGAAGTTCGACAAACCGTGAGCAATACACTGCAGCCGGAGTACCCTCCTTCGGGAGTGAGCTGAGGTCGAGATAAATAGGAACCGGAGCATGGAGCCAAGGTGGTGTCGGGCTCTCACCCTCTCTGAAGGTGGTAGGGAGGGCAAAATCCAATTGTCGAAGCAGGCGACGGAAGCGGACTCCGGGGGGCAGCAGGGCAGACACATACAACCCGTACTGACGGTCGAGAGAATCGGCGAAGAAGGACTCGTAAGAGGGGTGGTCAGGCATAGACAACAGCCGGCAGGCATACCGACACAGCAGTACGTCGCGCCGGTAGGTCAATGGTAACTCGGCAGCTTCAGCATAAAGACTCTCCACAGGACTAGTGTAGAAGGCTCCGGTCGCAAGACGTATCCCCCGATGGTGGATGGAGTTGAGCCGGCGTAAGAGGGACGGCCGAGCGGACGAGTAGACGAAGCTCCCATAATCCAGCTTCGATCGGACTATGGACCGATACAAGCGAAGCAGGACAGTGCGATCCGCTCCCCAAGATGAACCGCTAAGAACTCTTAGGACATTAAGGGAACGTGTACAACGGGCCGCCAAATAAGAGACATGTGGAGACCAACACAGTTTCCTGTCCAACGTGAGCCCTAGAAACTTAGTTGTGTCCACGAATGGGAGAACAACGGGACCGAGATGTAAGGATGGCGGAAGGAACGCTTTATATCGCCAAAAGTTGATACAAACTGTCTTCTCTTCAGAGAACCGGAAGCCATTTGCCACGCTCCATAAGTAGAGGCTGTCTAGACAACGCTGAAGGCAGCGCTCCAGGAGGCATGTTCTCTGGGCACTGCAGTAGATCGCGAAGTCATCGACAAAGAGAGAGCCTGAGACATTAGGTGGAATGCAATCCGTAATTGGATTGATCGCTATGGCAAAAAGGGCTACGCTCAAGACGGAGCCCTGAGGCACTCCGTTCTCCTGGAGGAAGACGTCGGACAATACGGAACCCACACGTACCCTAAACTTTCGATCCGTTAAAAAGGAATCAATAAAAAGGGGCAGGCGACCGCGTAGGCCCCACCTGTGCATAGTGCGGAGGATACCTCCTCTCCAACAGGTATCATAAGCCTTCTCCAAGTCGAAGAACACGGCTACCGTTTGGCGCCTTCGCAAAAAGTTGTTCATGATGAATGTCGACAAGGTCACAAGGTGGTCAACAGCGGAGCGGCGGCGACGAAAGCCGCATTGGACATTAGTAAGTAGTCGTCGAGATTCAAGAATCCAGACTAACCGAGCATTAACCATGCGCTCCATCACCTTACAGACACAGCTTGTAAGAGAAATGGGGCGGTAACTAGAAGGAAGGTGTCTATCCTTCCCGGATTTGGGTATAGGAACAACAACGGCATCACGCCAACGCATGGGGACTTGACCTTCGGTCCAGACGCGATTGTAGGTACGAAGAAGGAAGCTTTTGCCCGCCGGAGAAAGGTGTGCCAGCATCTGAACGTGAATGGCATCTGGCCCCGGAGCAGAGGACCGGGACAGTGCAAGCGCACATTCGAGTTCCCGCATAGTAAAGGGGGCATTATAAGTTTCCAGATTCAGCGAGTGGAAGGAAGGTCGGCGAGCCTCTTCTGCCTCTTTCCTGGGAAGGAAGGCAGGATGGTAATGGGCGGAGCTTGAAACCTCCGCGAAAAAGCGGCCAAAGGCGTTGGAGACAGCCACAGGATTAACAAGGACCTCATTACCTGAGGTCAGGCCAGGTACCGAGGAGTGGGCCTTAATGCCCGACAGCCGGCGCAGGCTACCCCGAACGACAGAAGAGGGAGTGAAACTGTTAAAGGAGCTGGTGAAAGAGGCCCAACAAGCTTTTTTGCTGTCTTTGATGACTCTACGGCATTGCGCTCGGAGTCGTTTGTATTCTATACAATTCGCCAACGTAGGATGGCGGCGAAAGGTGCGTAAAGCACGTCGTCGAGCACGGATAGCGTCCCTACAAGCCTCGTTCCACCAGGGGACGGAAACGCGACGTGAAGAAGAAGTAGTACGAGGAATGGAACGTTCAGCAGCATTGATGATAACAGCCGTGAGGTATTCGACCTGACTGTCACAACTGGGAAAATCGTGGTCCGGAAAGGTCGCCAGGGAGGAGTACAGTCCCCAGTCAGCTTTCAGTATGTTCCAGCTCGAAGGACGTGGGGATGGGGTGTGGTGCAGGAGACGAACGACACAGGGGAAGTGGTCGCTCGAATAGGTGTCAGAAAGGACATACCACTCGAACCGACGGGCAAGAGTGGCAGAACAGATCGAGAGGTCCAAGTGGGAGTAGGTATGAGTAGAGTCCGAAAGGAAAGTCGGGGCGCCGGTATTGAGGCAGACAAGACTGAGATGGTTGAAGACATCCGCCAAGAGTGAGCCTCTTGGACAGGACGCAGGAGAGCCCCAAAGGGGATGATGGGCATTGAAGTCGCCAAACAATAAAAACGGTGGGGGAAGCTGAACGATCAGGTGCATCATGTCAGCCCGACTAACAGCAGATGATGGTGGAGTGTAGATGGTACAAACTGAAAAAGTAAAAGCAGAAAGAGTAATGCGGACAGCTATTGCTTGGAGTGGGGTGGTCAATGGGATGGGATAGTAATAGACATCGTCCCGAACGAGCAACATGACCCCACCATGCCGTCCACAGGGGTGAGGTCATACTGCTCCGAGGTATAGTGGGTAAAGGCAATACGGTCAGTCGGGCGCAACTTGGTTTCCTGGAGACCAAGGACGAGCGGACAGTGCAGGCGGAGGAGCAGTTGTAATTCCTCCCGATTAGATCGAATACCTCTTATGTTCCAATGAAACAACGCCATCGCTAGTCAAAAGGTTGGGGGAACGAGACGGGGGAAGAGCTGGTCACCTCGACGGCCGCGGAGGGCCAGGTTGCGAGGGAACTACACTACAACCGACGGGAGGCGGATCCGGTTCCATCGACTCGTCGCCAGCTGCGGCCGCTGTCCCTGGTTGTGTAGGACGGGCCGCATCATTTGCCGGCGAAAGGCCGGCGGAGCGCCTGGCAGCAGAGCGTCCCGGCGAAACTGAGGACAGCCGGGAGCAGCGACTCACGGATGGAGCGTCAGACGAAACGCGCCGGTGTGGAGAGGGGGATAGAGACTTCTTCTTGGAGGCTTTCTTGGAAGGCCGAGGAGGCACAGGGATGGTGGGCTGGACCCGAAGAAGGTTCTCACGCGCGGGGTCCGTTTTGGAACGCCGGACCTCGGAAGCTGGGGTCTGGAACGTTTCCCCGATGGACGCCTGAGAAGAGGATCGCTTCTCAGGTGGCGTGGGCGGAGGAGGAGGAGGAGGAGGAGGAAGGGTGACCCCTGGGGCAGAGGGGGTGGGGGCCATGGGGGAGGAGGATTTGGAAGGGAGGGATTTGGGAGGCGGAGGCAGAGCCCCCTGATGGGTGGAGGAGGCGGAGGGGGGACAGGATAGGGGTGAGGATACCGCGGAAGGAGTGGACACAACTGAGGCAAACGAGGTGGTCAATAGCACGGGATGGAGGCGGTCGTACTTCTTCCGGGCCTCAGAATAAGAGAGCCGATCCAAAGTTTTGAATTCTTGTATCTTCTTCTCCTTCTGATATGCGGGGCAGTCTGAGGATCTAGGCGAGTGGACGCCAGGACAATTAATGCACCGAGGTGGTGGGGTGCATGTATGTTCCTCACGAAGAGGACGTCCACAATCGCCACAAAGGGGCTCAGCCTCACACCGTGATGACATGTGCCCAAAGTGCAAACACCTAAAACAGCGCATAGGAGGCGGGACGTAAGGTCGCACGTCACACTGATAGCACATCACCTTTACCTTCTCTGGGAGAACGTTCCCCTCAAAGGCGAGGATAAAGGCCCCGGTGTCGATGCGACGGTCTTTGGGGCCGCGCAGGACTCGCCGGACGAAATGCATGCCTCGGCGCTCCAGGTTGGCCCTGAGCTCCTCATCAGATTGTAGCAGGAGGTCACGATGGAAAATAACCCCCTGCGTCCTATTTAGAGCCAGATGTGGGACAATGGATACTGGGATGTCCCCTAGGCGTCGCACGCCTGGAGCGCCGCCGACTGTGTGGCGGAGGTGGTCTTGATAAGGACGGACCCTGAACGCATCTTGCTGAGAGCCTCGATTTCCCCGAAGACGTCCTCAATGTGCTGAACAAAGAACATGGGCTTGGAGGTGGCGAACGTCCCCCCATCGGTTCGAGAACAGACCAAATAGCGAGGGAAGTACTTCGCCCCAAGCTGGCGGGCCTGTCCCTCCTCCCAGGGAGTGGCCAAGGGGGAAAGGGCAGGAGAACCAGAACTAGAGACGGTACCTTTTCTTTTGAAAGACTCGGCCGCAGAGCGACCTGATACGTGTTGACGTTTCATCTGCGAAACGTCCGCCCCGATACCACCCACTCCGACCAGGGGCTCTCCCCACGGGCGCCACCCAGCCGCAGCAAGGGCCACCTGGCAGGATGACCATTGCCGGGAGTCCTGATGCCCCAAGGAGACGGGCATCTACTCCTTGGCCGACGTGGGGAGGGTGCAGCTCAGGTATCGGCAGTACGATCCCTGTGTTGTCAGGGGGCTACAACCTAGAGGGTACATGACGACCCCACCACAACGGGCTGGCTACCGTGCTGGATTTCTGGTGCCATGGAAAGTCCATCATGATCGCTGGTGCAGATGGAGATGCACTATGGGCGTAACTTGGACAACCCATCAGGCGTTTAGGCCCAATTTGAGGAATAGTGGGTATGGTTACAACGCCGGTGCAATGCTGAGTGCCAAGTTCTTAGTGCACTGAGGACCAGTGGTACACCATGTAAGGTGTCCTTCCCCAAAAGGCTCGTACTTCTGTAGAATTTTGAAAAATGGAGGTCAAACCCCAAGGGGGACCATTACATGGAAGGCCGAAACGGTTGAAACTCCTTTTAGTCGCCTCTTACGACAGGCAGAAATACCTCGGGCCTATTCTTACCCCAGACCCGCAGGGGGTTGTGTGTGTGTGTGTGTGTGTGTGTGTGTGTGTGTGTGTGTGTGTGTGTGTGTGTTCTCTCTACATAGGAAAATTTGCTGTGATCCCTTCAAGCGCCATAAACGATCTGTTTCATCTGGACTCCATGAAATTAGTTTAGAAAAGGCAAAGACCTTCAAAATGAGAGACTTTAACATTATTGCTGGGGAGAAAATGTGCCCAACCTGTATCAAACTTATTAATGGAAAACAAGCAAGTGATGACTCATCACGAGGCTATATAAATGACAGTGATGTGAATGTGCAGACTCCTGAAAAATTTGTGCTCAATACTAGCTTAGGGGTATCTCCTGCAAAGCTGCATTCAGTTTCTCAGCATAGTCGGTATGCAGTAGCCACACGAAAATTTAAATCAGCAACTGGGGCCTCAAACTGAGCTGGCTGCTGATGCAAGCTTTAACAGAATTGGAAGAGAAGGCAAAACATCATGATGAACTCATGGACAAAATCAAACAGAAAATTGAATATGTTAATAATTGTGAAAAATTCAGTTACTTACTCTTGTGCCACCAACTTCGGCTCGACAGAAAGTCAGTACCAAATTTCAGGATTTCTGAATACTTGGTATGACAAGCATGAGCTCTTTTAATGGAGAAGGGTATTTTATTGATGGCTGAGCAGAAAAGAGGACAGACATTGCCACATGGTACAGTGGAAAAAGTAAAAAGTTTGTATTTGGTTGATGAAAACACAACAATAATGTCTGGGGAAAAAAAGGAAAAGTGAGCACCAGCAAAAATACCTATGAACAAAAGCATCCTGCTTTAAGTAATTTAACTGAACTGTAGGGTACAAAAATAAGTATCCTGAAGACAAAGTAGGAGTCTCAAAATTTGCTTCTCTTTGACCAGAACAGTGTATATACTTGCAGGATCATCAGGAACACATACCGTATGTATGTGCATTTACCACCAAAACATTAAATTGCTTCTAAATTCCATTTCTATTAAAGAAACAAACCAAGGTCTAATTAAAATAATCATATGTGATACAAATAACCGCACTTGTATGCTTCGTCTGCGTGAAAAATGCCCCACCAGTTCATTGCTTCAAACCCACTTAGAAAATGAAATAGAAGACTATGGTCCTGATGAGGTGGTTCACTGCAGCCAATGGGTATCGACTGATAAGAATGACTTTTAAGTGTTCAAATCACTTCTCTATCAAAATTCTGTGACAAACTAATTAAGAAAACTGAAAAACTTACTCCACGCTCTTATTTCTCAGTCACAATCTGATTATCTGAAAATGAAGAAGGAAACACTTGATGAAGGATCAATGTTAATTTTAATGGATTTCAGTGAAAATCTCAATTTTATTGTTCAAGATGGAAGTACATTAGAACAATGGCAGCAGCGCTCTTCACGCTGTCCACATATATTTCAAAAAGGACAAACAGTTGCAAGTAAAAGGTATTTGTATTGTTTCCGATGATCTAGAACATGATGTTGCCTTGGTGTAACAGACTCCAAAGACTGTATTGAATTTTTTTAAGCGTGAATTTCCAGAATTTCTGATGATCTAGAACATGATGTTGCCTTGGAGAACCAGACTCAGAAGACTGTACTGAATTTTTTTAAAGTGTGAATTCGTCTTGCGTCTGCTGAATATTTCACTGACGGTTGTGCTGCACAATATAAAAATTGTGAGAATTTCAGAAATATCTGCCAGGATGGTACTGGTGGCACTGTTAAAACACTTGTCACAAAAACAAGTCTGCAAAGAGTTTATAAAGAAGAAATACTTACAGCTTCACATGTATTTCAATTCTATCGCGAGAACCTGCAAGGCATTTCATTTCTCTTTGTTTCAAAAGATGAAATGATGAAAGTCAGACATTATGAAATTTTCACTCTGCAGCAGAGTATGCGCTGATATGAAATTTCCTGGCAGATTAAAACTGTGTGCCGGACCGAGACTCTAACTCGGGACCTTTGTCTTACGCGGGCAAGTGCTCTACCAACTGAGCTACCCAAGCATGTCCTCACAGCTTTAATTCCGCCAGTACCTCATCTCCTACCTTCCAAACTTCACAGAAGCTCTCCTGCGAACCTTGCAGAACTAGCACTCCTGGAAGAATGGATATGCGGAGACATGGCTTTGCCACAGCCTGGGGGATGTTTCCAGAATGAAATTTTCACTCTGCAGCGGAATGTGCGCTGATATGAAAGCTGTGAGGAGTGCTAGTTCTGCGGTTCGCAGGAGAGCTTCTGTGAAGTTTGGAGCGTAGGAGATGAGGTACTGGCGGAATTAAAGCTGTGAGGAAGGGGCGTGAGCCGTGCTTGGGTAGCTCAGTTGGTGGAGCACTAGCCCGCGAAAGGCAAAGGTCCCGAGTTCGAGTCTCAGTCCAGCACACAGTTTTAATCTGTCAGAAAGTTTCAAGTCAGACATTATCTTTCTCAGCACTTCACAAGTGCAAAAACAATACCGGGAACATGATCTATGCATCACATTGTACCAGTATCACCAACCAAGATTGGAGCAAAAAGGCTGAGCTGTGATACAGATTTTAGTATTGTGCATGATTTCTCAGATGCACTTCCACCACTAAATGCCAGATCCCAACTGCTATGTTACATGTGCATATGACTCTCTTCTTGGTACTTAAGAATTGTTGAGAAGGTGCATTGTGAAGGAGGAGATGTTACAGCAAGGTTCATGCATCCTCACGGACCATCCCCATCCTACTATTGGCCCGATAATGAGGTTTGTGATGTTTCTTTCTCTCATATTCTGTGTGAAGCTGATATCACCACAGCAACAGGCCGTACTTATTCTCTGAGCAAAGAGTCCCTAAAGTTGGTGAAAGAAAAGTGGTTCGCATACAAAAAAATATTATCTAAGCATCAAAGTGTCTTGTCACATGTGTAGTTTTGAATCAACTTGAATGTAGATTGCAGCACCAACATTTTGTGTTGGAGAGGGGGGAGGAAGGTGCCATTCGTTTCTCAACTGATTTTTTTGTGTGATGAAACTTTATTATTTGTAGATCACTTTCTAATTTTTTCAGTGTTTTCCAGAGGGGGGCAATTGTCCAAGATATTTTTTTTCTAATTTAACAATAAAATTAATGTACAATAATTTAACTGGACAACTCTAACAAGTTTCCAGAAACTACATGTCCGAAAGGATATTCAGGGAAAAAACTGTCAGCATACCATTGGGTCATTCCACGTCAAGGGGTCCCCACTCAACCACCTCCAAATCTAATGAAATTTGGTGTGGACGTTCTATATGGTCTTTGGTGGCTACATACCAAATTTCAGTTCAGTACCTTCAGTGGTTGAATTGTTAGGGGATTTTAAAAGAGTGGCTACTCACCTTCGCATCATGTACGATGGTGCAAATGTGCCAAGTTTGCTAGGTTTTTTTTAAAAAAGTTCTAGCAAACATTTGGTCATTTGCTTTAATATGCACATACAACTTTTTATGGTGAATCACACTGTGGCAAAAATTAGGGATTTAGCCTTACCTAATAAATTCGGCGCACTATTCTGAGACCCATGATTTGACCGACCACTGCATCTTCTTCAATCCTCTTTTTCTTGCTACAGCTCGAAAAAGCATGCTTTAAGCTTTCAAAGAAGTATTGTTTAATTTCTGGATCTTTCAGTTTGACAAGTAAGAATACGATTCATATGTTGTTATCTTAGCACTTCAAGAAAATTGGAAAGTCAAATATTTTGCTCATTAAGTCCCACAATTAATTATTTTTATTCGAGTGTATAAATCAGTTTCAAACATTAGTTTAACACATGACATAAAACAAGTTTAGTACAAAAAACAGCAAATTTGCAGAACAAAAATACTAAAGAGTCAGTTCCATTTTTGGTTAAGCACTTCTACAATTTTGTCAATGACACATCGTGAATAACTATATTGTCTTCCTGGTGATGATGACGAAGGGGCTTTTAAAGTCATGAAGATGTGTTGTTCAGGAATCCAGCGGTATCTTTAGCAGTCGACAAGTGGAAGGAACAAGCATGACCATGCGAGTGCATAAAACTGATGAGGATGTCTTGTTGTTCGTGTGAAACTTCATGTTTCCAATCCACCAAAAATTGCCTTACATACAAGTAACATACTGTCCTAGTTGTAAACTTGGAATTGAGACTGCTGGAATTTTGTCATCTGCTTTGAAGGCGTTAACTGTGAATGCTGTAGCATGTTTGGAAATTTTGCTTTCTCTGAGCTGATTACAATTAATTGATTTTTCCTTGTTCCACATTCTGTATGTGCCACGGTAAACCTAATTTTTTGATCTGGGAGAATTTTTTTCAATTTCTTCTTTTGGTTCATAAAAAAGCTTTACGCCTGGAATTCTATCATCACAGAATTTGGATAAATCATATGGAGTCAATATTTGGTTATCTAAGGCACTACACAGACTAGCACAGGCCACAAGTCCTTCTGAAGGTTCCCCAATGCCGTCACAAGGCAATTTACTGCGGCTTGTTCCAAAAAAATTCCATTTGGCAGTGATGCCAAAATCCTTTCCGTGCAGGCATAAATTGATGAAATTTTTGAAATTCTTATATTGAGCAGCTGAATCGTCACTAAAGTAATACATGTTCTTAATGTATTCAGTCTTTGTCTTTAAATATTCTATCAACTTTATTTGCAAGGCATGGGCAGCAATGGTATTATGAGATGACAGTCGCTGACCATACGAATGCTAATACTCTGACATTTTTTGCCATCGAAATAGACATCAGATGGATGAAATGTGACCTGACCATTCTCCCAATGGAATCCTTGCACAGTATCCTGAACAACAAATGAATAATTTTCAGCAAAATCTATCAATATAATTAATTCATTTTCTGCAAGATTTCTTTTTAGCTGCTTAACTTTGGTGTTCTGACACAAAGTGATGGTTTCTTAAACGCAATTTTTTGAAATCAATGCCTTCATGAGATCTTCAACAGTTCTCTGGCAAGTCTCCAATGTGTGTCTGCCAGCATGGACCCATTGCTTGTATTCCATTGTTTCTTCGTGGTCACAGTCTTTAAAAGAGTCTTCAAAAAAAGCCTTTAGTAGCATTTTTCCTGGACATTCCTCACAATGTTGGAGCATAAAATTTGTTGATTCTAAACTGCATACAGTTTTTTTTCCATCAAATCCTTGTAGTCATCTTGAATGAATGTTGCTGAAGCCAACATTAATTTGACATTTTGATGAATTGCACATACACACACTGAACGTGAACCATAAGCACCAGCTGTACTACACCATTTCGGCCTGAGCTCACAAAATCTTGTGATTCATTCATTTACATATTGCGTACATTAAGCAAGGAACATTTCTTTAAGGTTACAAAGGAGCAGGTACTTCTCCTTGTGAATCTTTTCCCATTTATTCTTACTGCAACACAATCCTTTTTGCTTGGGCATAAATGAGAAAACTCATCATCTTCAAAGAAAGTGAGGACATTTTGTTTTATTTCACGAATGAGCTTTTTACCCTCTACGGTTTGCAGGTGTTCCAAAATCCCATCTTCCATCTTTAGTTTCCTCGCCTTCTTCATCATCTTAGTTGAAACAGCAAATTCTTTAGCTCTTTTTTCAGTAGTGCAGCTATTTGGGGCCAGTATCAAAATTTGAACTTTACTGCTATTGCTCGAAGTATGAAGTTTAACCTTAAGTTGTGCAATTAAGATGTCCATATCTTTACATTTATGGCACTTTTCCAATTGTATCTGAGCAATAACTACTTGGCTCACACCAGCAGCTGTGGCAATTACCTTAGAAATGCTGCCTTGGGCTTTCAGACATTTGCACTTTATATGTCCCATTGAATCCCTTTCGTTTATCTGCTGAAGCTTTAGTTCTCATTCTCCAGGTGATGATAATGAAGTGTTAGTAGAAAAGCAAGCATCAACACCCATGTCTTCAGTGGATGGTGATTATTGCTTATCTGGTGGGATGATTCTTTCTGGGAATTTCAAATTTACATTTGGTACAAATTTTCTGACCAAGTTTAAAAGCTTCATTAGTCAGTAACTTGAACCTATCAGACATTGCAGTGTTTACTGGTGTTCAAGCCTTCTTGGTTATATGTTTTTCTTTACCAAATGGGTTGCAGAATCTACAGGAATTGAAATTTTGTCGTCAACAAGGCATTCTAGTATGAACAAATTTGGGCATCTTCAGCAGAACCAAGCCCAGACCCACAGTGAAGAAGCTCCTTTTCAACTGGTGACATTATTTCCTTAACCGATTGTAGTTCCCTCTTGCCATGATAGAATGGTGATGACTTCAGACAATATTCAGTGTTATTTTTATATAAAACATAAAAATTAGGCTATCAAAACATAGTGTTTCAGAGCTTACCTTCAGCTACAACAATGATTACTGGTTATTCAAACACTCAATACTCAACACTAAGATTGTACAGTGTCAACATCAAACATTACACTGCACAAAAGACTGACACTGTGAAAATTGCCAATAATGAAAGCAGCAACTGAAAGTGGTGATTCAGCAATGTACATCACTCCTGGATAGAGCATTAAAAAACTATCGCTTCTTTAAAATACCAATGGAAACCGAGTGACAATGCATTGTATGGTTAAAACCTTATAAAGCAACGTAGCATTCCATTATGATCTTCTAGATTTTATAAGGGCACTTTCTGAGGTTTTATTATATTTATATTCTACGGTAAAATAATGTAAAAACACTTCTTATTAGCATAGTTACTTTCCCTAAACCACAGGAAAATCTTATACTATTAAAAGACACTACAATTACACATTTTTTGATTTACAACTTCAAATTGTATTATATCAGTAATCCATTTTCCCTACTTTTGATTGGTATTGTTACTCATCAATATGCAAGATCCAGAAATTAAACAATATAGTTGTGAAAGCTTAAAGGATGCTCTATCCAGCTGTGGCAAGAAAAAAAGGATTGAAGAGGACACAGTTGAGATATTGCCCCCCAAAACACCCTAAAATTTGCAAGTAAAAAATTTTGGCCAAATTTGCAGATGCATATCTTTTCATCTGGGCATCCAATGTTAATTAAATCTGGCCAATATGTAGACATCATAGATATGAATAACCCTCTGACATTTTGGTGTGATTGGTTCATAAAAAAGTAGCAGTGGTCGGTGAAAGCATGGCTCTCAGAATAGTGCAACGAATTTTTTAGCCACTTTAAGGCTTGTATCTATATTTAGGTATGGATAAGTCCCTAATTTTTGCCATGGTGTGATTCAGCATAAAAAGAAATGTTTGCTAGAACTTTTAAAAAAGCCTATCAAAGTTAGCACATTTGCACCTTCCTACATGATGTGGAGGTGAGTAGCTTCTCTTTAAAATCCCCTAAGAATTCAACCACTGAAGATACTGGGCTGAAATTTGCTATATAACCATCAAAGACCATGTAGAACCTTCACATAAAACTTCATTAGATTTTGAGATGGTTGAGTGGGGACACTTTTCAATATTGGTCCCTTTGACATGGAATGACCCCATTTTTTGTTTAAAATCTGCAGCCAATTTCCAAATTTTTACAGTTTGTTTTGAACTAACGCACTGCATCAAACTTTCAGCAATTGCTACCAACAGAATGTATATAAAGCAATAAAAATTGGCAAAAGTTCATAATATTAGATACAAAAGCAGTAAACAAAATCTCAGTTCACAATTAGATAATGGGTGTCATGGCCTGGATGACTTGACATGGAATGACCCTTACAGAATGATAAGTTTGCATTGGTTTCCGCTGTCTGGAAGAAATTCACAGAAAACTGTACAATGTGATACAAACCTGGAAGTGACATAACAATAGACGAGCAGCTCCTTCCAAGTAAAACTAGCTGCCCGTTCACACAATTCATGGCTTCAAAGCCTGACAAATATAGGCAGAAATACTGGTTAGCTGTAGATGTTGAAATAAAGTATATACTCAATGGTTTCTCTTATCTCGGTAAGGATACTGCATGATACCAAGATGAAAGGATTTCAGATTATGTAGTGATGCATCTTATGGAACCATTTCTGGGCAAAGGCAGAAACATCACTACACACGAATACTTCAATTCCCTCAAACTAGCCAAAAAATTGAAAGAAAAATCAACCACCATTGCAGGAACAGTAAATAGAGCAAGAAGAGAAATACCGCATGCTCTGAAGCCTTGAAGAGTCCTCTGTATTCCACAAAAGTTTTAAAACATGATGATATTTCCTCAACAATTTATCAAGGAAAAAAAGCAAAAAATGTACTAAAGTAGTAATGTCTTCCCTTCATCCTAGTGTTACCATAAATACAAATGAGAAGAAAACTCCACAAACTGTATATTATTACAACAAAACAAAATTTGGGGTTGACATAGTAGACAAAATGGTGAGGCAGTATTGTTGAGGCTTCCTCAAGAATATGGCCAGTGCACTCCTTCTACAATATCCTTGTCGTGGCAGGAATAAATGCATATGTAATATTTATGGCTGTTACTGGAAGAAAATCAAAAGAAGACATATTATTCGGCAGCTTGCAGATGAACTAAGCACTGAGTATGTGAAGAGTCGTTTCCCTCGTATGACCGCAGACAAGTACGAAAAGAATGAAAATGAAGTTGAAGATGAAATGCCACAGAAGCACCGTAAATGTTAAGTTCTCAAATTCTGAAATTGTAATAAAACTATTTTGAAGTGCAGTGTTTGTAAGAAGATGGTTTGTGGAAAATGTATAAAGGAAACTGGATAAAAATGTGACAATTGTGTAAAACAAAGGAGTAGCTGAAATTTCTGTACACATGAAAAGTTCAATTTTTTATGAATTTAGAACAAAGAAAAGCCTGTCACTTGCTTATACTTGTTTGGGTGTTACCAGGTTCAGTGAAATTTGTTTATATGACAATAAATAATATAATTTGTGTCTGTTCTTTTTATTCACACCTCTGTATCCGAAATGGCTATAAATCTTGTAAATATTATAATATAATAAATGCTTAAAATTTTGAAATAATATTTATTATTATTTAAAATAATTAAATGGTAGGGGTAAAAATGACCCCTCTGGGTGTTCAAGGGGGGAGGCAAAGTCTGGGCATCCGAGTGATAAGATCCTGGACCACTGATTGTCAATGGCGGCCCAGAAGGCTACGGAGCTTGGACGAATCCTGGAATGAAGATGCATACATCCCCAGGAACTCTGCGTAACAAGAGTGAGCTTTCGGGCAGAGAGGCTTAAAATCAATAAGATTAGTCTGGGAAGAATGTTGTTTATATTGTTGCAGCGCCTGTTGGTAGTCCTGGATAGCAACTGCTATGTCCTTGTCCACTATGGTAACAGTCGGCAACAAGGGGGACTGGTGGATAGCAGTGCCAGCGGCATGAAGAACAGTGTCAGACATCTTGCACAACCACATTAATGCAATCCAGGGAGACATGTCGAAGTACACAGCAGACATATATGAAGGTCAACTGGCTTTGCCGAATGCTCAACGTGGGGGACCTCTTTGCCTGGCAGTGGCAGGGGAACCACAGAATCACCAGAAAGCAATCACTGTCACAAAGACATCATGGGGTGACCAGCGTAGTGAAGCCATTGCAGCAGGGGAAGTGATTGTGAGATTGATGGCAGAAAACGTGCCTTGAGTGCCACTGAATCGTTTAGGAGAAACGTCACTGAGGAAACACAGATCAAAGTCTGTAATAACTTGGTGAATTAGAAGCCCCCTACCTGTCAAAGTGGCACTCCCCCATAGGGCATGGTGTGCATTGAAGCCCTGGAGGAGAAGGTCACGGTTCTGACAGAGCACCTGATAACCATGAAACGTTGGAGAGTGGTCATCACAGAAATATGTTTCTTGAAGAGAAACACAGAAAGCAGAATATGAGTGAACAAATTGTGTATTCCCGGTAGGTGACCTAATATCTGTTGCAATTCCAGTGGATTATCATGTGGCTAGAGTCCAGGTTAGACATAAAGAAGGCGAGGGAAGGTCATGGCACTGGGTCGGTGGTTGTCACCGACGAGGAAGGGGTGACATCCATCCATAACAACTGGGTGTGATTTGGAGTGAGGAGGACGGGGCAAAGCTCCCCATGATGCCAGGGAAGCTTTGCCCTTGGACTGCTGCTGCTGCTTCTCCCTCGGAGAGAGGGGGTGTTATTTGTAAGGGAATAGGTGACAGTGATGTCTGGATTGGACAGACAGTGGGTGGCTTTTGGGCCATATGAGCGTGGGTCCCTCAACCGACCTGAGGTTGCAGGCTTCCTACCTTGAGAACACCAGGGAGCTGTGTTCAAGAGGGAGCCCCATCCCTGGCAGGAGCCAGAGAAGAGGCTTTCTTCTCTGGTCGAGGAGGAGTTCCTTGAAGGGAAGCGACAGGAGTCAACGGGGAGGGGGGGGGGGGGGGAGGAAGGGAGCAGGATGGGTGTAAAGAGGAGGGGGGAGGAGGGGAAGATGTAACTGAGGCAAAGGCAGATGAGAGATTCACAGGGTGAAATCTGTCAAACTTCTTCCAGGCCTCAAAGTAGCAGAGACAGTCAAGGACCTTTATTTCTTGGGATTCTTTTTTCTTTGTGTACACTGGACACTCCGATGAGTTGGGGGGTATGTAGACAAGGACAGCTCACGTGGTTAGGCAGTCGGGTTGCACGGGCTCCCCACATGGAGGAGGAGGAGGAGGAGGAGGAGGAGGAGGAGGAGGAGGAGGAGGAGCAGGAAGAGGTGAGAAACAGCTGACGTTAAAACTGAACAAAGTTCCAGGGCCTCATGAAATCCTTATCAGATTCTATACTGAATTTGCAGCTATGTTACTCCTCATTTAACCACAATACACTGAAGATGCCTCAAATAAAAAGATGTGCCCAGCAGTTGGAAGAAAGCACCTACAAAACGGGCAGCAGAAGAGATGCACAAAACTATCGCTCAATGTCATCGACATCCATTTGTTGTAGAATCTTAAGAACATATTCTGGGCCCAAATGTAATAAGGCGCCAGGTCAAGAGGAATGTTTGATATGAGTCGTCGGCTTTGGCCAACGACATAACGATATTGTCTGCGTTCACATCACCACCTTGTGCATATAGTCGCTTTTTTGTTAGTTGGCAAAGCCAACGAATGCAAAAGCATAAAAACAATGGTTATAGTGACACATGGTCTGCAGCTTAGCCCCATTGACAGGCTGATCTGTAGCTTAACCCATTTGAAAAAAAAAATCTCCAATAACATCATGTTATAATTGCCATATTGTTTATGGCACTTGTTGCATGTTTCCTACATCACTGATCAAAGAAGAAAACTCATATCAAACATTCCTCTATATCCTGAGGTGCCCTGAACAGAATTACCTTCTCCATATCATCCAGCATGGATTCTGAAAACATCGATCATATGAAACCCAACTTCACTTTTCTCACATGACATACCGAAAGCCGTGAATTTAAGCACTCAGTTAAATGTAGTGTTTCTTGACTTCCGCAAGCCATTTGACTCAGCATCCCATGTATGCTTGTGATAAAAAATGTAATTATATGGGGTATCAAGCCATATTTGGGATTGGACTGAGGATTTCTTTCTTAGGCAGACACAGCACATTACCTTGGACGGAGAGTAATCAAAAGATGTAGAGATGACTTCAGGTGTGTCCTCTCAAGGACATGTGTTGGGCCACTTGCCGTTCATGTTGTACAGAAATGATCTTGCACGCTCTATTAATAATAACACCTGACTTTTCAAAGTTGATGTCATTACCTATAATGAAGTACAAATAATCAGCCACACCTTGATAAGATTTCAAAGTGGTGCAAAGTTTGGCAATTCACTTTGAGTGTTCAAAAATATAAAATTGTGCACTACAGCAAGTAAAAAAACTTACTTTATGACTCCAGTATCAACTACCCACAGCTGGAATTTGTCAACTCAAACAAATACTTTGGTGTATCTCACTGAAGGGTATGAAATGGAAAATCACATAGGCTCTGCTGTACATAAAGTAGGCGGCAGACTTCGGTTTATGGAAATGCAATCAGTCTATAAAGGACACTGTATGCAAAACATTTGGGCACCAATCCTCGAATACTGATCCAGCGTGTGAGACCTACATCAAATGGCATACGCTGAACATGTACAAAGAAGGGCAGCACAAATAGTCATAGGTTTGTTTGATCCACGGGAGAGTGTCTTGGTAATGCTGAAGAAACTGAACTCGGCAACACCTGAAGACAGACACTAAACTACCTTTAGAAAGCTTACTTATAAAGTTTCATGAACTGACTTCAAATGACAACCCAAGGAATCAACCCCCCCCCCCCCCCGCATTCACTACCATAGAGATCGTGAGGACAAGACTAGATCAATTACAGTATAAAGGATTGTGAGGACAAGACTAGATTAATTACAGCATGTACACAGAGGCATGCAGTCATTCTTCCCGGGCTCCATATGTGAACGGAACAGGAAGCAGCTCTAATGACTTGTATGAGATGTGTCCCATGCCATGGTTTGCTGAGTATGGATGTAGATATTCACTCAGGTTAAAAAGGCTACCAGAAAGACTCTCAAAGTAAGGTGAATCTGCTGAAGAAGAGAAGATTTCTGCTAATTTTGGAAATCAACAACTACTGAACATTAAATAGTGAAAAATAGGCAGTGGCAATAGATGGTTATGAAAAATGTGATAAATTATAAGTATGGAGGGTACAGAAGTTGATGCAAGTACAGTGGCATTATAATGTCTGCAGAAACTGGCTATCAATGTAACCAACACTCTCCTAAAGTATGGCCTAACCACCATATATTTCCTCTCATGGTTGTAACTATATAATGAAAAGGATAGTGCTACTCACCATATAGCAGAGATGCTGAGTCGCAGAAAGGCACAACAAAAAGACTGTCAATTAGCTTTCAGCCAACAAGGGATTTGTCCAAGGTAGACAACATACACACATGCATACACTCAAGCAAATGCAACTCAAACTCATATGACCACAGTCTCTGGCAGCTGAAACCACACTGGCATGTGTGTATGTTGTCCACTTTTCACAAAGGCTCTGTTAGTCGAAAGCTATCTTTCTGACAGTCTTACTGTCGTGCCTTTCTGCTACTCAGCCTCTCAGCTATGCGGTGTGCATCAACTATCCTTTTCATTATATTATTAAATTCCATCCTGGATTTTCCATTGTTTGAGTCTCTCATGGTTGCTAGTTAGCAAGATAAGCAGGAAAGCCTAAGCAGGGTTTGGGAAGTAATCAGTAAGATCAGTAAACTTAAGAATAATCTATGAAATGTGTGCAGATGCATCTGTTGATGGCGCATTGTCTGAGAAAGTAAGTGCAATGTGCAACTTATAATTCCGGTGTGATATAATTTCCATTCAAAATGACTTTCACTGCATATGTAAAGTTTTGTATCTCCTTAAATTCAATTCAGTCTGTATTGATGATGTTATAAAGTACACAAATCAGCCATTGTAGTTTTTCCCCTGTGAAATAGCATTTCACAATGGTACTGATTTATTCTTGGGGCTTATTGTATCTCTGACACATACAGATTACACATTTTTAGACAAATTTTGGTATTTTAGGTAGGTTTAATATTTTTGCTTTATGAGAACTATTTGTAGCGTAATTCAAATTCTTGATGAAGACAACAAATTACAGTTATCTTCCTCTTACTGGGTATTTTTGTCTGTGTGTGTTATACCATTTGCTTCCATTTTTCCTTACAATGTTAGACTGTTGTGGGAAATGTGTTACCATTAAATGGTACCAACTGTAGTTTACATCTACAGGCACTACTCAACGCACAATCAACATAAAATAACTCCAATTATTTCTACAAAAATAACATGCTTGATTATTTTTCATACGCAATGTCAACAATTAAAACAGACCCAGTTTCAGACAACAACCAACATACTTGCTTTCCTCTAGAAACACTACCAACTGAGTCATCTGATGAAGTCTCAAAGTTCTACCAGTAGTAGTAGTACTGAATATCTGTAAGGGCTCTCCTTGATACTTGCACCATAGTAAGAATGGATTAGTCACAGCCATGTATTGATACCGTAATGAAACTTTCACTATGTACTGTATATTAAGTGAGCATTAGCACACTGGAATACTTACTTAGCCTTCAGACGTGTAAGTTTAATGTAACTCATTTGTCGCCTGTAGCACCTGCCTTTCGTGAAAGACAACCAGTACTTTTACTAATAGTGTGCAATTCCGAAACTGTCTTAAACTGTGTCCAGGAGTTAGACTGTTTGAGGCGGCTATAAGCAGATTCTGTGCAGTCATAAAGCTAGTGAAATTAAATACTGGCGCTATACAAAAAAGAGATTGTATACGACGCTTTTGATCACGTGACTTATTCCAAGCTGAGATCTGTCTGGTACTCTGGGCATCTTTTAGCAATTGCAATTTACAATAATGATTCAACAGGTATTATACTAGCGGTAATTACATCGTGCTTCTAAATTAATTTTCTACTAGCCACTTGCTAATTAAGTGGGTATGTAATACTTCAAGACACAATTAGTTATTTTATTTACAATCTTAAAAACTTTCCAACTTGAACAACTGAGAACAGGCGTCGCACTTACTGAATACGTGGCTTCGTAAAAAACGTGAACGTACGATAAAAAGGTGAATCTATAATAAAATATGCTCATAGCATCACTGGACTGAACTTTAGAGTACTTTCTTCGACTGTTAAGTGGCGTGCAGATTTTGTTCAACAATGGACCAAACAGCTGTATCAAAGAAATATAACTCCCAACTTACTGACAGCTTTAGTCCATTGTAGTTTATGGTCTACAGTATTTCCAATTTCTTGTGGATACACATCTCCACCGCCATAAGTATGACACGAATCTTCTGTTAACGCACTGCCTACACTCAAAATCATACAAACAAGCAAATACTCGTAAACACCCAACACCATATTGCTCGGGAATGTGTACACGCAGAATACTGTTTAAAACACCCAGGTACTCTCAATACCGGGTCCACTTGAAAGTCAGAGATCTTGGTTCTAAAATATGCTATGTAGTAACTCAGGATTGCTATCTTTGGTGTCAATAATTGTAAGCGTGTGCGAGTCACTCGAACTTTGTTGTGGTGTTTTGATTCTGTTATTCAGCTGATGCTGATTTAATTATGACCAGTGAAAATTTTCAACAGTGCTACAACAAGGGCTGTGGGCAGAAGTTTGATCCATCTAAAAATACCGAAGGTTCTTACAGATACATTTAAAAAGGCCTTTTAATACTAAGTCTAGAATGTTCTTCCAAACAAATCATATGAAATTAAAAATTCACTATAGTAATGTTAGGTTTCTGGGCTGTTGCAGATTCTTGTACGTTTCACCCAGGGCCACCTTTCTTCCACGACGCCTATAAAGGTTGGTCATGCTGTAATAAAAAATGCACGGACTTCACCGAATTTCTGAACATTAAAGTGAGTGAGCTGTTGTTATTCTTGTAAGCATTCTGTTTATGAGTGGAAAATTCCATCAAGAAATTATTGTTATTACAGTGTGTTTTCTGCACTATATGGTAGCATTATCTATTATATGCACAGAACATTTCCTTAATGAATAAGTGTTACACCTACCACCACAAACCCCTGTCCTGTGTCAACCTGTACATCCGAGAGTAGTACACAACGCCCTCAATTATTTATTGAATATATTCAATCTGTGTGTTCCCTTACAGTTTTTACTCTGTACAGTACTCCCAAATATGATGTAACATGTTGTATCATTCTTTCCACCTTGACAATGTTTTCTGTATGTACCTCTCCTGACTGTTTCTGTAGAGCACCTTCTCATTTCTTCTCAGTCCACTTAAATTTCAATATCATCCTATCTCACACACATAGATTTATTACTTTTCTGGTTTTCACTTAAGAGATTTACATCCGTACTGTTTACAGAAATTTCGTCCTCAGATTAGGGTCTGTGTTTGGTACTAGTAGCCTTCTTTTTGCCCAGAACGCCCTCGTTGCCAGGCTAGTCTTGCTTTTTATGTCCGTCCTTGCTTCATCTGTCGTGTATTGCGTTGCTTTTATGGTAACAGAGTTCCTTCACTTCATGTATTCTTTTGTCACCAATTTTGATAAGTTTATCGTTAATATCAGTTCTACTACTACTCATTATTTTTTTCTTCCTTCGGTTTACTCTATATCCATAGTATGGGCTCATTAGACACTTCATTACATTCAACAAGCCCTGCAATTTTTCCTCACTTTCACGGAGGATTAGCAATGCCATCAGTGATTCTTATCAAGCTTAAAGTGCAATTACAATGTGAGCATAGACACACCAACACCTTAATTGTGCGCCTTTACCTATTTATAGCCTTTCATCCTGAATTTTAATCCCTCTTTTGAACGATTGTTTTATCTGCACCATTGCTTCTTCGTGGGGGCAGCAGTCCATTCTTGGTCTTCCATACATAGAGTAACTGATTGGCCTATTCTAAGTCTAGGGTACTGATACCTCAGAAGTTAATTCCCATAGTGCTCAGAGCCATTTGAACCATTTGACTATAGCATGAACCAATGTTGCTTGTAATTTTTCTACAACTACATTTCTCAGTAACACAATGTGGTCTGTTTTACCAAATATATTTTGTGTTTGACTAATTCTTGCATTAAATACAGTCTATAAGCAGTATAAATTATTTTTAATATACTGTACAAAGGCTGCCTCCATCTCGTTCCATTTCCCTGAAGACTCTTATTTGTTGTAGGATTTATGACACAAAGTGTGAATGCATCAATGAATGTCACATTGAAAACGAAGTTGTTATTGATTTACAAATTTCAAGTTCCTTTGTTATAGACTATGAAACTCTGTTATGAATTCTAGACAAATTCATATAGTCCTTATAGAATTATTTTTACTTCTAGTATTGTCATTGTGAAGTTCATGTTTCACCCTAAACCCACACTTCTTATTGTTCAGGAATGCCATTGTGTAATAAATGTATTTGTATGTAAGTTGAATGAATTCCAAGGCAGTTAAGTGGCTTTTGTAGGATGTACGGTTATCAACTTTCAGTGCTGTGTTCGTACTGCACGCTCCTTTGGAATAAATACTTTTTCAAATTCACCTGCATTGCTCAAGATCATTGCAATAGAGCAGTATTAAGAGAATGCATGCTAGCAGTTCAATCTGTAGTACAATAAAGTTAGAACTGTGAGTTCCATTGTACTCATCCCATGGTCTACATTTTTAAACCATTTGGTTTGCATTCAAGAGGAGGGTCAACCGAAATTTGGCGATTTCATCTGTCTGCTTTGTCTCAGACATAACTGTGTAGTGTTGTGTGAAGTCATGGTGGCATGATGTTTTTGAGTCAGGTCATGTTTGTAGTGATTATGTTCAGAAATTATTTGTCAGCTATGTTACTTAGTGAGTTATTTGATGTTCTGTGTTGAGTATGTGTTACTGGAAAAGCTTATGTTGGTTTTCTAGTGAGTTACTTTGATTTTGCATATTGTGGCTGATGAGTTTGTGTTTGGAATTACTAGTGCTGTACGTTTCTTGCATCTACATCTACACTCCACAAGCTTCCTTGCAGTATGTGGTAGAGTGTACTTCGTGTGGTACCACTGTCACCCCCCCCCCCCCTCTTTCCCTTCCCTTTTCCTGTTCCAGTCACAAATGTTTATGGGGAGAAGGATTGCTGGAAAGCTTGTGTGTGGGCTTCACTGTCTCTTATTTTATTCTAATTGTGTTTTTGTAAGATATGTTGACTCTTCTAAGAACTTATGTTCCTGGAACTTTAACAATAAACCACACCATGATGCAGAAGGCCTCTCTTCCAACATCTGCCACTGGAGTTGGTTGATCATCTCTGTACACTTTCATTCTTACTAAATGAACCTGTGACTAAACGTGCTGATCTTCTCACAAACTTCTCTTTTTCCTCTAATTATGGTCAGAAATTAAAGACATAATCCATATCACTTTAGGCAGGGGGGTTACCTTCATAGTAGTCTCGGATGTTATTGAATTTAGCATATGTTAAAATTCAGGAGTAAGTAATAAACTCGTATATTTTTGTTTTCTCCGAAAAGATTCGTGCCATGAGATACAGGCCTCCAAAGATGGAACTGTGAACACCATTTTGAAGATGCGAATTTCGGAAATTTTTTTTAAATGCTGTGTATCTGTAACAGTTCTAGATAATGTTGTTAAGAGTTTTTTATTTGAAAGATAATTGCTTTATGATTGCAACGGTGTCCTCCCTTTGGACATATCTGTCAAAGTTCTTTTACTATCACCTTCTGAATCTTTACAGAATTTTTTTTTATTTTATTTTTTTTTCAAAGATGCCGATCCAGAAAAGTTAGATTTTTTTCTGTTGATTAGTACCATGTAGTACTATACTCTCTGTAAAGGAGAGCTTCCACTTTTAAGTTGGACAAGTATTATATTTTAAAAAATACTTTTTTTTTACTTTCAAGGGTAATGTATGTCTTCACTGAAGTTGTTCCTTACTAATTTCTTTGTTACAGTGTTTATTTCTATTGTCTTTATTGCAGTTATTTCTTATCACTTCCTTTGTTGCAGTTATTTCTTACATTTTGTTGCAGTTACTTTGTCGTGGTTGTTCATTGCAGGTTTCTGTATTGTAGTTGTTCAGTGCTAATTTGTTTACTGAAGAGGCTTCTAATAAATTTGATACCATTCAGTGAGTTCTGTGTTTTTGTGAGGAATTTGCCAGATGAGACAGTTGCAGTGTGTTTCTCATTTGAAGTCTCTGTTTCAAAGTGACAACTTATTGCGTTCGAAATGCTTTGACAGAATAACAACAATTATAGTATCTGAAGAAGGTGAAACCTCCAGTTATCTGAACAAGGTGAAATCTCCAATGGAGCAGATGATGCAGATTTTGCATCAATAGAGGAAGAATTAAATACACTGAATCTGTCAACTACAGAGGTAGGTGTTAGTCCTGTTAAGAATCGGTGGTCAGACAGCAGAACTGACCACTCTCTTCAAAGCAGAAGTCCCATCTTCAGAAGCAAATGAACCAAAGCTCTCCTGCATCTCTTGTCTGGAATTTTTCACTAACACCAATTCAGCGTTGAATATTGTGCATCCTACAGTGTGAAGATGCAAGTTTTAACTATTATTCCAGAGACATTTTTAAAGAAAACAATTTTGAACCACGTTCCATCAGTATCAAAGTACATGGTAGGCAAATCAAGAGATGTGAGGTCTGTAAAAGGAGTCTTTAGAAGACCAGATCCCTATTATTGTCATCCTGTAGGAGCAGCTGAAGTTCGAATAGTGGAGTCATTTTATCTGGAAGATAAATGGGACTGTTCTCGCCACAGAGCCAACAAAAAAGACAGTATAACTGTAACAGTTGAAGGTCAAAAAGTTGTGAAAATGGAGAAATACATGACTCGCAGTATTAAAGAAACAGTTCCAGTTATCTTCTAGATTTTGAAACAGAATCTTCATATAAGAACACTTATTCCCAACATGCACAAAGTCTGTTTTTTTGTTTGTCTTATATATCACTCTTTTAAGGCTATGCAAATAGTCAGTACACTTCACTCTCCTGTGGCCCCAGCCAGAAAACATTTCAAACACACTGCAACTATGTCAACTGGCAAATCCCTCGTGAAAACACAGAACTCACTGAATGGTCTCAGATTTCTTAGAAGCCTCTTCAGTAAACAAATTAGCACTGAACAACTACGATACAGAAACCTGCAATGAACAACCACGACAAAGAAATTGACAAGAAACTACAACAAAGTGCAAGAAATATCTGCAACAATGAAAGTGAAAAGAAAGAACTGCAACAAAGAAAGTGATAAGAAATAACTGCAACAAAGACAATAGAAATAAGCATTGTAACAAAGAAATTAGTAAGAAACAACTTCAGTGAAGACATACATTAACCTTGAAAGTTATTAAAACCTGTCCGACTTAAAACTGGAAGCTCTCCTTTTCAGGGAAGTAGAACTGTATGGTACTAATCAACAGAAAAAAATCAAAATTTTATGGATTGGCATTTTTGAAAAAGGAAATTTTGTCCATAAATTATTAAAAAAGTTTAGAATGCTATAGTAAAAGAACTTTGACAGATAAGTCCAAATGGAGGATTTCTTTGTAATCGTAAAGCAGTTATCTTTCAAATAAAAATATAAAATCAATAAAATATGTAGAACAGTTCCACAGATACAGCATTTAAATGTTTCCGAAACCCGCATCTTCAAAATGGTGTTCGCAGTGTCATCTTTGGAGGCCTGTATCCCGGGGGCAGGAATTTTTTTGGAGAAAACAAAAAAAATATGTGTTTCTTACTTACTCCTGAATTTTAACATATTCTAAATTCAATAACATCCGAGACTATGAAGGTAACCCTCCTGCCTGAAGTTATATGGATCGTGCCTTCCCAGTCTCATGATGACAACATACTCCAGTGGAATTGCAGCGTTTTTTTTCCACTGCCTGGCTGAGTTACGGCAACTGTTAAGCTTTATACCTGCTTTCTGCATTGCCCTCAAGGAAACCTGGTTTCCGGAAATGAGGACCCCTGCCCTCCACGGCTATAAGGGATATTACAGAAACCGTAGCGACTGCAATCAAGTGTCAGGTGAAGTTTGTGTTTATGTCCTAAATTCAGTCTGTAGTGATACGGTGCCCTTTCACACCCCTCTTGAAGTTGTCGCTGTTAGGATAAGGACGATGCGAGAAATAACTGCAATGTATATCTTCCTCCAGATAGCGCAGTACCTGAGAACGCATTGACTGCACTGATTGCTCAACTCCCTAAACCCTTCCTACTTTCAGGGGATTTTAACGCTCATAACCCCTTGTGTTGTGGCACCATGCTTACTGGCCCAGGCAGAGTGATGAAACTTTACTGTCTCAGTTCGACCTCTGCCTCTTAAACACTAGGGCCGCCACAAACTTCAGTGTGGGTCATGGCAGTTACTCGGCCATCGATTTATCACTTTGCAGCCCAGGACTTCTCCTATCTGTCCACTGGAGAGCACATGACGACCTGTGTGGTAGTGACCATTTCCCCATCTTCCTGTCACTGCCCCGGCATCAGGCCCACGGATGCCTGCCCAGACGGGCGTTAAACAAGGCGGACTGGGAAACTTTCACTTCTTCTGCCACCGTTGAATCTCCGCCACATGGTAACATCGATGTGACGGTTGAGCAATGACTACAACAATCATTTCTGCCTCACCCTCTCTGTATGCAGACGACTTCTGCATTTCGTACTGCTCCACCAGTACTGGTGTTACTTAGCGGCACCTACAGGGAGCCAGCCACAAGGCGCAGTTGTGGGCTCTATCCCATGGCATCCAGTTTTCAGCCGTCAAGACGTGTGTCATGTATGTCTGTCAGTGTTGTACGGTTCATCCGGAACCAGCAATTCACCTTAATGACAATCCACTAATTATCGTGGAGACATATTGATTGTTAGGTCAGTTTTTTGACAGTTGTTTGACTTAGCTTCCTTCTTCAGCTTAAGCGGAAGTGCTGGCAGCACCTCAGTGCCCTCTGCTGCCTGAGCAACACCAACTGGGGTGCAGATTGCTCCATGCTGCTGCTGCTCTATAGAACCCTTGTTCAATCCTGCTTTGACTATGGAAGTGTGATTTATGATTTTGCGGCGCCCTCAGCATTGCGATTGCTCGACCCCCTGGAGTTCGACTAGCGACAGGAGCTTTTAGGTCGAGTCTGATGACCAGCGCACTGGTGGAGTCCCTCCATTGAAGATCAGATGTGCACAACTGCTCACCGGTTATGTTGCACGCATTCATAGCTCTCCTGAACGTCCTAATTACCGTCTTCTTTTCCCAACCACGGCGGTTCACCTCCCGCAAAGACGGCCCAAGTCAGGGCTAATGAATGCTAATGATTTGTGTGCGATCACTTCTGTATGAACTGGAGTTCTTGCTTTCACCACCTCTTCTCGAGGTCCATACACGTACGCCTCCATGGTATAGTTGTAAGCTGAAGCTTCACCTGGGCCTTTTGTGTGGCCCTAAGGACCCCGTTAACCCTGCGGCTCTCCGCTGTCACTTCCTCTCGATTCTTGAAGTGAAGTGTTCCAGTGCTCTGAAGTGGTTTACACCAAAGGCTTAATGGCTGATGGTCACGTTGGATTCGCCCATGTTCATGGCAGCCATATTGAACAGCATTCCTTACCCGATGGCTGCAGTGTATTCACTGCAGAGCTGGTGGCCCTTTCTTGTGCACTTGAGTACATCCGTTCATGCTCTGGCGAGTTGTTTCTCCTCTGTACTGACTCCATGAGCAAGTTACAAGTTATCGACCAGTGCTACCCTCGCCATCCTTTGGTAGCGACCATCCAGGAGTCCATCTATATCGTGGAACGTTCCAGTTGTTCCGTAGTGTTTGTCTGGACCCCAGGACACGTCGACATCCCAGGCAATGAACTTTCTGACAGGCAGGCCAAACAGGGCTACGCAGAAACCGCTTCTGGAGATAGGCCTCTCCGAAACTGACCTGCGTTCCGTCTTACACTGCAAGGTTTCTCGGCTTTGGGAGGTGGGGTGGTATAACAGTACGCACAATAAACTGTGTGTCATTAAGGAGACTCTGAATGTGTGGAAGTCTTCCCTGCAGGCTTCTCGCAGGGAATCAGTTGTCCTTTGTCGACTCTGCTCAGACATGGTTACCTCCTCTGTTGTGAGGACCCACCTCAGTGTTGCTGTGGCTCCCAAATGACAGTCGTCCACGTCTTGCTGGACTGCCCAGCTTTAGCCACTCTGCGGTGAACTTTTAACTTTCCCAGCACCCTACCTTTGCCTCCCCCCCCCCTCTCTCTCTCTCGGTATTGTGCTGTACGTGTCTTTTGTTTTATTCTACCCCTTGTGGACATGTTTTATAGGAACAAGGGACCTATGACCCACACGACCCACACAGTTTTGTCACCCCCCCCCCCCCCCCCGCCCCTTAAACCAACCGGCCTCTCTCTTAAACCAACCAACCCCCCCCCCCTCCCAATTTAGTTGACAAACAGATTTTCAGTGCCTTATGTTCACACATCCCTTATCCTCCCTCCATCCCCAAGAATCACCTGCAAATCAACACTCCTCGCATCACTGAGTGTCACCCCAGATTGGAGTAACTGAACCATATCCTTTTCCAGGGCTCTGACTATACATCGTGATGCATGGAAATGAGGGGCATGCTACCCGAGGTCCTGCCCAGCTCTTCTAAAGTGGTATTTCATTGCCTATCCAACCTGTACCTCATCCTGGCACATCCCTGTGCCACTCGTGCTCCCAACCTCTTGCCATTGTACTCCACTTCTGTGAAAGGCTCATAATATCCCACCACAGGTAGAGCCACCTATGAAAGCAGCACTGTGATGGAATCGCTTCACAGCATTTGACATGGGCATGATCACCTACCAGCTGTCCACCAGAATGAGTGGCCACCATCAAACTGTAACCAAGAACCAAGTTGACTATCCAAATTGCTGCAGAACACATGTGCTCGAGTTCAATGGCTGCCTTACAACCCGTGCTATGTGGATCCTTCCCTCTTGCAACAGCTTTTCTGAAGTTTGCAGATCCTTTGATCCTGTAAGTCTCCTAACCTCAGTCTCCACTAACCCAACTCTACACCATCCACCCAACAGTTTCCCCTTTCTTTGTCCTGTCACCCCTCCCACCCCACACCTGCATGTCATGTTCATTGTGTACGACACATCACTGGTTCTAGTAAATGTGTCACATGTCTAGCCTGCACACCTGCTACCTTCCTCCGGGCCATAATATACACACCCCAACCCCTCCTGTGGTTTCTCGCCCCTCTGTCCCTCAAACCACCTCACCTGACACAATCCCCACCCCAGTCCACCTGCTAAAATGCAATCCCAGCATTGTGTGTCCAGTCAGCACAATGAGGTGTGTTTGTGTGTATTTAAGTTAACTAAAATAGAACCTTGAAGGACAAGGTAAAGCATAATTAATCTTTTTCAGGATGTCTTCAGACTAGTCTTTTAAACTGTGACAGAATGGGTCAAGTTATTTTGAATTTGTTGTTTAAAGTTGGTGATTTTTATTTTTTTAGTATAGAATGTGACCAATTTCAGACCGCTTAGAACCTAAGACTGTGATCAATCTTTTTCTTCTTATTTTTGTAGAACTACTTAATGCATTGGCTAATGGCTTGCCTCTGTTCATTTGATGTCACTCTCCTATATTGTGGTTGCTGGATAGGAAATTTTGCAGTGCTGATCACTAGCCTGAAATATTCCTTGTCCTGCATGGTGTATTCCAAAGCATTATTTTAATTTGGAAATGAAATTGGTGGTTATTTGCACATGACAAAATTTTCCCTAGTATTTCTTACTTGTAAAACATATATAAATGGAAAATATCATTAGTATTTTTAAAATATAAATTTTATGTTTTAGTGTGATATAATATGACAATAAAACATACATTTTTTGATTACATTAAAAGGTATTTTTGTATTACAGAACAACAATTAAATTTTGCAAATTAGTAATAAAAGTACTAAATAATTTATAAAAACACAAATACAGAAATGTAATCACAACATACCACAGAAAACTTGTCTTTTGAAACTATTGTTCCAGTGCGTGTTGTCGTATTAGCAGATATTTAGGAGGGGTGACAGTTACAAAGTCATTACAGTGTACAGATGTGTATTTTATGCAGTGTAGGTCTATACAGCTTTTAATTCTCCTACAACAAATTTATGTTCAATAATCAGGTTTTCACTTTTGGTGGTATGGCCCAAAACCTTTCTGGCCACCCAAAATCTCTAACCCACTGCCTGCTCAGGTTCATTGATGACATCTACTTGATCCGAATCCTGGGCTAAAAACATTCGACCCTGATTCTATCACAGCCTCAAAGTCTTCCCTCCTATTCATTTTGTGTGCCCCTCCACAGCTCGTCATTCTAAACGTTTACCTCCAACTCTCTCATCCTCTGTGTGAATCTCCATTGATATCAAGCCCACTATCTATCAACAATGCCTGCATTATGGTAGTTGCTATCCCTTCCAAATTCACAGTCCCTCCCATACAGACTGACTGTCTGAGGATGATACACTTGTATTGACGAGCAATCCTGTGTCCATTGTGCTGAAGATCAGTTGAGGTCTCCGCATACATTTATTACATCTCAAATGTGAATATCTACATCTACATCTACATTGATACTCCGCAAGCCACCCAACGGTGTGTGGCGGAGGGCACTTTACGTGCCACTGTCAGTACCTCCCTTTCCTGTTCCAGTCGCGTATGGTTCGCGGGAAGAACGACTGTCTGAAAGCCTCCGTGCGCGCTCTAATCTCTCTAATTTTACATTCGTGATCTCCTCGGGAAGTATAAGTAGGGGGAAGCAATATATTCGATACCTCATCCAGAAACGCACCCTCTCGAAACCTGGCGAGCAAGCTACACCGCGATGCAGAGCGCCTCTCTTGCAGAGTCTGCCACTTGAGTTTATTAAACATCTCCGTAACGCTATCACGGTTACCAAATAACCCGGTGACGAAACGCGCCGCTCTTCTTTGGATCTTCTCTATCTCCTCCGTCAACCCGACCTGGTACGGATCCCACACTGATGAGCAATACTCAAGTATAGGTCGAACGAGTGTTTTGTAAGCCACCTCCTTTGTTGATGGACTACATTTTCTAAGCACTCTCCCAATGAATCTCAACCTGGTACCCGCCTTACCAACAATTAGTTTTATATGATCATTCCACTTCAAATCGTTCCGTACGCATACTCCCAGATATTTTACAGAAGTAACTGCTACCAGTGTTTGTTCCGCTATCATATAATCATACAATAAAGGATCCTTCTTTCTATGTATTCGCAATATATTACATTTGTCTATGTTAAGGGTCAGTTGCCACTCCCTGCACCAAGTGCCTATCCGCTGCAGATCTTCCTGTATTTCGCTACAATTTTCTAATGCAGCAACTTCTCTGTATACTACAGCATCATCCGGGGCCATCCCATCATAGTCCATTGTCACCCCACATTGGAACAGCTTAACTGTGTCTTCGGCCAGGATTTCGACTACTTATTGTGTAGTGCCTGTTCAGTAGTGGTAAATGTGTGGGAAGATATAGGTTGTGACACCTTGGAGGGATTTGTCACTTTTCATGTCGAGATCATTTAAGAGAAAAGGTGGAGTACAACTGATTCAAAATGTGCTTGCAGCTCGGCTATCTCTTCCTGTTATTTCTCAGCTGAATTGGATCCAAACTCAAAAGTATCCTGTAACCGCGAACATTAGTATCAGATCACAAATGAGAAAAGGTGTTTCAGTTGCAGCGAAATTGAAGATCGTTTAGTAAAATACTGTGAATTGGTTTCTTGCTACAGGATTAAAAAAAAAAAAAAAAAAAAAATCTTCCCAATATGAGAATAGCCAAGTATCCACAATTTTGGACTGCAAATGGCCCTATCAACCAATACACAGAAAATTAATATATGAATTACAGAAGTAAATAATAGGATGAGTTCATCCAGCCTTTTGAGAAAAATAAATGTAGTAGTTAGAGGAAACCAATCAAGATGAGATATACACACAATCAATGAGGCATGAGAGAGGTTTCTATATCTAATTTCTACATCTACATCCATACTCTGCAAACCGCCACAAAGTGCATGGCAAAGAGTACATCCCATTGAACCAGTTATTAGGGTTTCTTCTCATGTATGGAGTGCAGGAAGAATGATTGATTGAATGTGTCTATGCATGTTGTAATTATTTTGATCTTGTCCTCTGTACCCTGTGTGAGTGATACATAGGGTTAGAGTCATCGTTTACATCTCTCTCCGATAGTCTGCAATTTCAGATCCTTCAGCATCAAAGTAACATACTCCCACAGGCCAAACAAACAGCGCAGTGGCTAGCACACTGGACTCGCATTCGGGAGGACAATGGTTTAATCCCGCGTCCGGCCATCCTGATTTAGGTTTTCCGTGATTTTGCTAAATCGCTCCAGGCAAATGCCGGGATGGTTCCTTTGAAAGGCCACGGCCGACTTCCTTCCCTAATCCGATGAGACTGATGACCTCGCTGTTTGGTCTAATCCCTCAACCAACCAACCAACCAAACAAACATGTGACCATTCATACTGTCCTTTTCTGTATACTTTCAATATCCCCCATTAGACCTATTTGGTACGGGTCCCACACATTGAGCTATATCCTAGAATGGGTTGCACGAGTGATTTTTAAACAATGTTCTTTGTAGACTGATTGCACTTCACCAGTATTCTACCAATAAACTGTAGTGTACCATCTGCTTTACCCACGACCCAGCCTATGTGGTCATAGACAAGGAAACAAGAACACATGTGTCACTTACCGTCACCTGCAGATATGTAAACGAGCATGTATCATAGCTGCAATCACAATCCTGGTGTGTAGAATTGGAAAATACAATCAGATTCTATGAGCTCATTTACTGAACACCTCTGGTGATATGTCCAGAACATATACATACTAGAATGGCTGCTGATTTGCATGTGCCAGTCTTCTGGTAAACTGTACAGCTGATTGCAACCAGTAGCTGCTTCAGAGTGGGTTTCCATAGCAGACATCTCCTGGGTTTTAAAACTTTAGGATGGCACAGTATCGTTGCTACACTGGAAAAAGTGCTCCTATTCTGTCAACCTCACTAAAGAGATAACAGTGTCCCTTCTGCAGTGGTCAGTTGAACAGCAAGGGCAACCACTGAAGCTTTCATATTGATCATATTGAAGAGGCACCAAATGGACCCTCAAGAAAAACGGCGTCTCCGTCTACCAGGCCATTACCGTGAACCGAGTTCGAATGTGATGACTAAGATCTATCATTTCAAAAGATCTACAATCTTGAGATCATGTCTGCATCCACATCTACATACATACTCCTCATGCCATGTTGTGGTACATGATGGAGAATATCCTGTACCACTTCTAGTCATTTCCTTTCCTGTTTCACTCGCAGGTTAAGTGTGGCAAAAATGACTATCTATATGCTTCCGTATGAGCCCTATTCTCTGTAGTCTTATCTTCATGGCCCTCATGCAGAATGATGTATGTTGCCAGCAAGATAATCGTTCTACAGCCAGCCTCAAAAGCCGATTCTCCGAATTTTCTCAATAGTGCTCCTTGAAAAGAACATTGCCTTCCCTATAGTGCTCCTTGAAAAGAACATTGCCTTCCCTCCATGGATTCCCATTTGAGTTCCGAAAGCATCTCTGTAATATTTGTGTGTCATTCGAACCTACCGGTAATGAATATTGCAGCCCGTCTCGGAAGTGACATGTTGCAGATCCAAACCACTCGAGCAGTACTCAAGAATAGGTCACACTAGCATCCTATATGTGGTCTCCTTTACTGATGAACCACTTTTTCTCAAAATTCTGCCAATGAACCAAAGTCAACAACTCACTTTCCATGCTACAATCCTTACATGCCCATTCCATTTCACAGTGCTTTGCAACATTGTGCCTAGACATGTAATCAATATCACTGTCAAGCAGTGCACTACTAATGCTGTATTCGAACATTGTGGGTTTGTTTTTCCAACTCATGTGCATTAACTTACATTTTTCTTCATTTGGGGATAGCTGTCATTCGTCACAACAACTAGAAATTTTATCCAAGTGATCTTGTCTGCTGCGACAGTTACTCAATGCTGGCACCTCCCCATACATTACAGCATCATCAGCAAACAATTGCAGATTGCTGCCCATCCTGTCCACCAAATTATTTCTGCATATAGAAGATAACAACAATCCTATCACACTTCCCTGGGACACTCCTGACGATACCCTTGTCTCTGATGAAGACTTGCCATCAAGGACAACATACAGGATTCTATTATGTAAGACGTCTTCTAGCTACTCACATATCTGGGAAACTATTCCATATGCTTGTACCTATGTTAACAGTCAGCAGTGTGGCACCATGTCAAATGCTGTGGGAAATGTAGGAATATATAATCTGCCTGTTGCCATTCATCCATAGTTTTTGGGATAGCACATGAGAAAAAGGCAAGCTGAGTTTCACACGGGCGATGCTTTCTAAAACTACTGATTTGTGGACGGAAGATTTTCTGTGTCAAGGAAATTTATTGTATTTGAACTGAGACTACATGAAAGGATTCTGCAGCAAATTGATGCTAAGGATGTTAGTCTGTAATTTTGTGGGTCCATTCTTTTATCCTTCTTGTATATGGGAGTCACTTGCACGTTTTTCCAGTTGTGTGGACTCTTGCACTAAGTGAAAGGTTTGACATAAATGTGAGCTAAGCAAGGGGCCGACGCTGTGGAGTACTCTTTGTAAAACTGAATTGGGATTCCATCAGGACCTGACATCTTATCCACTTTAAACTCTTTCAGTGTCATGCCAGGGATGCTTACTACTGTCTCCTCCACATGGGAGTCAATGCAGTGGTCAAATGATGGTACGGTTGTACGATTCTCCTGCAGGAAATATTTCTTAAATGTGAAATTTAAAACTTCGGCTTTACTTTAGCCATCTTCTACTGCCGTACCAGACAGGTCAACGAATGACTGGATAGAAGCCTTAGATCAGCAATTTTATGAAGAACCAGAATTTTCTCAGATTCTTGGCAAGGTCTTTTGCTAAGATATGACAGTGGCAGCTGTTGTAAGCTTCACATGCCCATCGTTTTAAAGAGACACGAATTTCTATTAACTTTTGCCTAATGTCATTTGCATGTTCTCTTTTTAAACGAGAGTGCAACAGCTTTTGCTTCCTCAGCATTTTTTGAATTTCATTGTTAAAACGAGGTGGGACTTTTACATCTTTAACCCATGAACTCTGCTCATACTTCTCCAGATTTACTATCAGTTGAAACTCTGCCAATAATCATCTTATGCCCATCCTGGTGGAACTAAATGATGTCAATTCATGGTCTGTCTGATCGGAAATATTCTCATAATTGATTTATTAACTTCATTGCTATGATATCATGGTCACTAGTCCCTGTCTCTATACTGACATGTCTGTAGCATCTGCAGTGAATCGGTTTGTGCTTGGCAGATTGAATTTGCCTCCAACTAATACTGCATCAAAAAAATGATTGCTGGATTAATAAATTGCTATACCATATTAAGTGACTAAAATAAGTCTTGGAGTCAAAAGTACAGAACTCAGTAAATAAACTGTAGAAAGTCCCCACAGCCAAAGATAACACTGGATTTTTAGCAATTAATGGATGTGAGGAATCACCTCTGAAGAGTCAAAAGGTCAGTTGAACCTACGAATACCAGATGTTGGCTTTGATCCATAACATGACGCTGTTTTGCCACGTGGCATGAACAGAGGTAAATCAGAAAGTAACAGTGTATTTTCCTTCCATATTATTCTTTGTTCAGAATCCATGAACTTAAGTTCCTGCCCCCCCCCCCCCCCCCCCCCCCACAACTCGCTGGCTCAGTCAGTTCAGACAGAGGAGGGAGGCTACAACATAAGCAGTTGTAAGAGGACAGTGCCTAGTGAAGCACTGAGCTGTTCAGTCTAATCTTCGTATTGATGACAGCTTAATTTTTATTTTAAGAAAGCATTTACAGTGGAAGGCAGTGTTTTGTTTCATAAACAATTGTTACGTTTTGTCTACTGAAATGTCAGTTGTTGCACAGTCAGTAATTTTATCAACCTTGTGTGTACCCTGTGAAACATATGCACCATGTCAACAACAAATGGTTATCACATTATTAAACTTTCAGATATTTTAAACATTTGATTGGCTGTCATCCAGCAACCGTATGCTATTTAATTACAGGATGTATATGCAACCGAAATGGTTGTATGTATGTCCTGCTTTCAGATATTATTAAATGACTGTATTTACTCCTTGCACTCAATAAACAGAATATTAAAATACAGAAAGATGTTAACAGAGACTGCATGATGAATGGAAAACTACTCAGTTTTTCTATTTACCGGAACGTGAAAGATGTTAATTTGTTAGAATTGGATGCTGTCTACCAAAATTGCTGTCAGGCAATGGAAAATCCATGATGGGATAATGACAATATCATGAAAAGTGTAGTTGCTGCTAACCTTATAGCAGAGGCACTGAATCGCAGATAGGTATGACAAAAAGACTGTCAAATGAAGCTTTTGACCAAACAGGCCTTCATTATAATAGACAAATCACACACACAGATGCACATACAAACACCAATGCAAATGCAACTCATACACACATGACCACAATCTCTGGCAGCTGAAGCCGGACTGCGAGCAGCAGCAGATGTTGTGAAAGGCAATTGGATGGTGGTAAGGAGGAGGCTGGGGTGGGGAGGGGGAGGGATAGCAGGCTACGGGTGGGTGGCAGTGAAGTGCTGCTACTGGGAGTGTGCAGGGACGACGTGGAGAGAGGGTACGGCAGCTGGGTGCAATCGGGCTTTAGACGGATGCCGGGGGAGATATTGGGGGGGGGGGGGGGGTGGCAGGGAGGGGGAGACTAGCGGAAAAAGGAGAGAAGTAAAAAGACTGGGTGCATTGGTGGAATTGAAGACTGTGTAGTGCTGGAATAGGAACAGGGAAGGGGCTAAGTGGTTAAAGACAGTGACTAACAAGGTTGAAGTGAGGAGCGTTACGGGAACGTAGGATATAATGCAGGGAGAGATCCCACCTGCGCAATTCAGAAAAGCTGGTGTTGATGGGAAGGCTCCCGCTGGCACAGGCTTTGAAGCAGTAATTGAAATGAAGGTCTTTTTGGGCAGTGTGCTCAGCAACAGGGTGGTCCAGTTGTTTCTTGGCCACAATTTGTCGGTGGTCATTCATGTGGACAAACAGCTTGTTGATTGTCATGTCTACATAGACTGCAGCACAGTGGTTGCAGCTTAGCTTGTAATTCATGTGACTGGTTTCACAGGTAGCACTGCCTTTGATGGAGTAGGTGATGTTTGTGACCGGACTGGAGTAGATAAGGTGGGAGGATGTATGGGACAGGTCTTGTGTCTAGGTCTGTTGTCGGGATATGAGGCAAGTGTTTGGGAGCAAGGGTTTTGTAGCGATGGGCAAGGATATTGTGTACGTGTGGTGGGTGATAGAATACCAGTGTGGGAGGGATGGGAAGCACAGTGAGTAGGACAGTCCTCATTTCAGTACATGACGAGTAGTAGTCGAAATCCTGGTGGAGAATGTGATGCAGTTGCCCCAGTAATGGGTGGTACTGAGCCAAGTGGGGAATGCTGCTCTATGGCTGAAGGGTGGGACTTTGTGAGGTGATGGGTGACTGGGGAGATAGGCACAGGAGATCTTTTTTTTTTTAGAAGGTTGGGTGGGTGATTACGATCTGTGAAGGCCTCAGTAAGACTCTTAGTGTATTTCAAGAGGGACTGTTTGTGACTACAGATGCGATGGCCACAGGTGGTTAGGCAGTATGGAATGAATGGCGCCTGTTGAAGTCGAGGTATTGCTGGTGATTGGTTGGTGGTACTGGTGTAACCATCTTTGAGGTGGAGGTCAACGTTGAGGAATGTGGCTTGTTGGGTTGTAGAGGACCAGGTGAAGCAATGGGTAAGAAAGCGTTGAGGTTGTGCAAGAATGTAGAAAGGGTGTCCTCACCCTCAGTCCAGATCATGAAGATGTCATCAATGAAGAGAGGTCTGGGATTCTGGGGGGGGGGGGGGGGCCTTAGGAAGGGTTCCTCTAGAATGCCCATGAATAGGATGGCACCATGCGGGTGCCCACAACCCTGCCCTGGATTTGTTGGTAGGTAATGCCTTCCCAGGAGAAGTAATTGAGGGTGAGAATATAGTTGGTCGGGGGGACTAGGAAGGAGGTTGTTGGTTTGGAATCCTTCGGGCACTGGGAAAGGTAGTGTTCAATTGCAACATGGCCATGGGCATTAGGGATGTTTGTGTAAAGGAAGGTGGGATCAATAGTTACGAGCAGGGCACATGTGGTAAAGGAACAGGAACTGTGGAGAGTCGGTGGAGGAAATGGGTGGTATCTTTTATATACGAGGGTAAGTTGCAGGTAATAGGCCGAAGGTGTTGGTGTACGAGAGCAGAGATTCCTTCAACAGGAACACAGTAACTAGCCACAATGGGGCATCCTGGTTGGTTAGATTTATGGACTGAAGGAAGCATGTAAAAAGTAGGAGTGTGGGGAGTGGTGGACTAAGGAGAGAGAGGGACTCTGGAAGAGGTTCTGGGTGGGCCTAAAGATTTGAGAAGAGACTGTAGATCCTGCTGCATATCTGGAATAGGGTCATTGTGGCACGGTTTGTAGGTGAAAGATCTGTCAGCTGGCGGAGCATTCAGGTTGTAAGACAACGTTGTGTCATAATGGGAAAAGCTGCTACAGCAGAAGATGAAGAAAAAGAATGAGGAGAAATTGTAATGCCATAGAATTAATCTCATTGTTGTTGTGTTATTTTCAACCCAAAGTGTGACAGGAATATTAAAAAATTGCACTGGTGTGCTAAATTTAAATGTCTGTGTTTTCTGTATCAGTGTTCAGGGATTTATTAACGTTATTTTTGAAAGACCTGTAATTCACAGTCAGGTGAAAAGTAGTCGGGGCTGAGTGAAATGGCACTGTGGTAAAAGATTGGACTCGCATTCAGGAGGCAAGCTGTTTGAATTTGTGTCCTGTCATGCAATTTCGGGTTTTGTATGGTTTCCTAAATGGCTCAAGGCAGATGCTGGGATGCTTTGAGAATTACATAGTTGATTTTTCTCCCCAAGTGAAACTTTTACTTTATGTGAATGGTGACAATATTTGGGACAAGAGAAATGAGTCAATTTACCAGCCACTAAGCAGATTATTTTTAGGGGCGGGGAGAAACGAGACAGATGCTTGCAAATTAAAAACTGTGGAATGTTGTTTTTGTTTTTATTTTTAAAAATGCCCTATCAAATAAAAGAGGGGAAAAAAGGATTATAGGTCTAAGATTTACAGATTTTATCAGTAAAGGAACCAGCAATAACACTAGCTCATTTGCTGAGATTCAACTCTCAGTGTTGCTACTGAACTATGTTTCGAATATCAGAAGTAGGATATTATTTCTGACTTCTTTCTTGCGTGTCTCCTGATCCAACATCTTCCTACAAATTTATGCATTATTTTTCCCTATTTCATTCATCACGCTTCCTGCTAGTGGATAAATCTCAAATCTCTGAAATATCTGCAATATGATGTTTGTAATAATCATCCTCTTTTTAAAAAAATCACTACGTGGTCTTTCTTCTGTTGCTCCTGTTCTAGTGGTTGGTAGCTGTGCGTTCCCCTTCCACCTCAAATGCTACTCCGTTTGTCTTATTTTTATTTTTCTACAACTATTTATTTAGCTTGTACCCTTGTGCTGTAGCAGTTATTGCAAAATTTGTGTGTTTATACTGAACTGTCTGTTACAGGGCTGCACAAGATCTTTCCATAACAATGTAAAACCTCCTGAACCTGAAAAGCCAATTGTAGACAAAAGCAAAGCTGATGAAGTAGTGGTATACAATGCTCCAAAAGCAGTCGCACCACCTGTCCTTGAAAGACCTTCTTTTGACACACCTTTGGTAAGACGCTGCTGGTTCTTTTTTTAAAAATTTTTTAAATTTTTTTTATTGGTTTCTCAGTTTTCGTATACAGTATCTTATTTGCACTGAAACAATTGCAAAACTTGTTGTATGGAAATACTTTTATTTCTCTTGTATAGGATGACAGTGACTAATTGCTGCCCATAAAACTGTATTGTAAGCCCTTCCATCTCTCTCTTTTTAATGGTGGCACGTTGTTGAAATTCGTAAGCGTAGATTAGATTTGGTGCTGCTGTGATGTAATTGTGACAAAGGACCAGACTGAGTTCCACTCAAAATATCTGACTGACCCTTATCACACTCGTTATTGCATGATGAACGCTTAGATAAGCTGGGGGCTATTTCTTCCCCATGGTCTTTCATAGTTTCGTATACACTGTGAAACACTATCTTGGATAAGACTTAGGACAGTTTATTCTTACAGTCTTCAAGAAACAAGTGTTGTCCACTTCAAGTATGAAAATGGAAAATAAAATATTATAAGGAAACCATTTAAAAATAATGAGCAATTGAAGAAAAAAAAGAAAAAACAGGAACTTACCTTGGTATTAATATAGTAGCAAGTTCTGGTAGAATGTAAATAAATTATTTAGATACTTATGTTCAATAGACAGTGCAGATTGCATATTAAATGTGTATTGCTGAAGAACTTAATGCATGGAAAAGTTGAGGGGAGACATCTATCCAGCAGTGGATGTCAAATGAATGATGTGTCAGTGATGCCTGTTAGTGGAATTTGTTGTTACTATTACAAATCCAGCACACTTTCAAAGGAAAAATCATAAGCATGTGGAAATGAGAGTAGTGTTGATCACAACAACGATAACAGTAATCGTTCAGCTTAAAAAGAACGTTCTGCTGAGCTACATAGTAGGGAAGAATGTGGAAGATGACTGCTATTCACTTGGAATAGTATGGAAAAACAACAGAAAATTCAAATCAGAATGGTTGGGTTACACATTTGAATCCTGCATATGTAGACAGATTTTTACCACTTTTCAATTAATTTCAGTGTTATACAATTTCTGTGATGCAATAAAGTAAGCCTAAAGTATTAATAGTGGAGGGAATGAATGTAACTGCCATCAATATAGTTGATTTATTAATTGCCTGAGGGATACACAAACAAGGTTGAAAATGTTGCTGAGTTTTTGGATAGTGTCCTCCTTCAGAGGTTACTAATTTTGTTACTTAAGTTTTTATTAAAAAAGCATACACAAGCACAACTACATCATCTCAGTCAACTACATTGTCCCATCCTTGGGCTATGTTCGAGCTGGGCTTAAATATTGATGTATGAACAAATAACACTATTAAATATTTCTAAAATATTCCTGCATTGAATTGTAGGTCCTAACTAAGAGCAAAAATAGAAACTTGAGTTTGAAAATCTGCAGTTTTCCATAAAAAGTCTTACCTCCTACTGAAAATGAATGCTGCAAAGCACTGCCCACATTATTTAACGATGTTTTAAGAATGTGCTTGCAACACAGAAATCTCTCCTCTGCATTGTCTTTATTGAATGATTGCTGAAGTTCCTGTTGTATGAATTCTGATTATAAGCAGATCTCGTAAATAATTAGACGACCATCAATATCAGAAACCAAGAAGACAGTTGGCTAAAAGGAGAGGAGAAGAATATTTTGAAGAGAAGGGAGAAAAGAAACAGAGTGATGGTGGATGATGGAAAATGGAAAGGTTTATGTGGTAAACAGACCCAACCAGCTGTTGTTCCTGATGATGATGATGATGATGATGATGATGCTTAGCTGCTAGTTAGTAACTCTTCTATGCTTGAGTGGCTGTCTTTCGTCAGACCATTGCATATGATTAAAAAAAAAAAAAAAAAAAAAAAAAAAAAAAAAAAAAAAAACCTTACTGCAAATGATTGTTGTTTTTATATCTTCCAATTTTATCAAATTATATTCTGCTACATACTGGCACTCACAGTTGAAAACTTTTTTTCCAATAGGTCTTAATGGCACCACAAGTATCACCAGCTTTAGAACGGCAGGTTTGTTCGAAAGTAGTGACTGTAAATGATGAAGAAGTCGAGTCATCCGCAGGTGTGCCTATTGGGACTCCATGCCAGAATCATGGATGCAAAAAGGTAAGACTTCTAGCATAAGTTATGATGTTGTTGTTGTTGTTGTTGTTGTTGTGGTCTTCACTCCTGAGACTGGTTTGACGCAGCTCTCCATGCTAATCCATCCTGTGCAAGCTCCTTCATCTCTCAGTACCTACTGCAACCTACATCCTTCTGAATCTGCTTAGTGTATTCATCTCTTGGTCTCCCTCTACAATTTTTACCCTCCACGCTGACCTCCAGTGCTAAATTTGTGATCTCTTGATGCCTCAGGACATGTCCTACCAACCGATCCCTTCTTCTAGTCAAGTTGTGCCACAAACTTCTCTTCTCCCCAATCCTATTCAATACCTCCTCATTAGTTACGTGATCTACCCATCTAATCTTGAGCATTCTTTTGTAGCACCACATTTCGAAAGCTTCTATTCTGTTCTTGTCTAAACTATTTATCGTTCATGTTTCACTTCCATACATGGCTACACTCCATACAAATACTTTCAGAAACGACTTCCTGACACTGAAATCTATACTCGATGTTAACAAATTTCTCTTCTTCAGAAACGCTTTCCTTCCCGTTGCCAGTCTACATTTTATATCCTCTCTACTTTGACCAACATCAGTTATTTTGCTCCCCAAATAGCAAAACTCCTTTACTACTTTAAGTGTCTCATTTCCTAATCTAATTCCCTCAGCATCACCCGACTTAATTCGACTACATTCCATTATCCGGTAAAGGTAAATTGACTTACATGTGTGCTGCAAACAGTAGGTTTTTCTTCGAGCAGTTAGAGACTGACATCTGGAAGTATGGGGATGGGGAGTCACATTTAAGGGCATGAAAATGACAGAATGAAATACATCTAACAAATACTCATATTTGGGAAAAACTGAAAACTCACGACACTGTTCTTGACACATACAAATATCTGTGGAACTGTTAACAGTAAATAGTTTCAAGGTCAATGCTGCCATGTTGTTACACATCAGATTATCATCCTATAAATCTGTGAAAGTATGCTAAGCTAATCGTGTGCACAGTAACATGAACAATGGCAAACCAGATTGAATTCTTCAGTACAACAAATTGTTTGAAGGCATGATTTTTGAGGTTGAGAAGTTTCCAGTTGAATTTCTGATCTGATGAGGTGCATTACAAACAGGGCAATACTCTAAACTGCCTCAGTTGTGTGTACTGAGTACCTGGAAATTGCCAAATTTATATAGACAAGAAAATGAATCTTATGAGGGTTCATGTTTGTTGCATTAAGTCATAATACAGGTTCATTTGTTCATTCGCCATTGAAGGCATGCTTTTCTTTGCTGTTTGAGAGCTGTGTGGACGGAACCAGCTTTATCTGCATAAAATTGTACTCCATTTCAGTACTTCAAAATGTTGGGATGTACTTTGGTGCACTCCACCTGTGTGATTGAGTTGTCAAAAAGGTTGTATGAAGAACGCATCATGATCTCTGGTCCAAACATCTTGTGACTTTTATTTCGAAACATGAAACTTACCAACAAAGGTTAGCTGCCTTGAAGATGCCTTGAGAAACTATCAAAGCATGAGAAAGTATCAAAGTGTCATATGACATGATCACTCCATATAATGGAAAATCCAGGATGGAATAATGACAGTATTAGGGAAACGATAGATTGCTACTCACCGTATAGCGGAGATGCAGGGTTACAGATAGGCACTTTAAACAAGTAAGCTTTTGGCCAGAAGACATTCTTCTCAATTAGACAACACACACACACCCACACACACACACACACACACACACAAGTGCAAATGAAACTCACCACCACACACATGACCATTGTCTCTGGCTGCCAATGCCAGACTGCGAGCAACAGTACATGATGGAAAAAGCAGTTTGGACGATGGGGGGTTAAGGAGGAGGCTGGGGCGGGGAGGGGGAGGGCTTTGTAGGGTAATGCTGGTAGGGAAGTGGTGGGGGGAGGAGAGAGCGGCTAGATGAGAGCAGCTAGATGCAATCTGGAGTCTGGAGTTTATATGGAGCGAGGGGGTGTTGGGGGGGGGGAGAGCCGAAAAAGAGAGAAGGAGAAAGACTGTGGATATGTTGGTGTAATAGAAGGCTGTGTAGTGCTGGAGTGGGAACAGGAAGGGGATATCCCCCTGCGGGTTCGGGGGTAAGAATAGGCCCACGCTATTCCTACCTGTCATAAGAGGCGACTAAAAGGAGTCTCAAAAGTTTCACCGAGCGAGGTGGCGCAGTGGTTAGCATACTGGACTCGCATTCGGGAGGACGACGGTTCAATCCCGTCTCCGGCCATCCTGATTTAGGTTTTCCGTGATTTCCCTAAATCGCTTCAGGCAAATGCCGGGATGGTTCCTTTGAAAGGGCACGGCCGATTTCCTTCCCCATCCTTCCCTCACCCGAACTTGCGCTCCGTCTCTAATGACCTCGTTGTCGATGGGACGTTAAACACTAATATCCTCCTCCTCCTCCTCCTCAAAAGCTTCGGCCTTATATGATGGTCCCCTCTCAGGTTTGACTTCCATCTTTCCAAATTCTTCCGAAGAGCGAGCCAATTGGGGAAGGGCGCCTTACATGGTGCATTGTATCCGTCGTGCATTGAGAACTTTAGCCGGCTTTCTCGTCGTCGCAATGCTGTTCCGCTCGTTTTCCATCTCTTGGGAGACGATACGTTCCTGGGTGCGATCGCCACTATGCACTGTGCAGTGTTGCTTTTTGCAGAGACGATGACCTTGTACATCTTTGCACCTAATATCCAGCACCGTAGCCAGCCCGTTGTGGTGGGGCCGCCATGTACCCTGTTGTTTGTAGTCCCCTGACAACACAGGGAACGCTCTGCTGATGCCTGCGCCGTTAACTCCCATGTATGCCAAGGAGTAGATGCCTATCTTCCTGGGGTATTGGGACTCCCGGCAATGGCCATCCTGCCAGGTGGCCCATCCTGAGGCTGGGTGGCGCCCATGGGGAGGGCCCTTGGTCGGAGTGGGTGGCATCAGGGCGGATGACCCGCAATGAAGTGTGGTACATCATCTCTCACTGGTGGCCAGCCGCCAGCAGTCTCTAAGTGTTCTCGGGCTCAATTTAACGCTCAGAAATATGATCCCAAAATGTTCCCCTCCCTGGCCACACCGTGGGAGGAGCGTAAGGCTCGGGATGGCAGTGACACTTTTTCGCCCCGGTTCCTAGTTTGTATGAGAGCTGATGAGGAGTCATTAATGTCAACAAAGCCTCAGTTCTTCATAGAGCATTTAGAGGACAGGTTTGGGGAGGTGGAGGCCTTGTCCAAAATGCGCACTGGGTCAGTTTTGATAGAAACAGCATCCTGTGCCTAGTCACGGAGGTTACTTGCTTGTGACAAGTTGGGGGATGTTAACGTTACCATCACACCACATAAGAGTTTAAATATGGTCCAGGGTATTATTTTCCATAGGGACCTACTTTTGCAGTCTGATGACGAGCTACGTGCCAATTTATAGCATCGAGGTGTTTATTTCGTCTGCTGCGTTCATCGGGGTCCAAAGGATAATCAGGTTGCTACCGGTGCCTTCATCTTGGCCTTTGAGGGTGATACATTACCAGAGAAGGTCAGTGTGATGGTCTACCGCTATGATTTTCAAGCCTTATATCCCTCTGCCGATGCGGTGCTTTAAGTGCTGGAAGTTTGGCCATATGTCTTCCCACTGTACTTCCAGCCTCACATGTCAAGATTGCGGACGCCCATCACATCCCAATACTCCATGTGCCCCGCCTCCCATGTTTGTCAACTGCAGAGAGCATTATTCATCTTGCTCACCAGACTGCAGGATCTTACAGAAAGAGCACAAAATCATGGAATAAAAGACCCTGGACCGACTGACCTATACTGAGGCTAAGAGGAAATATGAATGACTACGTCCTGTGCGGATGACTTCCTCATAAGCCACTGCAACGACAACTGTGTCAGCCCCATCTGTTCCGCGACTTCCAGTTCGATCGCTGAACCATACTATCCCCCCTGTTGCTCCTGTGCCACCTACCTCGGCAGCAGCACCCCGCACCCATCAGGGACGTCTGTCCCCGCTTCTAAGCCGGAGAAGCATCCAACTTCTTCGGCTCCTCTCACTCCCAAGGGTTCCCTTGGGTCCCTCCCTTCCCAGATTTCCACGAGCAGAAAGGATGACACCCGACAGTGGCATAAGTGCCCACAAGCAGCTGGTTGTAGGGCTTCGCGATCCTCCTCCGTCCTGGAGACTGAATCGGTGAAGCCCTACCAGCCAGTGAAACCCAAGGAGCAGCATGAGAAATCCAAGGAGAAGACAGACCAAGGAACTGGAGATGGCACCCACCCCACCGTAACCTTCAAGCTCTGTGTCTGAAGATGAGGTGGAGATACTGGTGTCCACTGAGGACCTGGATCTCGCTGGTCCCTCAGACGCAATGGATAGCACTTGCAAAGGGACTCAATCGGTGGCAGCAGGTGACGAGGAGGCGTAATCTGCCTCCCTGGTCCCTTCATGCCTTTCTTGGCCGTGCATAATGTCATCCTCCAGTGGAACTGCAGCAGTTTTTTCCACCACCTTGCTGAGCTCCGACACCTTCTCAGCCTTCACCCTTTCTTCTGCATCGCTCTTCAAGAAACTTGGTTTCCGGCGATGCGAACCCCCGCCCTCTCTGACTACCGGGGTTATTATAGGAACCGGTGGGGAGGATCAGTGGCAACAGGCCGAGGCAGCGCCATTGAGCATGAATTGGCCCAACTCGACCTTTCCCTTTTAAATGATGGTGCCTTCACACATTTCAGTGTGGCGCATGGCACATACTCGGCCATCGACCTTTCGATCTGCAGCCCTAGCCTCTTAACGTCTATCCAATGGAGTGTGCACGACGACTTGTGCGATATTGACTACTTTCCGATCTTTCTGTCATTGCCACAGCGTCACTCTTCTGGGCGCCCCTGCAGATGGGCTATGAATAAGGCTGACTGCGACTAGTTCTCCTCCATTGCCACTATTGCACCTCTTTCCAAAGACGCCATTGATGCGGTGGTTCACTCAGGCACCACCGGCATCGTTAGTGCCGCAGAATCTGCCATTCCCTGTTCTTCTGGGTCCCCTCGGTGGAGGACTGTGCCTTGGTGGTCACCTGAGATCGCTGAGGTGATTAAAGATCGCAGGTGGGCGCTCCAGCATCACAAGCGTCATGCCTCATTAGAACACATCGCCTTTAAACGGCTCCGTGCACTGGCCCGCCGCATCATTCGTCGACACAAACAGGAGTGCTGGGAAAGGCATGTCTCCACCATTGGCCTCCGTACCTCTCCATCGCAGGTTTGGGCCAAGATTAGGCGACTCTGGCTATCGGACCCCCATCAGTGTCCCTGCGCTTTCACTGAATGGAGCAGTCTGTACTGAATCCGACACCATTGCAAACCACTTAGAAGAGAATTTTGCACAGAGTTCCGCTTCTGTGAATTACCCACTGGCCTTCCGTTCCTTGAAAGAGCGGTTGGAACGTCGAAGCCTTTCCTATCACACACACAACCCTGACTTGTACAATGTTCAATTCAGTGAGTGGGAATTCCAAAGTATCCTAGCCGTTTGTCCTGATATAGCTCCCAGGCCCGATCGCATCCACTGTCAGATGCTCAAACACCTCTCAGTGGATTGCCAGCGCCACCTCCTTGGCCTTTACAACCGTATCTGGGTTGAGGGTGAGTTCCCGTCGCAATGACGGGAAAGCATCGTAATCTCTGTTATGAAACCTGGCAAAAAACCACTGGAGGTAGACAGCTACGACACCATTAGCCTCACCAACATTCTTTGCAAGTTGCTCCAATGCGTGGTGAGCTGGCGGTTGAGTTGGCTCCTTGAGTCTCGGGACCTTCTGGCTCCGTCCCAGGTCAGTTTTCACCAAGAACGCTCCACCATTGACCTGGAGTCTGCTATTCAGTCAGTCTTTTCCCGGCGACAACACCTCATCGCCGTCTTTTTCGATCTCACGAAGGCCTACGATACGACTTGGCGACACCACATTCTCGCTACTCTGAGTGAGTGGGGTCTTCGGGGACCACTCCCGATTTTTATACAGAACTTTTTATCCTACTGCGCTTTCCAAGTTCATTTTAGTGCTTCCCATAGCGCTCCCCCATACACAAGAGAATGGGGTCCCACAAGGCTCTGTCCTGAGCATCTCACTCTTTCTAATTGCCATCAATGGTCTTGCGCTCTCAGCAGGATCGTCAATCTCTCCCCTCCTCTATTTTGATGACTTTTGTATTTCTTTCTGCTCCTCTTCTACTGTTGTAGCTGAACACTGTATGCAGGGAGCTATACGGAAGGCGCAGTCATGCGCCCTCAACCACACCTTCCGGTTTTCGGCCGCCAAAACTTGTGTGATGCAGTTCTGTCGCTGCCGTACCGTCCACCCTCATCCCGAACTTTACCTCGATGACCAACTACTAGACGTAGTGGAGACTTACCGCTTCCTGGGACTGGTCTTCGAGGTCTGCTTAAGTTGGCTTCCCCATATTCGTCAGCTTAAAGACAAGTGCTGGCGGCATCTCAATCTCCTTCGGTGCCTGAGACACACCGAATGGGGTGCGGATTGTCGTACACTACTGCGGCTGTACCAAGCGATTGTGCAGTCCTGTGTTGATTACAGAGGTGTGGTGTGTGGTTCAGCTGCCCCTTCTGTACTGCATGTACTAGACCCTATCCACCACTGTGGAGTTCGCCTCCCTTCGGGAGCCTATCGTTCTAGCCCTGTGAACAGCCTCCTTGTAGAAGCGGTCGTTCCTCTGCCAGCAACTATTGCTCGCAAACTATGCCGCACATGTCCATAGTTCACCTCACCACCCAAATTACCGTCTTCTTTTCCCCACCACGGTGGTCCATCTCCCGCAACAGTAGCCCAGAATTGGAAATTCCTTAGCTGTCCATGTCCAGTCAATTCTTCATGACATTGATGCTTCCCCCCTACCGCCTTTCCTGCAGACTTGTTTCCATACCCTTTCATGGACCAGCTTCGGCTGGACCTATTGCTTGGCCCCAAAGGCTCAGTCCCACCTGAGGTCCACCGCCAGAACTTCCTCTCTGTTCTTGGCGAGTTTGGGGGCTCAGACATCATCTACACTGATGGCTCCCTGGTTGATGGTCTCGTTGGCTTTGCTTACGCTCCCGTTGATCATACAGAACAATGCTCCTTGTTGGTTGGCTGCAGCGTATTCACTGCAGAGCTGGTTGCAATCTATCGCGCTCTTGAACATATCAGCTCCTGCTCTGGTGAGTCCTACGTCATTTGTAGTGACTCCTTATGCAGCCTACAAGCCCTTGACCAGTGCTTCCCTAGGCACCTCTAGGTATTGTTAATCCAGGAGTCTCTTTATGCCCGCTACAGGAGTGGACGCTCAGTGACCTTCATTTGGACACCAGGCCATGTTGGGATACCGAGCAATGAACATGTTGGCTGCCTGGCCAAACGGGCCACCAGTAAACCGTCTCTAGACATTGACCCCCCGAAGACCGATTTGCGAACAATCTTATGCCGCAAAGTTTTCGAGATTTGGGACACGGAATGGTGCAACCTGACCACACCAAACAAACTCCGTCCTATCAAGGAGACGACGAATGTGTGGTGGTCATCCATGCGAGCCACTCGCAGGGACCCCATTGTCCTTTGTCGGCCCTGCATTGGCCACACCCGCTTGACACACACCCATTTACTGCGCCGTGAGGACCCACCTCTATGTCGCTGCGGGTCGGCTTTGACGCTGGTCCACATTTTGTTGGCCTGTCCCCTTTTAACTGTGATCAGGCAGACGTTTGCGCTACCTGATACACTCCCTGCCCTTTCAACAGATGACACTGCTATGGCAGGCTTAGTTTTGCACTTTATTCGGGCAGGGGGCTTTTATCACTTAATCTAAGTGTTTGTGGTTTTTTGTGTTGAGTCTGGCCTTTGGCCTACAATTCTAGACTGTGTGTGTGTGTGTGTGTGTTTTTTTTTTGTTTTTTTTTCTCCCCCTGGGTGGTTGGCTTTTCCTTTTTTGTCTATATGGTCGGCCAACCACTGTCACACTCTGTGTGATTTTAATTCCTTTTGTCTGGTCTGTGTCTGAGTCTTTCATGGGTCCTGTGTCGTCTCTTGTCATCTCCGTTGTTCGTTTTTATTCTGTGTGGGTGTTTGAAGTTTTTGGAAAAAGCGGCCGATGACCGTAGCAGTCTGGTCCCTTCAATCCCACAAACCAACCAACCAGGAAGGGGATAGGTGGGTGAAGGACAGTCAGGAGTGCTAGTTCTGCATGGTTCGCAGGAGAGCTTCTGTAAAGTTTGGAAGGTAGGAGACGAGGTACTGGCAGAAATAAAGCTATGAGTACCGGGCGTGAGTCGTGCTTCGGTAGCTCAGTTGGTAGAGCACTTGCCCGCGAAAGGCAAAGGTCCTGAGTTCGAGTCTCGGTCGGGCACACAGTTTTAATCTGCCGGGAAGTTTCATATCGGCGCACACTCCGCTGCAGAGTGAAAATCTCATTCATTCCAGTCACTAACTAAGGTTGAGGCCTGGAGGGTTACAGTAATGTAGGATATATTGCAAGAAAGATCCAGATGGCACAAGCTGTGAAGCAGTTATGGAAATGAAGAACTTCGTGTTTGGCAGTGTTGTCAGCAAGTGGGTGGTCCAGCTGTTTCTTGGTCACTGTTTGTCGGTGGCCGTTCATGCAGACAGACAACATGTTGGCTGTCATGCCCATGTAGAACAGAGTGGTTGCAATTTAACTTGTAGATCACATGCCTGTTTTCACAGGTAGCCCTGCCTTTGATGGTTTCACAGGTAGCCGTGCCTTTGATGGGATAGGACATACTCGTGACAAGACTGGAGTGAGTGGTAGTGGGAGGATGTATGGGGCAGTTCTTGCATCTAGGTCTATTACAAGAACATGAGCTATGAGCCAAGGGGTTGGTAGCAGGGGTTGGTAGGAATGAAGGCATTGTGTACGTTTGGTGGGCAGTGGAATACCGCTGTGGGAGAGGTGTGAAGGATAGGGGGTAGGACATACCTCATTTCGTGGCATGACAAGAGGAGGAGAGTGTAATTCAGTTGCTCCTGGGTGGTATTGAGTCATGAGGGGAATGCCCCTCTGTGGCCAGATGGTGAAACTTTAGGAGGTAGTGAGTGACTGGAGAGACAAGGCATAAGAGATCTGTTTCTATACAAGGTTGGGAGCCTAATTATGGTCTGTGAAGGCCTCAGTGAGACCCTTGGTATATTGCAAGAGGGATTACTTGTCACTGCAGATAAGGTGGCCATGAGTGGTTAAGCTATATGGAAGGTACTTCTTAATATAAAATGGATTGCAGCTGTTGAAAGGGTGGTATGTCTGGTGGTTGATTGGTTTGATGTGGACAGAGGTACTTATGTAGCAATCTTTGAGGTGGAGGTCAACATTTAGGAAGATAGCTTTTATAAAGGAGGTATCTTTTATATAGCAGGTTAGGTCACAGGTAATAGGTTGAAGATGTTGGTCTGCAAGAGCAGATATTCTCTTGGTTGGGACGCGGTAACAGGCCACAAGGGGGCATTCTGGGTGCTTGGGGTTAAGGACTTTAGGAAGCACGTAGGAGTGTGGAGAGCAGTGTGAGGAGAGAGGTAGGCCCCAAGAAGAGGTTGTGGATGGGCCTAAGGATCTGAGAAGAGACTGGAGATCCTGCTGGATTTCTGGAATAGGGTTACTATGGCAGAGTTTGTAGGTGGACAAATCTGACAGCTGGTGGCGGACTCTTTCTGCCAGGTAATCCTTGTGGTTCAAAACCACAGTGGTGGAGCCTTTGTCCGCAAGTAGGATTATTATAAGGTCAGTGTCAATTTTTAGGTGGTGGATTGCAGTTCTTTATGTGGATGTACGGTTAGGTTGCATGTTGAGGGATTTGGCGAGTGATGGTGAGGTAAGGTTTGAGGTTAAGAAATTGTGTAAAGTTAACACAGTGTGATTTGGGGACAGTGAAGGTGGATCACATTTGGATGGAGGAGTGGACTGAGCCAGGCAGGGTTCAATGTTGATCTTTGTTTGAGTGCGTTTGGTAGGGTTGGTGGTGAAAAAGAGTTTACACTGTAAGGACCGAGAGAAGGACAGAAAGCCTTTTAACAAGTCCAGCATGATTGAATTTGTGAGTGGGGCAAAATATAAGACCTTTGGAAAGCACTGATAGTTCTGTGGGAGTAAGGATTTTGGAGGAAAGGTTCATAACTGTGTTTGGGGTCTGTTTAGATTCTTGATTCTGTATGGTGGAGGGAAGATGTTTTTGAGGGTGGGGAAAATGTAGTAGGTCTGTGAGACAGCGTTTGCCAGCCTTAGAAGAATGTGGGAGAGGTTTGGAGGCTGTTGTAGGGGTGGTGGATAGGGGTAATCCAAGGTGGGAGTAGGAGATGAACAGGTGGGATAGTTTTTGGAGATGACATTGTGCGTGCAGCCCTAGTTTCTGGAAGGCAAGAGTTTCATTGAGTGAGATGGGATACAGCTGTTTGGGATTGCACAGCCGGAGAATTTTATGGATGGAGAGGAGGTATTGCATGGAGGTTTGGGCGTGATTTACATGGTTTTGCAGCACAGTGTTGTTGAGGGTTAAGGATTGGAGAAATCTGAACAGATGGAGGTCATTGTGGAAGGAGAGTTCGCAGCATGAGATAGTTAATTTGATGGTAAGTCCATTTGGGGGGATTCCATGAGCCAGACAACAACACAGGAACAGTTTGGGGGATTGGGTTCTGGCGAAGGATAAGGAAACTTTTCTGTATTGGCACAAATGGAAGGAGCAAGGATCTATGGTGAAGGATAAAAATGTACAAAAATACGTAAATAATGTAGAACTACATGTGAAAAAAATTGGCAAAAAATGCCATAATACATGGGGTGATCACAAAGGGGGCGGAACTGATGAAGTATCGGAAAACAAGAGGAAACTTGAGGCAGTAGGCTGATAGTGAAAGACACAAACGAACTGAAATCGATGTGAAAACACAATGAGATCAAAGATAAAAATAAATAAACAAGTCTGTAATGTGGGTTACAGATTGGTGGGCAGATATGTATGAAGAAGGGAGACAGCAGATGTGACTAGATTAGGTGAGGTTAGTATGTGCAAACCGGAATAAAAGAGGAGAAAGAGTGACAGGTGGGGAGGGATTGGTAGAATGAGTGTTGCATTCCAAACGACCCCACATGCTTTGACTTACGAGCTACACTATATCAATTGTCTCGTCTGTCACAACAAACAGCTACATGACCACGCTGATTGTTGGTGCAGCATCTCATGTCCCACATTACTTCCGAGGGATATAATTAATTGTAGACCTTCAAATTGATCACTTTTCCTGTGTTACTCTCACGTATTTTCACAAATTATTTTCCGTACCTTCCTGTGTCACAAGAATATGTAGCAACCTCTCCCCTCCTCCCCGTCACCCATAGTGGAAACACTTTTTCACCAGCAACCCTACCAAACATACTCAATCAAAAACCAATGTAGAATCCTGGTGGGCTCATTTTTCTTTTCCACCGAACTGTGATCCATCCCCACTGCCCCCAAATCACACCCTACTTTACGGAATTTCTTAACCTCAAACCTTTCCCCAAATCGCTCAACATGCAATCTAACCATACATCCACATAAAGAACTGCAATCCACCACCTAAAAACTGATCCTGGCCGTATAATCCTACTTGCTGAAGAAGGCTCCACCACTGTGGTTTTGAACCACAAGGATTACCTGGCAGAAAGAGTCTGCCACCAGCTGTCAAATTTGTCCACCTACAAAGTGTACTACTGTAACCCCATTCTGGGAATCCAGCAAGACCTCCAGTCTCTTCTCAAATCCTTAGGCTCACCCTAACCTCTTCCTGGTGTCTATATCTCTCCTTGCCCCTACCACTCTCCACACTCCTACCTTCTACATGCTTCCTAAAGTCCATAATCTCAACCACTCATGATGCCCCATTATGGCCGGTTACTGTGCAACACTGAGAGAATCCCTGCTCTTGCAGACCAACACCTTCAACCTATTTCCTGTAACATACCCTCGTATATAAAAGATACCAACCATTTCCTCCATTGACTCTCCACAGTTTCTGTTCCTTTACCACGCGATGCCTTGCTCATCGCTACTGATGTCACCTCTCTTTACACTAACTTTCCTAATGCCCATGGCCTTGCCGCTATTGAACACCAACTTTCCCAACACCCTATGGTTTCCAAACCTACAACCTCGTTCCTGGTCACCATGACCATCCATATCCTCAACCACTATTACTTCTCCCTTTAAAGGCATTATCTACAAACAAATCCTGAGTACAGCTATGAACACCCACATGGCACCATCCTATGCCAATCTATTCATGGGTTTTGTAGACAAATCCTTTCTAACCACTGAGAATCCCAAACCCCGTGCCTGGTTCAGATTCATTGATGACAACATCATGATATGGATCAAGGGTGAGGCCACCCGATGAACATTCCTCCAGTTAATCTGAACATCATCTCCCCCCATTTGTTTCACCTGGTCCTCCTCCAACCCTATATGCCACCTCCTTCGATGTCGACCTCCACTTCAATAGGTGCCATCCATTCCATACCAAGAAGTCCCTTCCATGTAATCTAGCCACCTGTGGCTGTCAGATCTGTAGTGATGAATAGACTCTCTCAAAATAGACCAAGGGCCTCTCTGAGGCCTTCACAGACTGTATTTAGCCTCCTAACTTTGTACAGAAACAGATCTCCAGTTCCTTATCTCTCCAGTTACCCACCTCTTCCAGAAGTCCCACCATCCGGCCACTGAGGGCCATTCCCCTCGCGACTCAGTATCACTCAGGAGCAACTGAATCACATTCTCCTCCTGGGAATCAACTACCTCTCGTCATGCCCTGAAATGAGGTATGTCCTACTCCCTATCATTCTCATCCCTCCCACAGTGGTATTCTGCCGCATACCAAATCCACACAATATCTTCGACAATCCCTGCTTGACTCCTGCTCCCAACCCATTGCCTGTTGCTATAGACATAGGTGCAAGATCTGTCCCATACATCCTCCCACCACCACCACCACCACCACCACCACAAGCTGTCTATTTGCATATATGTCCACTGACAAACTGTGACCAAGAAACAGCTGGATCACCTAGCTGCTGAGCAAGATGCCCAACACAACGTTTTTCATTTCAGTGACTGCTTCACAGCCTGTGCCATCTCTATCACTCCTACAAACACCATCATTTCTGAATTGTTTAGGTGGGAACTCTCCTGGCAATGTATCCTACATTCCCTTAACCCTTCTGGCATCAACTTTTGTTAGGCACTGTCCTTGACCCACCTATCCCCTTCCCTGTTCCCATTCCAGCTCCATGCAGTCTTCTGTCGTATGAACACACCCACAGTCATTTTACTTCTGTTCTTTCCCTCCTCCTTCCCACTTCCCCACTCTGTATAACCTCCTGACTGCAATAAACTGCCCTACCCTCTCCCCACCTCGTCCCTGTATGCTCCCACAAGCAAAACTTTACTGTGCCTCGCCACTACCCTGCTATGCCTCTCCGTTTCCGTCCCATCTTCCTCCTTACCCCCACCACCCAGATTGCTTCTCCCATCATACGCTTTTGCTCAATTTATCCTTTTCATAGTATGACACTCCAGTTAAAAAGACAACTGTAGCTGGCCCGGAAATTAGGCAGCTTCAACACTGTTTTGTTGCTTTGAACACCTGAGATAACTTGCCAGTGACAGCAATTAGATCTCATTCAGTTTAAAAGATATTGAATACAGATTTTTAAAAATGTGAAAAATTTGTTGCCTTTATTTTGAAGATAGTATTGCATGATTTTCTCTCACAAACTGTATGCATGAGGCTGTATCTATACTAATTACATACACTCACAAAACATCAATATCCATTTACATTAAATTTCTCAGATGTGATCCACAGTTCTTCATTGCTTTTCATTTTGCATTCAGCAACCTCTCTGGATGTTTGTATCCTGTAAAGAAATACTCCAAAATCTTAGGCATAATAATGGTTGATAGTTTTTCTGTTTTCCTTAGGTGTATCAGGGACAAGACAGCTCTGACACGAGGTGCATTTTTCATCCAGGTCAACCAGTTTTTCATGAAGGTCTAAAATATTGGTCCTGTTGTAAACGCCGCACAACGGATTTCAATACATTTCTGGAGCAGGAAGGTTGCACAACAGGATCACATGCATGGACTAAAGCTCAGGTAATGTGAGCTATTAAGGAAGTTGCAATAGGGCACAGTCTAAAAGTTTGCCATTGTGTGTTAATAATGGTAAGTACAGCTGCTGAACAGCAGTAAAATGAAAACCTTATATCAAACAGTCCTCCACAGTAAAAAATAATGGAGGTTCCTGTGTTAGTGTATCACTAATATATCATGAAAGATGTCCCTGGTGTACCTTTTTTCGGAGAAAGATTCATGTTTTATGTCCCATCGACATCCTAGTAATTAGAGATAGGCAAATAAGAACAGGAAGTAATATGGCTGTGTCTGTTTCTAAGGAACAGTTCCCTTCATTTGTCTTAATTTATGACTGGCCAGACAGGAATTTGAACCCTGGTTGTCCCAAATGCAATTCCAGGGCCTTAACCACTAATCAGTTCTACATCTACATCTACATTTACATTTATACTCCGCAAGCCACCCAGCGGTGTGTGGCGGAGGGCACTTTACATGCCACTGTCATTACCTCCCTTTCCCGTTCCAGTCGCGTATGGTTCACGGGAAGAACGACTGTCTGAAAGCCTCCGCGCGTGCTCTAATCTCTCTAATTTTACATTTGTGATCTCCTCGGGAGGTATAAGTAGGGGGAAGCAATATATTCGATACCTCATCCAGAAACGCACCCTCTCGAAACTTGGCGAGCAAGCTACACAGCGATGCAGAGCGCCTCTCTTGCAGAGTCTGGCACTTGAGTTTGTTAAACATCTCTGTAACGCTATCACGGTTACCAAATAACCCTGTGACGAAACGCGCCGCTCTTCTTTGGATCTTGTCTATCTCCTCCGTCAACCCGATCTGGTACGGATCCCACACTGATGAGCAATACTCAAGTATAGGTCGAATGAGTGTTTTGTAAGCCACCTCCTTTGTTGATGGACTACATTTTCTAAGGACTCTCCCAATGAATCTCAACCTGGTGCCCGCCTTACCAACAATTAATTTTATATGATCGTTCCACTTCAAATCGTTCCGCATGCATGCTCCCAGATATTTTACAGAAGTAACTGCTAAAAGGGTTTGTTCCGCTATCATGTAATCATACAATAAAGGATCCTTCTTTCTGTGTATTCGCAATACATTACATTTGTCTATGTGAAGGGTCAGTTGCCACTCCCTGCACCAAGTGCCTATCCGCTGCAGATCTTCCTGCATTTCGCTACAATTTTCTAATGCTGCAACTTCTCTGTATACTACAGCATCATCCGCGAATAGCCGCATGGGACTTCCGACACTATCTACTAGGTCATTTATATATATTGTGAAAAGCAATGGTCCCATAACACTCCCCTGTGGCATGCCAGAGGTTACTTTAACGTCTGTAGACGTCTCTCCATTGATAACAACATGCTGTGTTCTGTTTGCTAAAAACTCTTCAATCCAGCCACACAGCTGGTCTGATATTCCGTAGGCTCTTACTTTGTTTATCAGGCGACAGTGCGGAACTGTATCGAACGCCTTCCGGAAGTCAAGAAAAATAGCATCTACCTGGGAGCCTGTATCTAATATTTTCTGGGTCTCATGAACAAATAAAGCGAGTTGGGTCTCACACGATCGCTGTTTCCGGAATCCATGTTGATTCCTACATAGTGGATTCTGGGTTTCCAAAAACGACATGATACTCGAGCAAAAAACATGTTCTAAAATTCTACAACAGTTGCAGATAATAGAAGCTGTAGAAAGTGAAATATTGTATCCCATCTAGTAAGTAAGAGTCAAGCCATTGTGGGGTAGCGGAGGATACAATTGGGGGGGGGGGGGGGAGGGGGGGGGGCTGTGTATATGAAAGACTAAGCATGAATGTCATGAGAACTGGTAACGTTAAGGATGACACCATCAACCATGCAGCAGTAGATTGGTTTTGGTCATTAGTCAGGAAGCACCTTATGAAGCTTGAACTGCTTGATATGTCTGGAAACCAATGACTTTTTTTTCCACATTTGTATCTTAGTAGTGTGTAATGTTGAATAAGAAATACTATTCTTGTAATTAGTCTATTACTCTGTCAGAAAGGTCACAGTTTGTAGTAATAGACGGGAAGTCATCGAGTAAAACAGAAGTAATATCCGGTGTTCCCCAAGGAAGTGTTATAGGCCCTCTATTGTACCTGATCTATGTTAACGACATAGGAGACAATCTGAGTAGCCCTCTTAGATTATTTGTAGATGATGCTGTCATTTACTGTCTTGTAAAGTCATCAGATGACCAAAACAAATAGCAAAATGATTTAGATAAGATATTGTGTGGTGCGAAGTGTGGCAATTGACCGTGAATAAGAAAAGTGTGAAGTTATTCACATGAGTACTAAGAGAAATCCACTAAATTTTGATTACACGATAAGTCACACAAATCTGAAGGCTGCAAATTCAACTAAATGCTTAGGGATTACAATTACAAGTAACCTAAATTGGAACGATCACATAGATAATGTTGTGGGTAGAGCAAATCAAAGACTGCGATTCATTGGCAGAACACTTAGAAGGTGCAACAGATCTACTAGAGAGACTGCTTACACCACAGCTGTTCCCCCTATTCTGGAGTATTGCTGTGTGGTGTGGGATCTGCATCAGGTGGGACTGACAGATGACATCGTAAAAGTTCAAAGAAGGGCGGCTCATTTTATATTATTGCAAAATAGAGGAGATAGTGCCACAGAAATGATACATGAATCGGAGTGGCAATCATTAAAACAAAGGCGTTCTTCATTGCGACGGGATCTTCTCATAAAATTTCAGTCACCAGTTTTCTCCTCCGATTGCGAAAACACTCTGTTGGCACCTACCTACATAGGGAGAAATATCATTACGATAAAATAAGAGAAATCAAAGCTCGCACAGAAAAATTTAAGCGCTCGTTTTTTCTGCACGCTGTTCTTGAGTGGAACTGTAGAGACAGCTTGAAGATGGTTTATTGAACCCTCTGCCAGACACTTAACTGTGATAGCAGAGTTATCACATAGATGTAGGTGTATACTTGTGAATGATCCTTACGAAGACAGTTATCGTGAGGAGCCTGAGGAGAAAACCCATATTAGTTTTTAAAACAGGGTACCGTATTGAAATCATCTACAGAATAATGAGATGAGATGCAGCCAGAAAGTAAGCTCCATTTGGTAATAAAAACAAAATTAGTACATATACAGAAAAAATATTTATTGAAAAAACTAAAAATCTTAAACTACCTTTCTACATAGCTCCCACTATTCTGTTGGCACTTGTCGTAGTGTTGCACAAATTTTTATATGCCTTCGTCACAGAACATTGCTGCCTGCATTGTCAACCATATGATAACACATTCTTTGAGTTCGTCATCATTATTGAGCTTTTGACCACCAAGGAATGTTTTCAGGTGCAGAAGCATATAAATGTCACTAGGGCTGTATGTAGAATGGTCAAACTGGCTCTTGCCAAAGACCTGTAAGGTGCAAACCTCACTGAGGCGATACGATAAGTGATGCAAACTGTTCATACTGGGATTACTGCAGTGCAACACCAGTACGTTTCTCTATCAGTTGCCAGGTGCAACAAGGAGCACTGGATGCTCCCCACTAATGGTGTCATACGATATATGGTAGGGAAATTTCAAGTCATCCTTCGTGACTTAAAAAAAAGGAAAAGCTACATATGCCTCTGTAGTAAGTTTCTCAGTAAAACTTTTGCTTTTCGCATAAAAAAAAAAAAAAAAAAAAAAAAAAAAAAAAAACCACTGGTTGGGTTTCGCTCATGTTTCCTCATTCAATTTTGAGGGAACTATTTGATAAAAAATTGATTTTTTTCACATCATGTAGTCGGACATCTCAGCATAATAATGAACTGGTTTTATTTTCAGTTATTGACCATGGTTATTGTGATAGTTCAAAGTAAAGTAAAACACTGCAAATATTTTGAAAAGTTTGCAGTGAAGAATGTAGTTCCCACCAAGTTTACATTCAGTGCATTTTATGGCATACATTGCTGCACACAAAATGTGGATAACATATCAAAATTCTTTTTAATAGTGGAAGGGGAGTGATACTTGCTGCCAGTTTCGCGAAAATGTTTGAGGTCATTGGAGGTTTTCCGCAATGAGGTTGGCAGCTAGGTGTCACTTATGAGACTACTGCCACCTGCTGGATGAAGTGCGGAGCTGCTTCTTCGACTGTAGATACTAGTAGACCAGACAAACGGTACGGCAGCAGGGTTACAACGTGGGATCACATGACTGTTGGCAAAACATAGATCAAAGTTTAAGGCGGAACTCTGCCTTCTGATTCTTTTTCTGATATTTTCCAATGAATTTCCTGCTAACTTTACTATGTTCAATGTATCTTGTTTAAGCACAACTTTAGTATGATTTAAGGTAACTGTACTTGACAGGTAGCAGGCTGCTCGGCCCCCATCACCAATACACCATTGGGAGTTGTTCTGGCTGTGGCACTCTTGCTGCCACTGCCTCTTCCGCAGTACTGCACTGCCTGAAGCCATGTGCCAGCCAGTTCTCAGTGAACCATTGTAATGAGAGATTTGGGTAACTTTCAGCTTCATGTGTCATACGATGTGTGATGAAAATAGTTGAAAGAGAGCAGACTGTGTCTGCACACTCCTAGGAAACTTTCAAAAAGCGTCGGACATGGTGTGGTTACAGGCATTCAGTCATTTGAATCCATGTGTTCCTTGACAAAATATTTTGAGACAGAGCGAGATGCACGAGTGCCTCTTGTTCCTATGGACAAAGTGATGGAGTGAACTGCAGCTGCTCTATGAATCAGCGAATGATCAGTGATTGGAATCTGCTAGAATAAATTCACGAAAAAAGAATCAGACAAGTCACCTATATTGATGACACTCAGGAACAAGCAGCATCTCAAGAAAAGGGACACAAAACTCAAGTCGTTTCTGGAAGATGTGATTCATTGTGAGATATACATGTATTAACTAAGGAAGGCATATCCAACTCTCAGAAAGCCACATGCTACCCTTGTAGAAGCAGACATGTTTCAGGGTAGTAAATCGTCTTTGCTATGAGTCATGATAAAGTTAGAATTCCACTATAAATGTCTTTATAGCCACAAGTTATTAATAGAATGCCAAGATATCCCAGCCAGTAGATGGCACTTTTTTTAGGGAATTAGTAAGTGTAAATTTTGATGATAACGTCTGGCTTGATGGGACATGGCTGAGTGCGGTACACAATTTAAAAAAAAGGCTGGATAGGCTATACCAACACCAATAGTATGGCAACTGTGATCGGCAGAGAAAAAAAATACAATTTAAAAAAAGGCTAGGTGGCAATACCGCCAGCAATAGTACACCAGCTGTGATCAGCAGAGGAAAAAAAAATTACTGTAGCACATGATCGATATTCAAAAGGCTTCATTCCTAATTGTCTGCTGTTATTCAGTTCAAACAAGACCTCTGACAGCCATGAAGAGATGAACCACAGTACTTTTGTGAAATGGTTTGAGGACTCTGTGCTTCAGAACTAACCAAACACTGTATAACTATTATGGATAAGGTCCGATATCATTCGGTTATACAGGATAATGCACCAAAGAAGGTAACGAAGAAAGAAAAAGACATTGTTTGCTGGCTTGAGAAACGTAAGGTACAGTTTGATAGCAGCTTGACAAAAGCAGAAATGTTACAACTTGGGTCACAACACAAGCCAAGATACCCAGTTTCCATTGTGGATGAAATAGGGTATAAAGTACTCACTTTGCCTCTTTACCATTGCCATTTCAACACAGTAGCAGGCTAAACGTCATATTGCTACTGAAATAAATAAATAAATAAATGACTGACATGGAACTCCTTTTGAATGACGCAATTGAAAAAGTGATACCAGGAGACTGCCAAAAGGTAGTAAATGATATGAAACAAGTGTGCAGGAAGCATGGTATAATGAAAGTTGGTTACAACAATGTGTTGAAGACTTGAAAATATCTGTTACTATGAGCAGCGGCACTGATATTTTCACTGACTCTTGACTCTGAATTAAATGCTGTTTTCCTATTGTTTGATTATGGCAAGTTAGATTGAAATTTAATTTTTTTTTCCATTTTCTGCAGATACCAAGATGTTATTTCATGTGTGTAATAGTTTTTGAGACACACAGTGACACGAAGGAAACTTTTACGGACATGAACATTTATCATTTGTATTTCAGTAACAAATATTGCAAGGGCCCTAATTAAAGAAAAGATTTTTGACGTACTTAAAGGGTAATATAAGTAAATTTCAGAATTTTTATGTTATTTTTGTAGAAGATAGAGAATTTAAACTTCATACTTGTTACACGTTAAATATTGACATAATTGCATAAAAACATCGTTGTGGAGGTATTTTGGTAGTCTACATCTACACGTACATCTATACTCTGCAAGCTAGTGTGTGGCAGAGGGTAACACTCTCACTCCCCCCCCCCCCCCCCCCCTTTCCTATTCCAGTTGCGATTAGTTTGCGGGAAGAACGATTATCAGTAAGCCTCCGTGTGGGCTCAGATTTCTCTCACTTCATTTTCATGGTCTTTTTGTAAGATGTATGTAGAAAGAAACAGTATATTTGTTGACTCTTCGAGCAATGCACACACTCAGAACATCAACAGCAAACTACACTGTGATGCAGAACACCTCTCTTGGAGTGTCTGCCACTGGAGTTGGTTGATCATCTCAGTGACCCTGTATTAAATGAGCCTGTAATGAAATGCTCTGCTCATCTTGGGATGGTCTCTGTTATCATTTCTAAATGCTGTGGATCCCATACTGACAAGCAGCTTTCAAGTATTGGTTGAACAAGTGTTTTTGCGAGCTATTTCTTTTATTGACGAACTACATTTTCTGAGGGTACTTCCAATGAGTGTCAGTCTGGAATCTGCCTTACTCATGACTAATTTTCCCTTTCAAATCACTCTATATGCACATCCTTAGATATTTTACGGAAGAAACTGCTTCCATTGATTGTTCTGCAGCTGTGTAATCATACAATAAGGGGCCTTGCAATCTTTGCATTCACAGTACGTTACATTTATATATGTTACGGATCAGTTGCCACTCCCTGCACCAAGTATTGGTCCTCAACCGGTCTTCCTGCATTTTGCTACAATTTTCTAGCACCACAGCTTCTCTGTATGCAACTGTACCATCCACGAAAAGCCTCGTGGAAGTTATGACATTATCTAAGTCATTTATAGAGGGGGTGAGTCAGAAGGAAAGTTACGTGCTTTAAGGGGTGATATTATTAGTGATTCTGAACAAAAAACTTCCTGTGGACATATACCCTGTTCTGAATGGTTTCAAAGATAGAACCCGTTTAATGTACATTGTTTCCTGTGTTATTCAAACATTGGCATTGCTTACAGATTGCTGCAGTAATGTAGAGGAAGCAGAGATGAACAGTTTGATGCAGAACATTCGTGGTCTATCAAGTCAAGAAACTACCTCAGATTGGCATATAAAAACTACCTAAACTACAGCACGTGTGCATCACATGAGATTTTCAGTATGCTTGTGCTCTATTTGCGCACACTACTATTCCTCAAGAAGAAATGAATCGAACATTTTTCATTGGAAATTTAATTGCATCTACTTTTCTACTGAGACACTATTAGTCCTAAAGAAGAAATGACTCAAACCTTTCTCATGGTAAATTTGATGTACTTTTCTTTTCTACTATGATACATTTTTGCTGGAGGTTGCGGTTTTCGAGTTGTTCAAGAAATATGGACAAAAATTATATTAAATACGTTTTATCTTGGAAATTGATCGGAATAAGGCATGTGTCCGTCTGAAGTTTTTTGTTCAGAATCGCTAATACTATCATCCCTCAAAGCTACGTAACTTTCCTTCCAACTCTCCGTATATATTGTGACAAGTAACGTCCCTATAACTCTTCTCCGTTCAGAATGACATGCTATGTCCACTTTCTAGAAACTCTTTAATCCAATCACAAAGTTGGTCTGATATTGTGTATGCTTTTATTTTGTTCATTAGGCAGCAGTGTGTAACTATATTGAATGCCTTCTGGACGTCAAGGAAAGTGGCATCTACCTGGACTCATGCAGTTGACAGGTTGACGGGGGGGAATAATAGTTTTAGAGTTGTAGCATGATATGTTTGAAACTGTTTATGAATGAGAAAATATGTTTCAAAAAATCAAAAAAAATTAATGTGTCTCTTGCCCTCATTACAATTAAAAACAGATTTGTGACATGCTAAGAGGCACTATAGAGATCTGTATCGTGTATGAATTTGAGATTTTTTTTTTTTTTTTTAAAGTTGATTTTTGTGGAAGATACTGGCATTAAAGTGTTTCTATCACTGCAGAGAGCGATGTACTGTGGCGGCTGCCTGCAGACACTACTTGATCTAACAGTGCTGCAACTTTGGACCTTAAACATCAATTACGAGCTAGTTTAAATCAGAATATACTAGTGGTAAATCGTACAAATTTAGTTTTACAGCAGTTACTTCTTAATGAGCATTGCGAACTGCTGAAGCACATTCGAAGTTCAGCTAGTTCTTATTTCTTTAATAATGAAGCCAATAATATATTTGCTGTGAATATTTCTGTATTACTAATTTTGAGATGCATACTCCATTAAGGATACCTGTTGTTCTCAGTATAAAATATGCATATGAATAGAGTTTTGGTCAGAGAAAATGTTTATAATAAATTCCTAAACAATACTTACATTCCATGGCTACGCAGATTGCCATAAACAAAGAAACCTGAATGTAAATATACTTGTTCTCATTGCATGTAATCAATTCAGCTGTTTTCTTCTGCCACAAAATGCAAAGCATTGTAAGTGAAACCTCCTACGTATCTAAAACAATTTGCTGCTGCAGCATTCACTTCAAAATCTAAGAATAGGAAATGAAAACAAAGCCAACTATTTTTCTGTTGCACTAGTCCACTAAACAAAAATGTATATGAAAGATTTTCTCGGTGTTAGTAAAAGGATAGATTGCTACTCTTGTAAAGATGACCCATTGAGTTGCAGACAGGCAAAAAGAAAAGAATGTTCTAGTAACAGTCTCTTTATTGTTTCTGTCTGCACCTCAACGGTTCATCTTTACAGTGAGTGGCAATCTACCCTTTTCCTAATACTGTTGATATTCCAACCTGGAGTTTCCATTGTCACAGGATTTCTACACTTATTCTAAAACACATTTCAACAATATTGTATATGAAGGTAGTATCTGTTCCCGAAAGAACAGTTACCGTTGATGACCATGCAGCTTTCGCTAGAATGAAATGATAATTAAATGGACACCCTAGCTGCAAAGAGGTATTGATGTACTTCATTGGGGACATGTTGAAAAAATGTGTGCCCCGACCGGGACTCGAACCCGGGATCTCCTGCTTATATGGCAGACGCTCTGTCCATCTGAGCCACCGAGGGCACAGAGGATAGTGCGCCTGCAGGGACTTATCCCTTGCATGCTCCCCGTGAGACCTACATTCTCAACATGTCCACACCACTACATCTATTAGGCGCACTAAGAATGTAGTGGTGTGAACATGTTGAGAATGTGGGTCCCACGGGGAGCATGCAAGGGATAAGTCCCTGCAGGCGCACTATCTTCTGTGCCCTCGGTGGCTCAGATTGGTAGAGCGTCTGCCATGTAAGCAGGAGATCCCGGATTCGAGTCCCGGTCGGGGCACACATTTTTTCAACATGTCCCCAATGAAGTATATCAACACCTCTTTGCAGCTAGGGTGTCCATTTAATTATCATTTCATTCCAAAGAAAGCTGCACGGTCATCAACGGTAACTGTTCTTTTGGGAACAGATACTACCTTCATATATAGTTAAAATATGGCTTCCCGGCCATTGACCTTCATGTGCGAACGCACACGCTGTGCCCAAACTCTTACGGGACTTGGTAGATTAATCTGCCTTGAGTAATGAGTATGATGGGCAAAGATCTATTAGGCGCACTACGAATGTAGTGGTGTGTACATGTTGAGAATGTGGGTCTCACGGGGAGCGTGCAAGGGATAAGTCCCTGCAGGCGCACTATCCTCTGTGCCCTCGGTGGCTCAGATGGGTGGAGTGTCTGCCATGTAAGCAGGAGATCCCGGGTTCGAGTCCCTGTTGGGGCACACATTTTTTTTCAAAATGTCCCGAATGAAGTATATCAACGCCTCTTTGCAGCTAGGATGTCCATTTAATTATCATTTCATTCAACAATATTACTTCAAAAACTACATTGCTGCAGTTACATTTTTACAGCTATTGCTGCTCTAGTGAGAGAAGCCTGAACTACGAAGCACTTGTTACTGTCGTTAAGACAGAGCAGTGAAGTGTAGTTGGATGTTTGTAGGCCAAAGGACATAAACTGAGTGAAATTCACAGCGATATGAGTGGCATGTATAGGGACTTCTGTATGGAGCATATCAATGTCTCCAGGTGGTAGGTATTCTTCCAAGAGGACTGTGAACCTAAGTGATTTGACACACTCTGGGCAGCTGGTAACAGCTGCAACCCCTCAGAATGTTGGACCCATTAAGGCAGCAATTTTGGACAACTGGTGCTAGCAAGTGCGAACCTTATTGCTGCAGTTTGACATTTCCTATGGCACAATGCACAATATTAATCATGACATGTTGAAATTTCGTAAAGTCAGTGCTGACTGGGTGCCTAAGAACATGACAGGAAACCACAAGGGCCAGTGAAATTTGGGTGGGAAGCTCTCCAGCGTCCACTGTGCATGCTGGACACTGTACCATTGGATTTTCATCTGTTTAGTCCCATGGAGAAACTCCTGGCCGGCCTACACTTCTTCTTCTTCTTCTTCTTCTACTTCTTCTTTTGTAGTAAAATTATTGTGGGTTACTTCCCTTATAAATATCCACGCTTACAAGAATCATGAGAAGTTTCAGCAAATCGTTTGTCTAATGAATCTCTGTTAGTCATAGGTTTATGAAGCTTGGGCCTCTTTACCTGAAGGTCCTCAGAAAAAGAATATTTAATTTAGTTGGTACAGGACTGCTGCAAAACCAATACCCTCCATTATTTGCTCTGTCAAAACAATTTTTGTTGAAAAGTTTTGAACAGATGCAAGTGTGCCTAGTTGGCTTAAAATTTTTTTGTGTCGATGTGTGTGTCCATAGCTGCCAGCATCTTTCGTGCTTAGGGAATGTATAGGGAAGGGAAAAAAAAACCCCATTGTGATCTAATTTTCCAAGAAATATTTCAGATTGTAAAGTGCACCCGGAAACACACACATCACTTTAAACCGATGATTTAAATGACAGTGTCTGTTTGGTTATAAAGGTGATACAAAGAATAGTTCATCAGTTTTCATGAAATGCCACTAGATTAAACTAATAAACTTAAATGAAAAATTTAATGTTACTGCCCTTCACAAAATGCTTTGTACAGATAAGCACAAAACGACACCATCACTGTTTTGCCAGTGGTCCTGTGGTACAGCTGGAGAGATGTTGGTGTCAAGAAAATTATGTCATGCTCAGTCTGCTAATAGCCATGGTCAAAGAGTTGCCTCGTGTTTCTCTTTTTCATATGCTGCCAGTACTAGCCGAAGCTAGAAATGAAAAAGCTTATTGAAAGGAAAAGACCGGGGGCTCATCAGCTGACAATGCTAATCAGATGTTTTTTCAAGTGTTACCTGATATCAGGAGACTTTGTGACAATCGTACACGAGCTCTGAAAGCAGAATTCTTGTTACTTCTGAATGAGCAGCTGGATGAAGCTTAGAAGGACATGTCAGCATTTTTCAGATCATCGTGGCATCCTTCCATTTTTTTAAGATAAATTATCTGCCCCTACATAGAGGTCAGTCACTGCTTCACTTTAGATGGTGACTGATCTCTCTTCAGATCCAGCATTGTTTCTTCTGAATATTCCTCAAACTGAGTCGTGTACTACATTGTGGATTTTAGCAGTTGTAGAAAAACTATCCTATCTTAATTAATTTGGGGCCATTCTTTATATATATGTATCACATTGAATGAAGTACCATATTTGGTGGCCTCACTAAAAATTAACTTTTCATAGTGACACTCATAATGCCTTATTGTAATGAGTAGCTTCTCAGTAGAAAACGCTAGCCAAATATTTATCTCTTACTTTGCCAGATTAGCTGATAGTAGATGTGTAGAAAGTATAAACTGTGTAGACTCATTCTGTAGAATTTGTGTTCTGTATTGGGAGAGCTCATGAGCTGCACCCAATACTTTCTTTTCTTTTTCACTTTTTTGAGCTTTAAATGATGATAAGTCACAATAATGTTCTCTTCAGAAGAGCTCATGATTGAAACTGAAACAGAAATGTGATTCGTGCTGTCTTGTTGCTTGTCACGTGGCAAGTCGTGTTTCATGTTATATTGTATTGCATATTGTATCATGCCAGTGGCAACATGAGTGTCGCACCTGCACCGAGAAGTGTCGTGTGGCACGACCTTTATTGCATCATGTCATATCACATATTGTATCATCTCAGTGTGAACCGCATCTAATAGTTTTCTTATCTTGTTTGCAGTGTGAGGTCTAGCATGGAGTGATTTAAAACATTACCATTTGTGAACTTTATGCGGTGTTGATTCTTTATTGCGCAAAGCAGTGTATGAACATATCACAAAAAAACATTTGCACTGAATGCCGTGTTCATCCCAAAAGACAGTCCGTATGACTTTTCGAGTTGTCAGGATTTGCTTGGCTCTAGCCTTTGCTAAGGGCACACTGTGTCTCCATTCCATCAGTTGTCGTTTTGACTGGGGGATACAAGTGACACAAATCTCATCTCTGGTCACTATCTTGGTTAGAAAATCACCACCATCTTTGTTGTAATTTATCTAAAAGTCAAGTGCACTGTCCAGATGCTGTTTTTGTGTTGCTGTGTAAGAGGGTTTTGGTATCCAGCAAGCACACAGTTTTCGAAAATTCAGTTTTTCAGCAACAGTTTTGTTAAATAGTGATCCTCAAATTTTTGGAAAGTTCTTAGAAAGACTGGGTGCTGTAAACTTACTGTTTTTCGTCATGAATTCTTCACTTTCACAAATCAGTTCTTCGTTAACCAAATGTGGATTCCCATTTTGTTCATCACTATGCACTTGATCATGTCCATCGTTGAACTGTCAGACCCACAAGCTTTGCAGATCTGTCAAAAAACGTTCCTGTTTTAGTGGTTCTTTGCATTCAGAAAATTAATTACAAGTCTAATCTTACAAGGGGCAGGATTTTTAGGTAACTTTGTCATTCTGAACAAGCACTGCACAGCATAAACAACACACAGAGAACTCAGAATTGTGTCATCTCATTATCTTTGTCTGAAAGCATCTCCATGCTTGCACTGAACGACGATTGAACCACTGCCATGGAAAGAAATAGAAATGGAATTTGCGTTCTGGATGTATTTCGTATTATACCTTGTATGTGCCCTGTAAAACTTAAGGCTGAAGTAACATAACATATTAACTAATCAGTGGACATGAATGAAAGATCAGGAGCGTGTTACCAGAAGTTTCTCATTCATGCACAGAAAGTCGGATGTCACACGGCGTAAGGTTAGCTTGGCTGTAGCGCCAAATGGGGCTGGCCCCTCAACATGAAACAGTTGAAGGAAAGGGAAAAAGACAGTATGTGTCAGTGAGCAGTTATTGTACGCTGTGGTGGTGTTCTTCATTACAACATGGCCTGGAGACAACATTCGGATTACTTTACATGGGGAAGAATAATAGGGAAACTAGAAGAAGTCAAAGTATGATGAGTGTACCCCAGGAGTTTGGTATTGTTCACAGCATTGTTTCATGAGGAGCGTTCTGAACCACAGGCATTGCTGTGCAAAGGGTAGGCGCTGGTCAACCTTATTCAACTACAGCAGCACACACCACATTATGCAACAGTCAAGAAGGGGTCCACTTCAAACAGTGGGGGCAATTGCAGATACATGTAACAGGACTGCAAGAAGTGGCATGGTGACTGTTTGGGGGTGATCTATGTGCTTAACAATCAATACATTGTGTTCCATAGATGCCTGCACATAGGCAGCACCACTTGCGATGGTGCCAAGAGCATAGGGACTGGACCAATGAGGAGTGGGGCCGCGTAGTCTTATTGGATGAGAGCAGATTCAATCTCACTAGTGACTGTGGGTGTATCCTCACACAGTGAGAGATGGGAACACATAATGCACCCAAGAACATAGTCAAACATGATCATTTTGGTGGTTCAAGTGTTATGGTATGGAGAGGCATAATGTCATGTGGGCATACTGATCTCCAAAACTTCTAACACACTACACTCATTGGTAACTGTTACTGTGACTCCGTAATACGAGGTGCATTCAAGTTCTAAGGCCTCCGATTTTTTTTTCTAATTAACCACTTACCCGAAATCGATGAAACTGGCGTTACTTCTTGACGTAATCGCCCTGCAGACGTACACATTTTTCACAACGCTGACGCCATGATTTCATGGCAGCGGCGAAGGCTTCTTTAGGAGTCTGTTTTGACCACTGGAAAATCGCTGAGGCAATAGCAACACGGCTGGTGAATGTGTGGCCACGGAGAGTGTCTTTCATTGTTGGAAAAAGCCAAAAGTCACTAGGAGCCAGGTCAGGTGAGTAGGGAGCATGAGGAATCACTTCAAAGTTGTTATCACGAAGAAACTGTTGTGTAACGTTAGCTCGATGTGCGGGTGCGTTGTCTTGGTGAAACAGCACATGCGCAGCCCTTCCCGGACGTTTTTGTTGCAGTGCAGGAAGGAATTTGTTCTTCAAAACATCTTCGTAGGATGCACCTGTTACCGTAGTGCCCTTTGGAACGCAATGGGTAAGAATTACGCCCTCGCTGTCCCAGAACATAGACACCATCATTTTTTCAGCACTGGCGGTTACCCGAAATTTTTTTGGTGGCAGTGAATCTGTGTGCTTCCATTGAGCTGACTGGCGCTTTGTTTCTGGATTGAAAAATGGCATCCACGTCTCATCCATTGTCACAACCGACGAAAAGAAAGTCCCATTCATGCTGTCGTTGTGCGTCAACATTGCTTGGCAACATGCCACACAGGCAGCCATGTGGTCGTCCGTCAGCATTCGTGGCACCCACCTGGATGACACTTTTCAAGTCGTCATGCAGGATTGTGTGCACAGAACCCACGTAAATGCCAACTCTGGAGGCGATCTGTTCAACAGTCATTCGGCAATTCCCCAAAACAATTCTCTCCACTTTCTCGATCATGTTGTCAGACCGGCTTGTGCGAGCCCGAGGTTGTTTCGGTTTGTCGTCACACGATGTTCTGCCTTCATTAAACTGTCGCACCCATGAACGCACTTTCGACACATCCATAACTCCATCACCACATGTCTCCTTCAACTGTCAATGAATTTCAATTGGTTCCACACCACGCAAATTCAGAAAACGAATGATTGCACGCTGTTCAAGTAAGGAAAACATCGCCATTTTAAGTATTTAAAACAGTTCTCATTCTCGCCACTGGTGGTAAAATTCCATCTGCCGTACGGTGCTGCCATCTCTGGGACGTATTGACAATGAACGCGGCCTCATTTTAAAACAATGCGCATGTTTCTATCTCTTTCCAGTCCAGAGAAAAAAAAATCGGAGGCCTTAGAACTTGAATGCACCTCGTACTTCCCCATGTGTGTCTTTTCAGGGGTGAATTCAGCCCTGACTTCAGTTTTATGATGTCAGTGCACGACTGCATCAAATATTATAGGTCGAGGATCTCTTGGAACGAGAGATTATTTGTCAAATGGACTGACCTACCCATTCTGCCAACTTCAGTCCTATTGAGCACCTGTCGGATGTGTTGGGGAGACATATTGTAACGCAACTATGTGCACCAATGACCATCAATCAGTTGCCAACCACACTGGTGGAGGAATGGAATGCCCTACCACAAGATCTCCTTACCAAAGTTGTGGCCAGCATGGAAGCAGATTGCAGGGTGTGTACTGCCATGTGTGGTGATGAGACTCCCTATTAAGAACCATGTCTCGCCTTTTGTAATGTCCAGGGGACCATAATAAATCGTGGTGAGTTCAGTGTAATTATTGTCTTTGAATACAAGTGTCATTTGTGTTCATCTCATTACAAGTTCTTTAAGGTACCTCCTGTACTACACTGTAGCAGCTCTTCCTATGTATAGTCCAAGTTTCATTAAGCTATGTTATTTGGCTGTGAGACATTATGTGAAAGTTACTTTTGTCTTTAAGTTTTGCACAACACTTTATTATTTAGTATTACATCCCTTCTGTGACACTTTATGTATAAATTATCATCATATACTTTTGACATCCAAACCAGATAAAGGTAACCCTCCCCCTTCCCTCCCCAATTGTTCCATGTATTAAAACTCTTCAGCAGTAAACATCATGTTACTTCTGCTTATTTTTAATGGCATCTACTCATCTTCCAATAGAATGCTTAGTCTTCTCGTTTCTCAGCAAATAACTTCCTTTACCATCCTTTTGTACAGCTGTGCGTTGTATCTACCTCCATTTATAATTACATCTACCATCCCAATATGTTACATGATCCATTTGTTTGTTTTCCTATATCTTACAGTAGTTCCAACCACTCGTATCTCTATTGCTCAAGGACCAACTCTCGGTTTTTTCTCTAGAAGTACAGGTCTCGCTGCCGTATTTCAAGGCTTGTGCACGATGATAGTAAACTTTTTGTTTTGATCACATCAGAATTTTTATTTTGTTAAATAACATGGCCTATTTTTGTCATACGAAATAAGAAGGATGAAATTACTAAATAGACCATTTTAAGGCCGGCAGAAACACTATGGGATGTTGTTTCACTGTGAATATTGGCTCAGAATGTGAAAATCCCAAGAGGAAAATAAAAAAGTAAAGCATAAAGTAGTTAAAGGAAGTACAAGTCACTAGGATTCTGAGGTCGAAAAATACATCTAATGTCATTAAAAAGAAGGAGAACACGAATAGGGTCCTTGGATCTACATCTTGTTCCATGTAATTGTTTAACTTCTATTTTTGATTCTCTTGTCCTAGAATTCTGTGTTTTATACAATGAAGGCTTTCACGACTGGCTGTCGTAGCTGCTTTTGAATTTTCTTGGTCGTGGTCCATGAAACTCTTTTCTTCTTGGCATTTTGTACTGGGCTGCATTGGACATCTTCAGATGTGCTCTTGGTTTTACTATATCACACCGATTGACAGGTTGGACATCATAGAGCAACATAAATACTGTAAAAAAAAGGGATGTGGTAGAAGTTTACATGTGATCGATGGAGATAATCCTCATCAGAGATAAAAATTAGCTATCAAACTGTATATCAAAGATAAAACATATCTATGGGGTCTGCAGTCACTGTTCATATATCACTGAGCCTCATGGCTTCTTCTTTTCTGTTGAAATTATCCCCATATTTATATATTTTGATGGGTTTTCTGTGTGTAGCCTTGGATAATAGTTAGTTATTTGTTGTGGATAAAATATTTTGTTTGGAAAACTTTATTTCGTGGTTTCCTGGCTGAAGAGTGTGTTGTGCTGCTGCTGATTTTTCTGTTTTCCCGAGTCAGGAAAGACCTTTATTTTTCTTCAGACAAGTATTCATACTTCATGTTATATTAATCTTCCTTGAAGGTTCAATCTTGGGAATTTTGACAGAAAATCTGTGACTGATGCCGAAACCTCTCTTTTTAACATGAAAGGAAATTTGATGGGCCTCTCTATAATGCTCTCTTGCTTACTATCTGAATGCTTGACGAAATATGCCACACTTATTCAGATATACTCATCTCCTGTATTACACCAATGTGGCAAGGATCCCAGGCTGATGAATCAGGTGAACAATTTTTTTAAGCTACCTTGTTCACCAGTGAATTACATTTTTTTAAGGATTTTTCCAACAAATCTCTGACTAGTATCTGCTTTTTGTACAACTAGTTTCATGTTCTCACTGTAATTTAAGTCTCAGGATTGCTACTCCCAGATGTCTTACAACTGTTACTGCTTCCAGTGATGAGTTGATAGTAGTATGTTACACAACAGTTTCACCCTACATATTTGCACCAAAAGATTACCGTTTTATGTTATCTCCTCAGGTAATCTCCAATCTGTTTCCTGACACACTTGATAAGTTAAAATATTTTCCTAAGTTTTTTTTAGCATCTATTTAAGCACCTATAGTTACTGATGCTACAACAGTCTTATGGTCAGTGACTGCGTTTACTACGAGGACTTAATTGAAAAGTTCAGTTGCAGTCATTACTAGCCTATCTAAAACCTTGCTTTCAGGGGTCAGTATTCAAAATACCTTCTAAAGGTAATTTTCAGAAAAGATGCTCAGAACAATTTTCCACTAATCTTTGTCCCTGGCAGACTTTTTAACCACTTCATTCTCTTATCGTGTAGTGGGCGAGCATGATCAGAAAATTTACCTGTAGTATTACCCAGCTTTTCCATGAAGCTGTCTGCTATACAGCTCCAGAACTGACTGGGTTAGTCAGTTTCGAAAGATGGAGGCAGACAAATGAATACAACCTTGAACAGGGCCATGGCTAGTTATATACTATGGTGTTCAAACGAACTTTTGAATTGAACACAGCTGTACTTATTTAAGTTAATAGATATTTTACTGTTTTTATGGCGATAAATACCTCTCCTCTATTAACACCTGAAGTATTCTTGCAAATTTTTCCAGTTGGAATTTAAGATTTTCTTGCATTCAAACTGGTTTCAGCTAGGTTTCTGTTTCCAGTGCCATTTGGACATAATTGGCATTAATAAGTGGGAATAATTTTGTAAACCTACCTCAGAGTCTCCTGCATTTTAAATAATAACACAAAATCATTATTGTCTCTTTCTGATGTGCAAGGATTAATGATCTGTGTGAGTAATGTGACTATATTACTCATTTCTTAGGTTACAACAAGTAAACCATCATTGAGCCAGTAGAGAATTGTGCTGCCAAGATAACTGTTTCTGTTATGTAGTGCAAGTCTTACCTATTTGCCATTCTCTTCAAGATTTGTAAAACCAACACAGCCCTCCATTCACTCTCTGGAGACAATGAACTGACCAAATTACTCATAGCAGCAGGCACAGTGTTGTCAAGGGTTTCAGAGGCACCAGACTTACCACAACTTTCACTGTAGGTGGAACTATCAAGATCCAGCCAAGGATAGCAGCATAAATACTGTTGACTGTGACCAGTGTAGCTTTTAGCTGTTTCTTGGCAGCCACCAATTTATCTAGCATCCACACAAAAGCAACACAGTCCCTATCTTTAACCACTGTACTGTTCTCTTTAATAATAAGAATGGCTGTACTGACCCAAGCCATCTGTGACTGACATGGGCATACAGCAATAAGAGGTTAAATTAAGTGAACGTAGCACTTCAGGAGAAGCAAAGCTATACTGCTAAAATTCATGATCTAAAAAGAATGAAAGCAAAACAACTGCAACTTACGTTTTTTAGATTTTGGTAACACTGAAAACACTGGACATTTGCACAAAAAGCAAAATGTGAACTGCTGTATAAGCACCAACAGTAACCTGGACAATACCCCCCAGCCAGACTATCAGATATCAGAATAAGAGTGCTGCTGAGATGATACAGGGAAATGTGTAAATAGGTGGGAGGGGGGTGGGGGTGGGAGTGCGGTATGCGCTGCATCCTCTACAGGAGTCAAAAGAGTGATAAAATGAAAATTGTATTTTCTTAAAGCATGAAAGCATAGGCATTCAGTCATTGGGAGGCATATGGTTAAGTTGGTAATGGCACAGAGACGCTGTCAGAGTAGATAACTAACTGAGCAACCACCTTCACACTAATTCTCTATTATTTACTCTTGAACAGCATGCGGAAAACATAGACACTCATATCTTTCTGTGTGAGCTCTGATTTCCCGTATTTTATAATGATGATCCTGTTTCCCTATGTAGGTCAGTGTCAACAATATATTTTTGGATCAGAGGAGAAAGTTGGTGATGGAAATTTTCATGAGAAGATCCTGCTACAACAAAAAGCACATTTGTTTTAATGATTTCCACCCTAAATTCTTTATCATGCCCATGATACACTCTCCCTTATTTCTCAATAATACAAGTCATACTGCCCTTCTTTTAACTTTCTAAATGTACTCTGTTGATCTGGTAAGGACTCCACACTGCAAAGCAGTTCTCCAAACGAGAACAGACAAGCATTGTGTAGGCAGTCTCTTTAGTAGATTGGTGAAGTGGCAAACCATCTACGTGTTAAGTCATGTTTTGGCATATGAAACATCAGTAGCAGGATCAACTTTTATAAACTGTTCGTAAGATGCCTCACAAAACAACACAGTGCAGAGCACGAGCAATCATTTGGAAATCTGTCGGTGTCACTGGACCATTGTGCTAACAAAAGTGACACTTTTCAAAAAGAAATATTACTTGAAATGAAACTTGGGTTCATCATTTCGTATCAGAGAACAGACACCATAACATGGATTAGAAACACCCTAAATTTCCAGCCAAAAAGAAATTCTGGAGTCCAGCCAGTTCTAGGAAAGTGATGTCTACTGACAAGCTAATTCTGAAATGTTACCTGGAAAAGGGGTCAGCAGTAACCAGTGTATTTTATGCTGATGTGCTTTGCAAGAAGTTGAAGTTCGCAATTTCAAATGTGAGATTATAGAAAGGGATTTTTTTTATTCCCCCCCCCCCCCCCCCCCCCCCCCCCCCCCGGTTACAGTGCACATCCACATACGAGGTGGAATCCCATATTTTCAGGACTGGTGCTGCCATCTGGAAAGTAATAGTAGTAGATCTTTGCACCACTAGGTGGCAAGAGCTGCATATCTGATGAGTCAGTTTCAGAGTGGCATTCAGCTGGGAGGACATGTTGCATGTCCACAGTGATTTCCATAATACTTTATGTTTGGCATGTGGCGATTTTATGATGGATTCGCGAACAGAACAGTGTGTCAGACCGCATCTGATGATCCAACCTTCGTGTGATGGGTTATCACCGGCGATGAGAGCTGGATATATGGTTATGACCAAGAGACAAAGCAACAATCGTTCCAGTGGAAGAGCCTGGGCCCTCCAAGACCCAAAAAAGCAAGACAATTGAAGAGCATGATCATCGTTTTCTTTGATACCAAGGGAATTGTGCACAAAGAATTCGTACCACCCAACCAAACAGTGAATTCCACGTTCTACTGTGATGTTTTGCAACGGCTCCGTGAAAACATGCGGTGACGACGGCCCAAACTTTGGCGTCAAGGGAACTGGCTGCCGCATCACGACAACGCGCCCTGTCACACGTCCTTGCTCACCAGGACCTTTTTGGTAAAAAACAACATGGCAGCTGTACCCCACCCACTGTACTCGCTAGATTTGGCACCTTGCGACTTAGCGCTATGCCCAAAACTGAAACTGAAGTTGAAAGGCCGTCAGTTTGACACTCTAGAGAGGATTCAAGAAGCATCGCTGGCGGTGATAAACACAGGATTTCCAGAAAACATTTGACCTGTGGCAGAAGTGCTGGGACCGGTGTGTGCGTGTGGATGGGAACTACTTCGAGGGTGATGGTAACCGTTAGTCCAAAGGTAAGGATTTCAACAGATGGCAACACCAGTCCCGCAAATTTTGAATTGCACCTCGTACTGAAATTTGCACTGTTCATACTCTTCAGAATCTGGAATGCTTTGCTAGATCAAAACCGCGTGCCAGGTTGGATCTGGAACCTGGAACCCTGCTTGTGATGGGCAGTGATCATATGGTAACAGCATTGCCTGCGAAAGGCGCAGTTTTTAGGTTGAGGTCTAATCTGTTAGAAATTTTAAAACAGTCCACGCACCACTGTAGAATGAAAGATTCGTTCTGTCTTTAAAAGCTGCATTTTTAAGTATTGTAGCATCTTGTATACTGTTCTCATCTCGCTAGTTCAGATGACAGAAAATGCAGCCAGGCCTTAGCGCCCTGAGGCAACAGTGACTACATGTCTGTGTGTGTGTGTGTGTGTGTGTGTGTGTGTGTGTGTGTGTGTATCTATCTGAAGAATTACTTCATCAGACAGCCTATAATATCTAATGGTCTTCTTTTGGTGTACATGTCTACCCTTCAATGCCTCCTTAGTGTGGTGAGTAGCAACCTGTGCTATTTCATGCAGTTGTTATAGTTGTTGTCTGATAGTACATACAAATGTAAATAAAGTTACTGGAACTTCATGACAATGTGTACAATGATTACAAACATTTGTTTAGTGCTTGAGTATGAAGCTAAAGAGAATTACAGTTTACTTATGACAGTTTTATCTTTTTGTGTTACAGAAAAGCAACAACAAAAAAGTTAAATGTCGATATGACTGGCATCAAACTTCGAATTATGTTGTTGTATCCATATTTGCCAAGAAATATGATCCAAAGATGTCTACAGTAGAGCTAAATCCGATCCGTCTTAGAATCCATTTGTATTTTCCAGAAGAAGATAATGCATTTGATTTAGATATTGAATTGAAAGGGGTGAGTGCATATTTCAAACTTAAATGTGTAAAAGTCCGTTATTACTTTGTATTATATTTGCTATTGGTTCAATATTTTTTGTTGTAGTGATGGTTGTTAACTGTTATTGAACACTAAAATAAGTCCCGAAGGTTTTCGTTCAAACTGTTGTTAACTGTTATTGAACACTAAAGTAAGTCCCAAAGGTTTTCGTTTAGTTAACACCGCAAAGCCCTTTTTTTTCCAGTTAACACTGCATATAATGGAAGTAGATGGTTAGATTTTTTATTCATCGGAAACGTGACGGCTCAGTCATTAAAGCCCATACTGCTTTTACTACATGAGTGGTATGCTTGTACAATATGAAATGATATACATCCATACTGATACTGTTCTGTGCATGTATGCTAGACAACTCTATAAAAAGCTATCTGGAATCTATCCAAAAAGCCTAGCAGTTATTTAGATCGAAATTGATAACATGGGTTGTCATGCTAAGTTCCTACCCTCATTTAGTTAGCAGTGAACATGTGGTTTCAGTCTTTAATGAGTGACATTTTTATTGTAACACAAAAATAAAGAAAATTTCAGCAAATAGTATCTTGGTATGAACTACACACATCAAAAAAATTTTGCATCACCCCAGTTCCGACAACTCCTGAAGGTAGACGTCAACTGTGGATATTGTATCACAGACACAGTCCCTTTGACTGTTCAGAGGTGTCACTAAACCCGCCCAAAGATGTAAACAACCGTGCACGAGCAGTGCCTATTGGACGGAGGGGTCTTACAGAGGTGGGCATTATTCATTTCAATGACTGCTTCACAGCCCTATGCCTTGACTGCTTCACAGCCTGTGCCATCTGGATCCTTCCCAATAACACCAGCTTTTCTGAATGGTACTGGTGAAACTCCCCTGCAATATATCTTACATCCCCGTAATCTTCCTGGCATTAACCTTCATTAGTCATTGACCTTACCCATCTAGCCCCTTCCCTGTTCCCATTCCAGCACTGCACCACCCACTATTCCACCAATGCACCCAATCTTTTTTACTTATCTCCTTTTCCACAATCCTTCCTGTCCCCTCCCACCCTCCGTCTAACCTCTTGACTGCACCTAGCTGCCCTACCCTCTTTCCACCTCGTCCCTGATCTGTTCCACTAACAGCACTTTACTGTCCCCTACACCTACCCTGCTATCCTTCCCACCCCCCACCCCAGCCCCCTCCTTACCCCCACCTGTTTGCCGCTCCCATCATGTGCTGCTGCTTGTAGTCTGGCTTCAGCTGCCAGAGACTGATTAAATAATATTATATGCAGTCATATCAGCAACAAATTTGAATATCTTTGAAATTCCGCAACCTCTAAGAAAAACAAATGTGACAAGTATGAACACACATAGATTTAACAGTGAAAAAAAGTCATCTGAAGTATCAGTCCTTGTCGAAACTTCATATTGTGTGACCATAGAAGTTTGATTTCCAGTCAGATCTTGGGGTTTAAAACTTTCCAAACTAGGGGCTAGTGAAAATAATGCAGAATCAACACAAACAATAGTGACAGTTTGCCACGCTTCACCAACTTAAATATCAACCACAATCAATGCAGAAACAATACGACAACTGTGAAACACTGAAGGGCCATGTAGAACATCAATAATCTTAGCAGTGTCAACACTCATATTGTAGTGAGTCTCCACACACAAATAGTTGAAATTTTTGACCTGTTTTATTGTTAATCACAGTTTTTGCCTTTACAGGATGTTCCTTTTAAAAGCCATTGATTTTGTCTTTTTTCTGAGTTCATCAAATTGTACTCTTCACATATATTATTCAATAAATATATTTCCCTTTGCTAGTCATCTTCATTCTTCGTGGGTAGTGTGGCGTCATATGCATATGAAAGGCAACTTAAGCAGAAGTTTCTGTTAATCTTAATTCTCCATTATTGCATCTTACTTGGAACTACTTAGAAACTACTGATTTGTCCATGCTTCATCATCATCTTAACTTCAAGCATTAGACCTTTTTTTGTTGTGCCTGTTAATGGTACCCAACACTTGTCCGTGCTTTAACAAGGTAAATTAACATTTCAGGTAGTCAATGTGTCCAGGAGTTCTGTTAGTATGATGCCTACAAAATGTGAAATAAAGTTGTACAAAGGAGGCCCAGGATCTTGGTCAAAGCTCCATTTCCCATTGCCTGAAGATGTGGAAGATGATGGATCAGATACTGAAGTGAAAATGAAGCAAAATACGTCCACCGTTGATAATGTAAACGTTGAAGGTGATGAAGATTTGGTAGATTTAAGCGACCTGTGAAGTGGATTTTTGTGTTACAAATATTTTCTGACACGTTTTAATTTGGAATGAGTTCCTATTGATGTGTGTTAATTTATTACATCAGAATACATTGTGTGAAGTGTAACACAGCTATTAATCAGACTGTGGCGAACGTGTCTTTTAAACATGTGTAGTGAGATCTCTTACAAAAACTTATTTTTGAATTTTTTATACTTGCATTTCTACTTTGATGAGCAATGTACAGGGTTTATTGCTTTCAATCTGTATTTATTTGTCAGTTAACATGTAAAGAACCACGTTTACTGCTCACAGGAAATCTGTTAAATGAAGTTCTTCAGTATATGTAACGTTTAATAAAAACACACAAAAATATTTTATTGTTTGCTATACATATCTACAAAATAATAGCCTGGTACTTACTGCTACTTTAATTCCCCTATTTAAAGTTAAGGGAGAAAGCCAGTCTGTGCTGATGGAGTTTTTGTAAAAAACATTGCACTCATTTTTTGGTAGTTTTGAGCCAGAGGTTCGAGTCCTCCCTCAGGCATGGGTGTGTGTGTGTGTGTGTGTGTGTGTGTGTGTGTGTTATTCTTAGCATAAGTTAGTTTAAGTAGTGTGTAAGACTAGGGACTGATAACCTCAGCGATTTGGTCCCTTAAGAATTCACACACATTTGAACATTATAATACTGCAAGCTCCACATTTAAATTGTTTACATGACTGGGTGCTGTTGTGTCATCTTCATCATCATCATCATCATCATTCATCCCCATTACGGTCGGAGGAAGGCAATGGCAAACCACCTCCGCTAGGACCTGGCCTAGTCTGGCGGTACGGGTCTCCCGCATTGTCTCCTACACTCATCGGAGTGTGGGACCGCATCATCACATGACTGGGGTTTGTACTTAGATTTCTTATTTATATCGTGGTAAAACATAATATGAACATTTGATCTATCAACAAACTTCCTGGCAGATTAAAACTGTGTGCTGGACTGGGACTCAAACTCAGGACTGTCACCTTTCACAGGCAAGTACTCTACTGACTAAGCTACCCAAGCAAAACTCATGACCTGACCTCGCAGCTTTACTTCCATCAGTACCTCATCTCATACTTTCTAAACTTGATATATTGAGGTGTAAAATTTTTAATGTAGTCTCTTTTAGTTATAATATTGAGTGGAATTTCTTAGTTGAGTGCTGCTCTTTGAACAAAAATTGATGGGTTGTAAGACTCCTTTCAGCTGATGACTAAGCACAACTTTCTTAACAAATATTTGGAAAATGAAGGCTTATGGTGAATAGCCTGTAACCAACAATATATTCAATGCTTGAACTAAAAGTATAACAGTCAATTAAGTATGTGTTGAAATTTCATAGCAGTGTTGATTGTTTTTTGTGTATGCTGTTTCTAAAATCTTTGCTCTTACCATTACAGTAAAACTCCTATTTAATGAATCTCTGGGGACCTAAATATTTTTTCCTTAAATGGAGGTTTTGGCAGAATACATGGAAGGAGTGACCCAGAATCATAATTCAAGCATGTTTAGGTGACATAAGTGTCAGTTAATTAAGAAATTACCAGTATCCTGTGCTACAAATTTAAAATGCAGAAATATATAATTTATATATCTAAAAACAAAGATGATGTGACTTACCAAACGAAAGCACTGGCACGTCGATAGACACACAAACATACACACAAAATTCAAGCTTTCGCAACAAACTGTTGCCTCATCAGGAAAGAGGGAAGGAGAGGGAAAGACAAAAGGATGTGGGTTTTAAGGGAGAGGGTAAGGAGTCATTCCAATCCCGGGAGCGGAAAGACTTACCTTAGGGGGAAAAAAGAACGGGTATACACTCGCGCGCACACACACACACACACACACACACACACACACACACACACACACACATATCCATCCACACATCAATGTGTGGATGGATATGTGTGTTTGTGCGCGATTTATGATATTATTGTGATCGAGATTGCGAATTATCATCAACTTTTGCTTAAATGTAAGCTTTCTACATTTGCAAGACAGAACTTCACAAAAGTAGAATCCATAACTTTGACACTTGAAGTAAACAGACAGTTACACTTTTCCCTGCTTTGTAGACTCGGTGACTATGACATCAGATCACATGACCTGAGTCACATGGAAATCAGTTTCCAGTTTCTTCAGTGCATCTTCCGATATCCCTACATCCCTACAATCTTGGGATGAGTTGACCGCTTGAATCAGTTATCATTTACTGTGTCACACAACAAAAAAGACAACCTATGTGAAATGAAAAGAAATTAGAATCTCGTTTGAACACATTAGAAATTACATAAAAACTGTGTTTCAATTTGCAAAATATTTTGTGTTTATTCCTTAAAAGCGGACTTCTCCTCAAACTGAGGTTCGTTAAGTATGGGGTGAAATAACATTGTTCTTATGAGAGTTTTTCTGGGATTGACAGAAATATTCGTTAAAAGTGTGTTTGTTAATTCAGGTTTTTACTGTATTTTGTTTAATATGTTGACTTTTAGCTAAAGGTAAGTTTTGCCATACTGTACATTCATGTTGACATGGGTTAAGGTTTAACTTGTACAAAACACATTTTTACATAAAGACAGAGATAACACCACTCACCTGTTATGAGGAATTTGTAGGTGATGAGTATCAGAGGTAAGTATAGGAAATCAAGCACACATGATGAAACAGAATACTTATTTCTGCACAGAGAGAGAGAGAAAGGGGGGGGAGAGAGAATCACATGGGAGTTGATGCACAAAATGTTGTTTGGATATAGAATGTAACATTGTATCACAAAAAGTACTAAAATTAACTTTTTTCCTTCTGCCTCTTCTTCTTTTTCTTCTTCTTCTTCTTCTGGTAGGTTTCATGGATGGTATGCCAGATACGGAATAGCATTCACTTTTTAATGGTTTACAGAGTATAGGTGCAAGAGAAACACCTTGACCCTTCTCTGTAACATTTGTAATTTGTCTGGTTACCACATTCCCAAATATCATCTTTTGGTAACATTTCTGTGTCAATATTCTTGTTTTCCTACTCTTCTTTGTATCCTGTGAGCAGAGTGTCAAAATTACTTTCATAAACACTCTGCTTAAATTTTCTTCATTTAACCCCTTATGTGTCATTGCCGCCACTTGCTAAATAACATGCTTTCCATCCTTTTATATTTATAGTTTCATCTTGGTGACCATTATCCTGGTAAATGTTTGCTGTTGAGTCTGACAACAATAACAATACTTCTTACCAACACCAGTAGTTCAACAAACAAACATTTACCATTGTCAAGATGAATTTTGAACATTTCACCTTCTATAGATAGCGTCTTTGTAACAGAATGAAAAAGTACTATGGGGAATAGGTTTCTTTGCTTAGTAGAGCACCCATCATTTTTCTTCTTTCAGACTTAATGCAACATTCCATTTTCCAACAATGATTAACATTTCAGTTAGTTCTAACATTTGTTAAATTATGAAGTGGCATTTGTTAGCTACTTGTATCCTGCATGCAAACATAATCTTTAGTATAAGGATGAACAGTTCTGCTCTCAAAAAAAGACCAATATGAGGCATAAAGAGCTAGTGTACAATACTGAAAAAAGAACTGCAAGTTTGTTCCCTCCCTCTTCCTATATTTTTGCTCATGTTTCATTCAGTAGTTTACAGTGTGGCAGCTGGACTTGGGTTAAGGAATGGTCATCCAAGAGAACACGCTTCATCATCAAATTTGTCTGTGTTACGTAAACTGAAATTTTGTCCCTTTACTTTATGAACAGTAAAGTTCCTCAAATTTAGGTGAGGAAATGTTCCTTTGAATGGATAATAGTACATAAAATTTTACCTCTTTTATTGACTTTGTAATTCACTTCCTAACAATGCCTAGATCCAACTACACTCATATTAACGGTTAAATTTATTCCACTCTCATTCTGAAGTTTGTCATTGCTGTACTGGTTTTCCAAATTAATCATTCATGGTTTAATGGTCCACAGTAACCTTTATAGCTGTTCAAACAATATCATCTCGCACTATTAAATGCTGATGACAAAGAATGATAATACCGATTTGTCCATTGATATTGATTTCGTGTGTAATTATGTGTACTCTCTGTAAATAAACTAAATAATTACTCACTGTCTCCGCCACCACCACCACCACCACCACCACCACCACCACCTACCTTCTGCTCCCTCCTCCCAATCAGTCTTTTGACTGGTTTGATGCAGCCTGCCATGAATTCATCACCTGTGTCAACCTCGAAGGGTAGCAATTGCAACCTGCATCGCCAGTTTGTGCTGGATGTATTCCAATCTCTCCCTTCCTCTACAGTTTTTACCTTCTACAGCTCTCTTTAGTACCATGGAAGTTATTCCCAGGCGTCTTGACGGGTGCCCTACCACCATGTCCCTTCCTCTTGTAAGTGTTTTCCATGTATTCATTTCCTCATGGATTCTGCAGAGAACCGTCTCATTGCTTATCAGTCCACGTAATTTTCAACATTTGTCTGTAGCACCACATCTCAAATACTTCAAATTTTCTTCTGTCCTAGTTTTCCTACAGTCCGTGTTTCACTACCGTACAATGCTGTGCTCAAAACATACATTCTCAGAAATTTCTTCAGCCCATTCTTCATCATTACTAAATTGTGATCTGAATCGATGTCTGCTCCTGGGTACAACTTGCCATCCAATATTTGACTTCAGAATCTCAGCCTGACCATAAAGTAGTCTCCAAGTAACCTGTTCCTCTTATGATTCTTGAACAGACTACTCACTATTACTAGCTGAAATGTATTACAGAACTCAATTAGTCTTCCTCCTTTCACATTCCTACTACCAACCTCATATTCTGCTGTAACTATTTCTTCTACTCTTTGTGCTACAATTGCATTCCAGTACCCCATGACTATTAGACTTTCATCTCCCTTTCCGCACTGAATTAACTATTTAATAACCTCATATATTTTCTCTATCTCTTCCTCTCCTCCTTGCGATGTCCTGTTATACAATTTTCTGATTATGTTACTTTGTACTCGTCTGACCAGAAATCCCAGTTGCTCCACTAAAAAAAAAAAAGAAAAAAGGGGTTAATTCATGAAAAGGATAGATTGCTACTCACCATGTAGAGGAGATATTGAGTCACAGGCTACAACAAAAAGCCTGCTATACATTTGAGCTTTCAGCCAAAAGGCCTTTTTTAAGGTAGAAAACACGCACACACACACACACACACACACACACACACACACACACACACACACACGCCAGGCCGGCTCTAAGTTTAACAAGTCGGCCGTAGCACTAAAATCAAAACTTCCGGTCAACGCCCTTCTGCGTCCGCTGCCACTGTGCCACAGCCCGGAAGTTTTGGTTTGATAACTGACAGCTATATAAGTAATGAATCTGGAAATACAGTTTCAGTCGTCGAGCAGCCACACGTGCAGCAGCATCAAGATAGCTTAGTTATGCCTTGTTATTTTAGGAGGAGTAGGTGTTCGCGTCTTACAGTTTTTAAAGCAATAGACAACATTTCGTAGGCGCCCAAGCCATCTTGCATGGTCCATTGGTGTTTGAGGTCTAGTTTTGAACTTCACCCTCGCTAACAAGGATACGAATGAATACGGTAACGGCCGGGTCACCATTGCTCTTGTACGTGGACCAAAAGTCTATAAAGTAAAAGGGCTAGATATTTTCAATTCACGTGATGTCATCACTTATCGGACATTTCAGATTTGTGAAGTGTACAACAGAGATAAGGGTTCGTTGTATTACATGTTGAGTGCGAGCAATCACTTTCCCTGGCCACTGAGGCCATACTGCAAGCAACTGTGCCCGATGGAGAAGCAATCTGTAAGTGGTAAGGTGAGGGAGAGGGAGGGATGGCAATATAGGAGTAGGGCAGTGTGGTGTGTTGCTTGTGGGATCGTGCATGGATGTCATGGGGCTAGGGTAGGGCCGCTAGGTGCAGTGAGAGGTTTGAAGAGGGGTGGGAGGGATGGAGCAGACAAGGACAGAAGCAGAAAGGGAGAAAAAGACAAGTGGATGTGTTGGTGAATACAAGGCTATGTGGAGTGGGAACAGGGAAGGGGGTAGGTGGGTCAATGACAAGGGAATAGTAAAGGTTGTGGCCGGGGGGGTTCCGGGAAGGAAGGATACATTGCAGGGAGAGTTCGTAGGAAGGATCCAAATGTCGCAGGCTGTGAAGCAGTCATTGAAGAGAAGCACGTTGTGTTGGGAAGTGTGTTCAGCAGCTGGGTGGTCCAGCTGTCCTTTGACTGTTTTCACAAGTATTCCTGCCTTTGATGGGATAGGTGATGCCTGTGAACAGACTGGAGTAGGGAGTGGTTGGAGGATGTATGGGACAGGTCGTGCACTTATGTCTAGGTTTTGAGGCAAGGGGTTGGGAGTAGAGGTAGAGCAGAGATGTACAAGGATATTTCATAGGTTTGGTGGGCAGCAGAATACCACTGTAGTAGGGATGGGAAGGACAGAGGGTAGTATATTCCTCATTTCAGGAAACGATGAGAGTTAGTTGAAACACTGATGGAGAATGTGAATCAGTTGTTCCACTCCTGTGTGGTATTGAGTCATGAGGGGGTGCTCCTTTGTGGCCAGATGATGGGAAAGTGGGAGGTGGTATGTGACTAAAGAGACGAGGCATGCCAAGGGTCTTGCTGGAGTGTACATTTGGATGATTGGTTGTGTGTGTGAATGTGTGTACTTTGGCTAGAAAAAGAGAAAGTGCTTGAAAGCCAGTGTGAATGCTGTTTCCTGTTATGTGTATCTGTCCTCCAAACATCAGTCCCCTAAAGGTGAGTGGTTGCCTTTCCCTTGTTTTAGAAAGATTACCTTGCTACACAGTAATTAGTACTGGACAATCCATAATAGTGGCAAATTTTGAAAAGCCGAATTGCTGTTGTTATACTTATGCTACATATTACAAGAAAAATTGTAACCAGGAAAATAAACTGGCTTTCGTAACTTCCGTAAAACATCAAAACATCAGTGACATGGGAAAGAAAGAAACAGATGACATGACAAATACTGTGTGTTCTTATTACTGAGAAACTAACTACAGAGAGAGTTGGTGTAGCTGTGTTTCTTTGACATAAAACTTCAGATGCAGTGGATGACTTGAAATTTCCAACCCCGGGTATCATATGACACAAGTTGTGCAGTGCAACCAGCACTCCATACCGCACCAGTCGACACAACAGAGACACTTGTTGGTGTAATATCACTGTTGACCCACTGCGAATTAGTTAAGTCACTTGAACTACGTTTCTATGTAAGCCGATCATGTGGGTCACTTCTGTGTTGCATCGCAAGTCGCATCGTGTTGTATCGCATACCATATTGCCTCAGTGTGAACTGTGTCCGAGACTCACAGTTACTGCAGTGTTGCACTGAAGTACCGCATCCAAACCAGCAACACTTCAATCCATTTGAGTCGTTTTTGTGCAGCAAACAGCTGCCTATCTGACAGTAGAATGGCAGGTGGTGTGTGTGTGTGTGTGTGTGTGTGTGTGTGTGTGAGAGAGAGAGAGATAGAGAGAGAGAGAGAGAGCCAAAGCATCCTTTATTGGATCATTTGCAATTGGGAGCCGTTCATAGATTGGAGGCAAGTTAAACTGATAGAGGTGGCCATATTGTTAAATATTCATATTTCTGCTGTTCAGAGACAGGACAACAATTTTTAACCACAGGTTTGACATTCAAAAAGTGCTGCCAGAGTTGACGAAGATAGTGTACTCTTTAATATTTATTTCTGCACACTTCCAAGAATAGTATTGTAATCCCATTTCAGCTTCAGTTTACCCTCATTTGCAGCCATGGAACAGTCAAATCGTGGAGTGATGTGTGCAATTGGCTTAACAAAGATGATGTGCATGAGGGTCAACTACCCAGTACTGCTCACAAACTGTTACATGAGGGATTGTTAATAGTTAACATGCTATGTACACAGGATTGCAGATCAGCGGGTGACCATTCTCCTGATAAGTGAAACCTGTTTAACTGGCAGAGTGAGAGAAAACTTGTTTCAATTGCTGAGAAACTGAAATGTGCATCTTTTGTACATTAAACGTCTGTGAAAGGGTTGTCTTGAGGTGAGTTGTGTGTTGATGTATCTTGGAGCAGAATCAAAGACCTCCATATTTTTCCATTGAGAAGTGTTATGGTTGAGGTCTATAAACAGGATGCCTGTTTTAATGCTGGTTCAATCAATGGTGACTGCATCCTACAGTACAATAAAACTTAAAAAAAGAATCTTATGGGTGGATATCTTCTACAGCAAACAATTCACCACTTAGTGTGGGAAACTTTAATTTCCTGACTGACATAGCATAGTTGGGATGTTCTTCGGGTTGTGTATCTTTTTGCATACCGTTACACAAAGAGTGGTGGTGTAATGAAGAACAATATCCTTTTGGACTCCTTAGAAAACCATATAAATACATAATTTTACTTGCTGTATTATTGCTCAGAGCGACCACACACTGTATTGAGATTATTTGTACTACACCAAAGTTTATAGACCTGTTTTGTATACTTTAAAGATAATATAAGCTTTAGCACAGTTTTTTTTAATCTTCATCTGGGCTTTAAATTTTTGGTTATGCTATATTCTCTTTTAAACTTCAGCAAAGCTTCATCACAGATGTATTAGTTATTGCTATGTTTGTGGTTTTTCTCTTTATTTATTGAAACCAATAATGATAGTCATTAAGTCATAAATAAAATAGTGTTTTCGCCTTAAGCAATTTTCATAATGAAATATTACTCTGTCATGATTTCTGAGATTGTCTCTCCATGATTGATTGCTGTCACATATCTAGGTTACCACCTGTATTGATGATTCCATGTTTGCACAGGATATTTTGATGGCTAACCTAGTCATCTTCTTCATGTGCCACAGATTGTAAGGTAGTGCAGGTGACAACCCATGTTTATAGCAGAGTTTTAATTCTGGCATCTGCTAAGTCCTAAGATACATATATAGTTACAAGTGCTCCAGCTATTGTTTCCTCTATGTCCACTATCTTAGGTGCAGTTCACAGTGAGGCAATACAGCAAGCAATACAACACATGATTCGACTTGCAGTGCTACAAAGAAGCAACCTGCATCATCGGAGCACATAGAAAAGTTGTTGAAGTGACTTAACTGATTCACAATGGGTCAACAATGATATGGCACCAGCAAGTATAACTGTCGTGTGGATCAGTGCAGCATGGAGTGCTGGTCACCCTATGCAACTTGTTTCATATGGTACCCAGGAATGGAAATTTTCAGGTCACCCACTGCACCTGAAGTTTCATGTTGAGGAAGTAAATCTACACCCATCTCTCTCTGTAGGTAGTTCCTCAGTAAACCTTTTACCCTTTGTGTAAAAAATTAAAAACAGCTGTTGTAGGGATCCCCATGTGTTCGCTGCTATGTGTTCTTTCTCATTAGATTTTGAGGAACCATTTTAGTAAAAAAAATTGATTTTATTGCATCTTATTGTGTAACACCACAGCTTGATAATGAACTTGTTTCCTTTTTGTTATTGCTCATAGCTATTGTGATACTTTGCAAGTAAGTAAACCTCCAGGAATATTTTGAGAATTTTGCAGTGAAGAATGTATTTCCTGGCCAGTTTGTTCGGTGGGTTTTAGGTCATACATTGCAGCATGCAAAATATAGCTAATGTGTTGAAATTATCTTTAATGGTGTAAGGAGAACAATACCTCTTTCTGTTCTCAAGAAAGTACACGAGATACATTGGAAGTTGTCCGTGGTGAAGTTGGCAGCTACACATGATGCTATTGCTGCCTACTGTATAGAGTGCAGTGGTACCTCATGTTTCTCTTTTTTGTATGCTACCGATACAAGCCAAGGCTGGAAATGAAACGACACTGGGAGTCATCAATTGATGATGATGATGATGATGACTAGATGTTTTTTAATCTATGCTCCTTGGTTTCATGAGACTTTGTGACAGACATAAAAGAGATCTGTAAGCTAAATTCCTATTATCTCTGAATGAGAAGCTGAACGACACCAAGAAGGTCATGTTGGTGTTTTTTCTTATCATCATGGGCTGCTTCTGTTTCTTCAGATACATTGTGTACCCCTATGTGTTCACCACTCACTGCTATACCATTGTTGGTGACTGATATCGCTCCAGATCCAACAATGTTTCTTCGGTCTACTCCTCAAGCTGAATCATACACTACTTAGCGATACCGAAAGGTTGTAGAAATGCTATTGTCCATTTCTTAATTTGTAACCATTATTTATATACCACACTGAATAAAGTAGTGTGCTAGATTTTATTACAAAAAATATACTTTTTACTGTGGGACGGTACTGTTATTCACATACTTTAACCTACTTACGTTATTGTAATGAATAGCTGCTCAACAGGAAAAATAACAAGTCAAAAATTTGTGTCCTGCTGTGTCAGAATGGCTGATATTAGTTGCTCCAAAAAGTGGTAACTGTCTGGACTCATTCTGTAGAACTCATTCTGTAAAATTTGTGGAATTTTTTGTGTTGACAGACCCCACAAGAAACCACACCTGAATTATGTTTGATATTTATAACGCTGTATGGGTGCATCCAGTACTTCCTTTCCTTTTTCAGTTTTTTGAGCTTTAAATGATGACAGGCCACAATACCGTCCTCTGCAGAAGCGCTTATGATTGCAACTGAAACTGAAACAGAAACACAATTCATACTGACTTGCCACTTGCCATATGCTGAGTCATGTTCCTTATCATATCACATAACATGTCATCCCAGTTGGAATACAAGTGCCACATCAATAAGTGTCACGTCACTCTATGTTTATTGCAATTTGTCGTATCACACATTGGACCAGCTCAGTGTGAGCCATGCCTTAGAACCTTCTAGGTATTGATGGTAACAAAAAAGTAACTGTAGGCCTATATATTGAAACTTCTATCCTTGTTTCCCAACATCACTATTGTGATAGATTTCCTAGTTCGTCTGTCCCAAAAACTAGGAGTTTATTTCATTTTTTCTTTGCATTTGCATCTCCTTCTACTGTTTAATGGAGAAAAATGTCAGGTAGATTGTTTTTGATAACTGCAAACTGGCAGCCGCTAATCATATTTTTAATCATGTGATGTCTTGGTTTTTCATCATCTGTGATCATAGTCTTACCTATAAGAGTACTATTGTATGTGGGATTTGCTCAAGGCCCACAGTTGCAGCTATAGTAAATCTTCCATATGAAACAATCCTATATCAATGCAGTTGCAAATAATTATGGTATTATTCTGATTTTGCAAATTATATGTGGTGTATAGCTTGCTGAATTTTTAAAATTATTGAAAGTATCCTCACGCTTCTCATTTCCTGTGTGTTTGCTACAGTACAGTTAACAGAGGAAAAACTTGAAGGGTCAGTAAGTGTTTTTAGACTGCTCTTTCAAAAACAAACTTTCCTGAAAACAATTCAGGTGTACTGGGATCAGTATTAATTTGCACTCATTTATATTCATTCAGTTTTATTAAATATTTTACACTGGAAGTACTGTATATTACAGTTTTGGAAAAAACTATTTTATTTGGAATAATTGTAGGAAAATTGGTGGAAATTGTTTACACATATGTATCACATTTGAGAAATTAAAAAAATAAACATTATACACGCAAATGAACATAACATTTCATATATAAAGATCTTACACATTGTCTTCATGAGAACACATTTTATTTTGTCATCATTAAACCATGTATAAGGCAGCTCGTGTAACTCAGATGACACTTTAGCAAATAGCATTATACAGAAATGTGGCATATGTTGTCTTAACTACTATCTTATCAAAATTTGTTTCTTCTTTTGCCACTACTTTTTAATACCATTAAATTTAATTACAACACTGAACTACATAAATTCCATTTACATCTTTATTCCTCAACATTTCTATGTATGTCATTTGCACTCACATGTCCATAGAAAAATGTTGCTACCGTATTCTAACACGATAGTCGATACATTATTAGAGGTAGATGTGCCTTATTTTGGTATGCTGGGTTTTAATAATACTCAAGGCAGTGTACAATTGTAAAATAAGTTCAATCATTAGCCCATTCATCTCTCTTCTGGTAAAGTTCAGTGGGTAAACATAACACTGGAGTTCAATAACTCTCAGTTTGCTATATCAGCAAAAGGAAGATTAACAAAACATGGATTTTATTGCATAAATTATTCATTATGTCTTACATACTACCTCTGCCAACTTTATTTCCGGGTAAAATAGTTTACATTTTTGGAAATAGTGAAGATTACTAAAGTAGCTGTGAATAGGAGTGTAGGACAATAATTTAGAGTGAATTTGAAAGCCAAATACAGAAAATATTGTGGGTGAGGGAGAGAAGGAAAGCTGACTGGAAGGTTGAAATAAAACCGAAATATGAAAATACTAAAATGAGCCAGTTACAAAACTTGGTTCAGAAATGTTGTTCTGATTGGGAAATAAATGTCTCTTAATTCTGGGGTCTTCAGGTCTGATCATGAAGAGAATTTTATTACAATAAATTTCACTGTAATTTAGTGGTAATTGTAGTATACTAAATAAGTGGCAACAATTGCAGTGGTACACAAAAATGTTGTTAACATGTTCCAAAAAGTAAACATATGACATGTCACTGAATCTACGTGGATAATCACAGTTAAATATTTCAGTAACGACAAAAAAAAATCATCATCACAGTAAACTTTATTTGGTGGTGATTAAATTTTTTATGTTATGATTCAGTAATGTTCATGCTAACAGTTGATACAACACAGTTTTAAAAAAATAATTTTGTATTTAGCACTTAAAATTTTGATTCTTATAAAGCACAAATGTATGATGTAAGCAGACATATTTATACAATACTCTTATGTGAATCATTTTAATTTAAAACTACATGTTATTCGAATATGGAGAATATGCTATTGCATTTTTACTGAGTGGTCCATCAGTTATTTGTGCCACAGAAAACTAGTGTAATCAGAACAACACAGTTATTTCAGATTAGATTCTTGGGCTAGAATCTGGCATCCAAGGCATAGTTATTAAATTTACAACATTTGAGTTGGCTGTAACTGTTCACAGATGTTTTTGTGGTGTTATTGATATCAAATTGCATTCAATAAAGATATCTGAACACCATCATAAATAGATAACTTTGGTACAAATCAGTTGCATACCAAAAGTCTTTATACACTCTCCTTGCCTGTGGCAGAACATGGGACCAATGAAGAGGTCTTGGTGAAGGCTGTCTTTTCCATTTACAGTGTGTAGTTTGTGTTGGGAGGGGAAGAGGAAAGGGGGAGAGAGAGAGAGAGAGAGAGAGAGAGAGAGAGAGAGAGAGAGAGACGGGGGGTGCTTACTATCTGACTCTGACTGATAATAACCTGTAGAAAAGAATTGTGGGTGTCTCAATTATGAAATATACGATAGAACTAAGTAACCTAGTGAGCCTGTTTATTTCTGTAACAATTGTCTGTTTTCACAACTTGTCCAATCGCAATTTTTTTTTCCAGTCATAATTTCTTCCTAATGTACAGTCATCTTTTCTGGCAAGAAATTCTCACCCACTCATTACTTCTTGTTAACCATTTTCTGTTCTTGTGATTTTTATACAAATTTTTGTAATCTTTTCCCTTGCTTTTCTTCCGTTTTTTCTCTTTTCCCCTGCCTTTGCTTCTTTTTTGCGACTTCCAACATCTCTTTAACACTCCAGCCTTCCTCTCTTGCCGTGACGAATCCCATCAAATATTACATTTGGTTCTTTCAAAAACATGATTTTGCACTATCAGAACTAAGGTCTCACATTCCGTTTCTTGAAGCCTGCTCGACCCTGGGACATTGAAAGTCCCCATTTCTGGATGTAATCCTGTTCTACACCAGCTCCCCTTACAATTCCAAGTACAGCAATTTCTTGCAGTTATGTGGCTAATCTGTCTGCTATGTGTCTCATCTGTTAATTTCTTCTCCACCAGACTTCTCTCGTACAAAATCTTGCGCTTATCTGGCACCTCTTGTTTCATTGGATGGTATCATTCAGCAAACCAAGTTCAGAATGCAACAACAGGCCAGGCTTCACCTCTAAAAAGCTATCCCACCTTCTCCTAAACTACATCAATAGTGGTTTTTCCCGTCCTGTTCCTCTCCAGCTTTCTAAACAGCCACAATATCAACCACCTCTCCTGTCTACAAACTGAGCTTGGATAACCTGATTAATGTCTCCCAGCCTTCACTAATGTCTTCTAGAGAAATGATAACTCATGATCACAAGAACCAGCCAGAACAGCACAGTGTTCTTAACCTCTCCCCTCCTCAGTTATCTGTATTATTCAAAGGTGTCACTTTCAGCCATAAATCTGCATTTAATCACGTGGTTTTGGTGAAGGACCTACTTTCCTTCACACACAATGTCTACTGGAAATTTAATTTTCCAACCTAATTCCTAAACCTTTCCAACAACAAACCTGATATTGAACACTGCTTTGAACGTTCCGATCATGATTCAACTTGATGCACTGCCACAACCTCAAAATTGTTCCTTACAAGACTAACACCCAACATTGGTTCACAACCCTTCCTCAGGTCTCTCCAATATAACCTGAAGCTGTCCACCGTAGAACTCCAGGCTCTCATTGTCTAAAACCTAATGACTCCATCATTATCCTCCCAGCGATTTAGGGATCTACCACTGTGGTACTTGACCAACGGTTGTATGTAAACAACGGTCTACGCCAGCTGTCTGACAGCTCTACATACAGCATCTGACATCAGGATCCCATCCCTGTGATTCAAGCTGACCTACAGACCCTCCTTAACGTCTCTGGCCCCTAACACCTTAACTTCTTACACCACCCGAACCAAGGACTCCAATCTTCTACCTTCTTAAGATCCAGAAACCCAATCACCCTGGCTGTCCCATAGTTACTGGCTTCAAAGCACTCATTGAAATTGTATCTGCATTAGTGGCAACCAGTAATACAAAGACTTCCCTCCTATCTTAAAGACAGCAATTATTTTCTAGACCATCTGAGTTCTGTGCCTGTCCTACTCCCATCACACACCTCGTTTGTCACCAATGATGCCACCTCCATCTATACCAACATCCACCACATCCATGGTCTGTCTGCTGCTGAACATTTCCTCAATCAGTACGTATCTGATTGCTGATCTCGGGCCTTTCCTTCCCATCCCATCCATCAAGTCTTCCCTGACCTGGGCTTCTGGACAACTTTTTCAGACTCTCCCCATTTCCTAAACCTCACCAGTCCTTTTCCTTCACCCCTTGTCCTTCCCATTCAACACTTCTGCCAGAATAAGGAACTGCTGGCTCTGAAAGCTTACATATTTCAATACATTTATGTATATTTTCTCCTGCAGCGACTTGGTGAGTAGATTTTCTTATCAATCCAGTCAAACTATATTTTCAAAATTTGATTATTTTCTTTGATATATTAGCTTGGTGGAATATAAATAATTTAAGGAGTAAAGATAACAACTTACTGAATAGTTGTGCTGAGTCACTGACAGACACAAAACAAAGATAAAGAACTGTGCTAGTTTCAGTTGAACCCTCCTTCCAAACTATAGACTACATGTACACATACCTCTAGGGCTACATTGTTCTGGCTGACTACACTGTGCGGGTACTGCATCTCAATTTGAGTGAGAGATTTTGTCAAATGAATTGGTCAGTGAGGCAGCAGACAGGGAATAAGAGGGAGGGTTGGGGCAGGTGGATAACACCTGTTAGCAAGAGGCAGAGGATCAGAATGTGGCACCTGTGAACTCTTTTGAGCCACAGGCAGGGGCAACTGAACTGAGCACATGATGAAGTGGAGGAGACCAAACAGAGAGGTCATTGGATTGGGGAAGGACAGGGAAGGAAGTCGGCCATGCCCTTTCGAGGGAACCATCCCGGCATTTACTTGGTAGGGAAATCGTGGGAAACCTAAACCAGGATGGCCGGACGCGGGATTGAACCGTTATTATTCCGGATGTGAGTCCAGTGTGCTAACCACTACGCCACCTTGCTCCGTGAGTGGATTGAAAGGGTTAATAGAACACAGGAACGGAGAGGCTAGAGAAGAGCATGTGGGTGAGTGCAGGATGAGTGAAATTAGGGTCAGAGGGAAAGATGGAGGTGACTGTGGGGCATGGGCGAACAGAGATTAAGGCTGGGAGGATTACGGGATCAAAGGACAACTCCCATCATGTAATTCAAAGAAAGAAATGAAGATTAGGGTTTAATGTCCCGTTGACATTGAGGTCCTTAGAGACTGAACATAAGATTGGAACATTTCAAGGATGGGGAAGGAAATTGGCTGTGCCCTCTCAAAGGAACCATTCCAGCATTTGTCTGGAGCAGTTTAAGAAAAGTACAGAAAACTTAAATCAGGATGGTCACAGATGCATATTTGAACTGTCATCCTCTCGAATGTGAGTCCAGTGTGCTAACCATTGCAGCTTAATTCAGGGAAGCTTGAGTTGGGACAAGGATCCAGATATCTAGGTTGTTTACTGTCAAAATTCTGAGTGTATACTTCCTAGAAGAGTTAAGTGATGTATTACTTCCTCCTATATGTCTCTTGTGGAAAGGTCAAGAAGGTAAAACTAGAGAGATTCGACCTCACACAGTGGTTTGCCAACAGTTGTTCAATCCAAGGACCATTTGCGGCTGGAACAGGAAATGAAGTAAGTAACAGTGGTACAGAAAGTACTCTCTGCCCACACCCTAAAGATGTAAATAAAGAAGAAGATGAAGCACCTATGAAATTGAGCATATTGTACTCCGCAGTGCGTTCTGCCAATGGGTGGTCAGCAGTTTGATCTGCCAATGGCTAGTCAACTCCACTTTTGGTCCCGGTTTGGCAGTGGTCATTTGCGTGGTTGGACAGCACCTGCTAAGTTCAGAGTTGACCACCCAGTGGCAGAAAACACCGCTGAGCACAACATGCTCTCTTTCAGTAGTTGCAACACAAGCCATGCCGCATCTGGATCCTTTCCCCCAATACTAGCTTCTCTTAATTGCCTAGATCGGAGTTATCCTTGCAACACATCCTTTGATCCCATAAGCCTCCTTGCCTTAATCTGCACTAGTCCCTACCCCACAGTCATCCGACTGCTGCCCCATGCTGTTCTCACAGCCTCTTCTGCTTAGTCTCCCCTTTCCTCTGATCTGCCTCCACCTCTCAACCCCTTCCCCATCATTTTGCATTGCACACAAGTTCCCCTTCCTCCAGCCAGAATGTGCTTAATGGTGCTACATTTCTATCTGTACTTCTGGGTGCCTTTCTCTGCTGTCATCCAGCCACTCGTCCCCAATACTCCTTGGAACACTCCACCTCCTTTGAGCTGCAATGCCAGCACAATTTAGCCATCTAGAACAATACAGCTTTTGAGGTGTGTATGGAGTGTGTGTGTGTGTGTGTGTGTGTGTGTGTGTGTGTGTGTGTAGCTATGAATGTAGCTAGGAACAAGGTTTCCATCCGAAAGCTAGCAATATTCTCAGTTTGCTTACGTGCCTGTTGACGATTCACCTGGTCAACTATTCGGTGAATTGTTATTCTCATTAAATTAAAAATTCAAGTAAAATCTTTACAATGTAGGAAAAGATAGATTTCTACTTGCTGTAGAGATGACACATTAAGCTGCAGGCAATCACAATTAAAAGACACTTATACATAAGCTTCTGGCCCCAGCCATTGTCAGAAAAAGAGAAACACACACTATTCATTCACGCAAGCAAGCACACCTCACACATGCGGCCAACTCCGGCCTGACCTCCCAGAGTTGGAGATCATGTATGCATGAGGTTTTCTTGCTTATGTGAATGAATGGTGTGTTTTTCTCTTTTTGTGATAAAGGATATGGCTGAAAGCTTATGTGTAAGTGTCTTTTAATAATGCCTATCTGCAACTTAATGTGTCAGCTTTATGGTAAGGAGCAATTTATCTTTTCCTACATTGTTGATATTCCTACGTGGTGTTTCCAAGCAAAATGTTTGAAGTTTGTTTTTTTGTTCAGATATTATCTTTATTCCTTGAGTTATTACCAGGGAGGGTGGGATATTGGATGTTTGATCACACTGTCTTCATTGCAGCTTCCTAGTTCAACAAGTCAAGCAATTGACAACTATTTTCTCAATTGATTCATACTTTTATCTTCCTGTGATGCAAACTTGACTTCAGAGCTTTGTTATTATGTAGCGGTCTGTTGACTCATTCATTCTGACTGGCAATTGTAATCCACACACTGACAATTCTTTATTCACAGTCCCTTTTTGCTGTGTCTTCAGTTGAATCTCTTAAACACATCATGTTGCTTTTTAGTCACTGCATCTTTCTTTATTTTCTTTTATTTACTGTGAGTATAACGGTACAATAAAACTGATACTTGCTTATTACCCTTTGCGGCTATTTTAAAAGTGAATTAACATTTTTCTTTTCTGTTCTACACTTACTTTTATTTACTGTCACATCTAATCATGAATAAAAATAATGATAACACCAATATGTATTTACTTCCTTCTGTACTTACTCTGATGTTGAAGTAATGTGTCTCTCTTAAACATGTGATGATGAAGGATATGGCTGAAAGCTTATGTGTAAGTGTCTTTTGATAATGCCTATCTGCAACTTAATGTGTCAGCTTTATGGTAAGGAGCACATGTCTCTCTTCTGTTTCATATTCCTAGGACAATATAGGCTAATGAAAGCTTCTATGGAATGTCTGATTGAATTGTTTGGAAAAAAAAGGCAAATTCAGTTTTTGATGGTACAACAGTAGTTCAAATCAATGAGGAGAAATGTTATTTAACAAGAAAATTTACTTCATGGTGGGTACCACAGCCAACTAATGGAAGCACATCATGTGAATTCTCAGTCATTTTCTTATGTATGGAATCTTCTTCTATCTCATCACTCAGTAATGGCTTAAAAATTGAAAATAGTTGTTAAATGAAGAACTGGTCAAAATAAATATAGCCTAAATGGAAAAATGTCACATGAAATGTAGAAATCATCTGGGACCAGTGGATAAGAAGACAGTTTAGTCAGGTGGTTGGGGATATCTTGATAAGTTTCTGGAACAATGTCAGACAGTTTACACTGTACAAGATAAAGACATGGCTACTGGGAATAATTGGTCAGGAAAAGGAAAATCAAAAAGAAGGGGGGAAAGCAGGAAAGTAATGAAAGGAGAAGAAAAAAAGCTACTATCATACAGAATTATAAAAGTGTACTTTAACAACATTATGAAAAGAATCATTGCTACTCATCATATATTGGAGATGCTGAGTTGCAGATAGGCACAACAAAGATTGTCAGAAAACGAGCTTTCAGCCAACAAGGCCTTCAGTGAAAACAGACAATAAAATACAAATGCAGCTCATACACATATGACCACAGTCTCTGGTCGCTGTAGCCTGACAGTTGGCTACAGCAGCCAGGGACTGTGGTTGTGTGTGTCTGAGTTACATTTGCGCGCGCGTGCAGCTGTGCGTGTGTGGGGGGGGGGGGGGGGGGGGGGTGCATGCGCATATGGGCGTGCATTGTCTACTTTCGACGACGGTCTTATTGCCCAAAAGCTCACTTTCTTGTTTTATAATGTATTTTCATATATGGAGTTGTAAAGAACTGGTATAGAGAGGGACACTCAAGATTGAATCATTAGTCTGTAATACAGCAAAGTCTACATCATTGTGTTGCAGAGTGAGTTCTACAACATGGTGCTGTATGTTAATGTGTATAATATTTACTTGTGCTGTTTCATTCTTACATAAAGCATTGTGTTGGTCAGCATAGTGCAGAAACCTGAAATTGTGTTCAGATTAACTGATGTGCAACATGAATATTTTAGAGATGGATGTCGCTGAAGGCTATGTAGGGTCCATAGGGCGTATTTAGAGTAGGCAGAATTCTTCTGAGGCACAATAATCACTTCTCAAATACCTCTCAGCACCATTTCACATATTGCTGTCCTAACTTCAAAATGTGTGTGTGTGTGTGTGTGTGTGTGTGTGTGTGTGTGTGTGGAGAAGGACTCCGCCTACTACTATCCACTTCATATCTGTTAGTGGCAAATCTTGTGCTATCTCTAATATTCCACATTAGTAGAAGCTACTCATACAACAGACGAGTTCACTGCAGTGTTCTGGAACACAGTAGAGGAAGTAGATAGCAACTCAAACCATCATGGTAGTTGCTCCCTAAATTAACATTTCAGAACTCTGCTGATTGTAACCTACTTTGCAGTGTGCATTTGATTCCTTTAACCGCCATCTCGTATCTCTCCCAGTCTTGACTAATTCTACACCCTCCTTATAGTTCTAGTACTTGCTCTTGTCTTCCATTCAACTTTTTCATGTCTCTGTAATAATTCTTTTACTTTTCTTTTCCTAACTACCTCTGCTAAGTTTACCTGTATTTTTCACTATATTGAAATCATGTGTTCCTTCTTCATGGGGTCAGTTGGTTATGCAATCTGAGTCTTTCTGAAATTTATTGCTTCTCATATTATGTACTTTTATTTTATGATTTTCTGTTACAGTTTCGTATTACAATGTATAAACACACCTTTCCCATATATACCACATTTCCTCCACAGTGACTTCCGTGGTAGTAGTACTACACAGGGATATAGCAGATGGCATTAAACGTGTCTCATCTGCAGAAACATAGCTGACAGATGCCCAAGGAGTTTTGATTAAGATGTGTGTTCCAGTTTTGCTTGTCAACCTTTATAAACATTGAAATCCACAACTACAACTGCCAAAATGTTTCTTCATTTTTATTGTACCTGTAATAAATTTTATTACCCTTTGACTGTTTCATGCTTATATACCTATGAATAAATAACAGTAGTAAAAATATTTCATTGCACATTTCAAGGAAAAAAATAGAAGCCCTTTGCTCAGGGGTGAGGCTATTCATGACATCTTAACAACATTTAAAAATGACTTCATGCTTTGAAATTTTAATATGCCAAAATAAAGTTTTGCTCACATTCTGTGCATTTCAAAAATGTGATTTTCCAGCAACTCATACCATCAGATTATTTTGTTTTATTATGGTCTGTGAACATCGTATGTGTATCTGATGTTTTAAAAGAGCCAACATATCAACATAGCAAAAAAAATGAACATCTTGCATAATGGAATATAAGCTGTTGCCCTGTTATATCGTGCACAGTATGGAGGCACATATCCTGTTTTTGACATCATCCAATAAAAGCCCTTCATTCTCTTCTGGTGTTTCAGTTCTGCTCCCACTAAGCTTCGAATCTGTGAGTTGTATTCATTCAGCCAGTCCCTCTGGTAACACAAGTACATATTAGTACAGCAAATAAGTTATAATGAATAAAATGTGTGTTCCTGATTTTGAATGGACTTACTTGTTCGCTGGTAAGCATTTCTTCCTTTATAAGTTTTGGTTCATATGGTACAAGTGTTACAGTTTTAAACCCATAATAGGTCTTGTGAGATTGGTGCTGGAAAATAAGATGGGAGATAACTAATGCCAGACTGCAAGTATATACACTATAAAAGTCACATGACTCTTCATAATTAAATTATACTTAAAAAGTCAGAGCAAGCAGGAATATTTCATTTTTCACTTGACTGGGCAGGCCCACAATATCTAAACAAGTCAGTAAACTTACTCACAGTGATTGAAAAACTTTTCGAACACATTGCTTCAAACGATAATTTAAAAATTATAAAATTTTAATTTTTAAAAAAATTTCCTGAAGAATATTAAGTAATAAAAGAAGGTTGCATACCTGGAAGAATCCTGGAGATACTAAAAGGTATCAGATAGATTATATAATGGTAAGACAGAGATTTAGGAACCAGGTTTTAAATTGTAAGACATTTTCAGCGTCAGATGTGGATTCTGACCACAATCTATTGGTTATGAACTGCAGATTGAAACTGAAGAAGCTGCAAAAAGATGGGAATTTAAGGAGATGGGACCTGGATTAACTGAAAGAACCAGAGGTTGTAGAGAGTTTCAGGGAGAGCATAAGGGAACAATTGACAGGAATGGGGGAAAGAAATACAGTAGAAGAAGAATGGGTAGCTCTGAGGGATGAAGTAGTGAAGGCAGCAGACGATCAAGTAGGTAAAAGGACGAGGGCTAGTAGAAATCCTTGGGTAACAGAAGAAATATTGAATTTAATTGATGAAAGGAGAAAATATAAAAATGCAGTAAATGAAGCAGGCAAAAAGGAATACAAACGTCTCAAAAATGAGATCGACAGGAAGTGCAAAATGGCTAAACAGAGATGGCTAGAGGACAAATGTAAGGATGTAGAGGCTTGTCTCTCTAGGGGTGAGATAGATACTGCCTACAGGAAAATTAAAGAGACCTTTGGAGAGAAGAGAACCATTTGTATGAATATCAAGAACTCAGATGGCAACCCAGTTCTAAGCAAAGAAGGGAAGGCAGAAAGGTGGAAGGAGTATATAGAGGGTTTATACAAGGGCGATGTACTTGAGGACAATATTATGGAAATGGAAGAGGATGTAGATGAAGACGAAATGGGAGATAAGATACTGCGTGAAGAGTTTGACAGAGCACTGAAAGACCTGAGTCGAAACAAGGCCCCGGGAGTAGACAACATTCTATTAGAACTACTGATGGCCTTGGGAGAGCCAGTCATGACAAAACTCTACCATCTGGTGAGCAAGATGTATGAGACAGGCGAAATACCCTCAGACTTCAAGAAGAATATAATAATTCCAATCCCAAAGAAAGCAGGTGTTGACAGATGTGAAAATTACCGAACTATCAGTTTAATAAGTCACAGCTGCAAAATACTAACGCGAATTCTTTACAGACGAATGGAAAAACTGGTAGAAGAGCACCTCAGGGAAGATCATTTTGGATTCCGTAGAAATGTTGGAACACGTGAGGCAATACTAACCTTACGACTTATCTTAGAAGAAAGATTAAGAAAAGGTAAACCTACGTTTCTAGCATTTGTAGACTTAGAGAAAGCTTTTGACAATGTTAACTGGAATATTCTCTTTCAAGTTCTGAAGGTGGCAGGGGTAAAATACAGGGAGCAAAAGGCTATTTACAATTTGTACAGAAACCAGATGGCAGTTATAAGAGTCGAGGGGCATGAAAGGGAAGCAGTGGTTGGGAAAGGAGTGAGACAGGGTTGTAGCCTTTCCCCGATGTTATTCAATCTGTATATTGAGCAAGCAGTAAAGGAAACAAAAGAAAAATTCTGAGTAGGTATTAAAATTCATGGAGAAGAAGTAAAAACTTTGCGGTTCGCCGATGATATTGTAATTCTGTCAGAGACAGCAAAGGATTTGGAAGAGCAGTTGAACGGAATGGACAGTATCTTGAAAGGAGGATATAAGATGAACATCAACAAAAGCAAAACGAGGATAATGGAATGTAGTCAAATTAAATCGGGTGATGCTGAGGGAATTAGATTAGGAAATGAGACACTTAAAGTAGTAAAGGAGTTTTGCTATTTAGGGAGCAAAATAACTGATGATGGTCGAAGTAGAGAGGATATAAAATGTATACTGACAATGGCAAGGAAAGCGTTTCTGAAGAAGAGAAATTTGTTAACATCGAGTATAGATTTAAGTGTCAGGAAGTCGTTTCTGAAAGTATTTGTATGGAGTGTAGCCATGTATGGAAGTGTAACATGGACGATAACTAGTTTGGACAAGAAGAGAATAGAAGCTTTCGAAATGTGGTGCTACAGAAGAATGCTGAAGATAAGGTGGGTAGATCACGTAACTAATGAGGAGGTATTGAATAGGATTGGGGAGAAGAGAAGTTTGTGGCACAACTTGACTAGAAGAAGGGATCAGTTGGTAGGACACGTTTTGAGGCATCAAGGGATCACAAATTTAGCATTGGAGGGCACCGTGGAGGGTAAAAATTGTAGAGGGAGATCAAGAGATGAATACACTAAGCAGATTCAGAAGGATGTAGGTTGCAGTAGGTACTGGGAGACGAAGAAGCTTGCACAGGATAGAGTAGCATGGAGAGCTGCATCAAACCAGTCTCATGACTGAAGACCACAACAACAACTGAGTAACCTGTTATGTTCACATAAACATAGTCAGCCTTATGTTATGCTATCTTCATAACTGTTGATTAAAGCTGGGGGGGGGGGGGGTGAGAAAAGACAAGCATAGAAATTATTCCATTACTTTACATCGGTATTTTGGATTTACTTCAGGGAAGAGGTTACAAAGTTAATCAAGTCTCTCAAAAGAAGTAATTTTGCAGGTTATGGCAAATTTTCTTGCACAGACTACTGAAGTTGGTGTCACAAGTGGGAAGAATGCAGTGAGGTGTGCTAGTGAGATTAACAGGTGCTGACCAAATGACCCCAAATGATGCATTGTTGGTAATTTTAGGAATATTCCTGTGGACTTGGAAATTGGGAAACATTAAGCCCTATAATTTTTTAAAGAATGGTGGTCAGATTGAAGTTTAAAGGATGCTTGGAACTGAGGGGCCATTACAAAAATATTGATACAAGATCTCACGTTACAACTGTGACAAAATAAATTGGGCACTTCAGACATAGGCAAGAAAGCAGATGAATTTCTCCCTGACATCAGTGGGAATTTTCTTCACCCATCGAGTGGACCAGCAAATTACCTGACTGAGCCAGTGCCCATGTGTTAAGCTTTTATACAGAATCAAAAGACAGAAGAATGATAGTTGCATCTGGAGCACTCTACAGCACTCACTGTGGGGCCATACGACTATTCCTGCCATACAGAGTGAGGTGGCACTGTAGTCAACACACTGAACTCATCTAGATTGAATTTTTCCAGGGTTTCCTCAAATCCCTTAAGCAAATACCAGTGCCGCATCTCTCTCTCTCTCTCTCTCTCTCTCTCTCTCTCTCTCTCTCTCTCTCAACTATTAACAGCTATTAAAACAGGTAAGTCAGCATCCACTCAGTTCCTACAAATATGAGAGTTATTTTTTCTCAGTGCTTTTTTGACTGAACGAATCAAAACTACAGTATATACTACTGAGATTAAGCAACTTATCAGCATGTAATTATTTTTCCTTTATCATCACCTGAGACATTTTGCTTCTTGGGCTGAAGCATCATTAGAGCTGTTTTACTATGAAGTTATTCAAAAAGATAAATTTTGTAGTTGTACATTAACGTACCCACAATTGTGGAATGAATCCTTATACAAAATTCTGGAGTGCAGCAGCCCTACTGATACACTGATATAAAAGGCGAAAGGTGTCTGATGCTTGTAAAAATATAGTTAAGTAATTTCTTGCAAATGACTTTAACCTCATTGCTCAAGGGATAACTGCTGAAAATGGGTACACAAATGTTCTTCAAATTAACTGTCTTGAGGCATAAAATCATTTGTGGCATAAATTATTGTTTCTGTGGAAAATTTTCTCCTGCTTCACTGAATGCTAACATTCTATCTATCATAAGTCATACAATAAATTGATATATTTTTTTCTATACTGTGGCCGTCGAGCACATACTTGGATCAGGTGAAGGATGGAGAAGGAAATCGACAGTGTCCTTTTCAAAGAAACCATCTTGGCATTTGCGTAAACAATTTAGGGAAACCATGGAAAACCTTAAACTGGATGAACAGACACATAACTCAAATAAAAATATGTTATAACTTTTCAGGATTTCCCGGCAAGATCTTGACATGTGGAATAATCGAGTCTACTGCTGAATGTTTGTGTCGCTCTGGCACAATATTTCGGCCATGTAACTCGTTGCCTTCTTCAGGTGCTACCTGGACAAGATCCTCCAATACGGCAGTCTCAGGTAGCACCTGAAGAAGGCAACGAGTTACGTGGCTGAAATATTGTGCCAGAGACTGCTGTATTGGAGGATCTTGTCCGGGTAGCACCTGAAGAAGGCAACGAGTTACATGGCCGAAATATTGTGCCAGAGCGGCACAAACATCCAGCAGTAGACCCGATTATTCCACGTGTCAAAAATATGTTAAATAAAAATTCCTTGGTTTTACTCTACAAAGGGCAAGAAGAGATGAAATCAGAAATGAAGACATATGGAAAGACCTGCAAGTGGAAGCGACCATGGAGGAAAGCCTTAGAGCAGTGAGACTGAAGCAGTTTGGTCATGTGAAGTGGATGCAGTCCAACTAAATTGTGCGTCAGTATTAGAAAGGAATGTGTCTGGACATCCAAGAAAGAGGTAGATGGGGCAGGTTAACAAAGAATTTCGAAAGGAAAGGATATGTAGGCAAAGCATCTGAAAATATCCTACCCACCTTGGTGTAAGAACCATATGACAACAATGGCACTCTAAATCTTAAGTGAAACATAAGATAAGGGAAAGCAACTACTCGCCTTTAGCAGGCTATGTGTGGTGCAGAGACACGTGACAGAAAGTACTGTTCAGTAGCTTTCGAGTTTTGGCTCTTTTTGTAATAGAAAGGAGACACACACACACACACACACACACACTGCTGAGCTGTTTGTTGAGAGCAGTTACCTGGACCAACGGATGGGGGCATGTGATAGGGAAGGACACACAAGGCAAGGGGGTGGGGGCAGGGTAGTGTGAGGCAGGAGTGGGAAAAACATATGACTCAGCAGCTGCACAAGAAGATGACAGGAGTTATGAGAGGGTAGATATAGAAAGATGGAGAGGGGGCAAGATGGAGTTGAGTGAGGGGGAAAGGGGAAAAGAGAGAGAAAATGGGGATCGGGTGGGGAGGGTGGAAGATGATGGGAGAAGGCAGTACACAATCTAGTTGGGGAAGGAGTAGTGTGGAAAAAGGTAAGGTGAGGCAATGGGAAACAGGTTAGTGGACTTTTAGGCTAGGAGAATTGTGAGAAAGCAGGATATGGCTGGAGAGAGAATTCTCACTTTTGTAGTTGAGAGAAAGTTGTGCTGGAAGGGAATATCCAAATGGCATGTGTAATGACGCAGCTATTGAAGTATCTTTGGTTGTAGTTAGGCTTCTGGATAGTCAAGTTTGCTGTTGGCAACTGTTTGGCAGTGGCTGTTCATGCGAGTAGAGAGTTGGTCACCTACCATGCCCTAGAATGCTGCACAGGAGTTGCAGCATGGCTGCTTTGACATGTGGCTCTGCCTTTTATAGGATGGCAAATGCCTATGACTGGATTGCAATTGCGGTTGGAGGTGGTAGATGGTTGTATGGGACAAGTCTTCCAGTATGGAATGACCCATGCGGTGCCGGACTAAAAGAGGGGTGGTCAAGGATATTACTTAGGTTGGGTTGGCGGCAGAACACAATGTTGGGTGTTTTAGGTGGGATATCCCTCATCGCAAGATTCAATGAGAAGCAGTCGAAATCCTGGTGAAGGATACGGTTGAGCTTTTCAATGCCTGGCTGATAATGGATGAACAACATCAGAGAAGGTTGTCAGTCAACAGGTTTATTGGTGCCAGAGGAAGAGAGATTTTTGTATGAGCTGGATAAGATATTGTCTGTCAATAAAGGCTCTGGTAAGATTATCGGTATATTTGTGCAACTCTTGCTTTCCAATGCAGATGGAGTGTCCATGGATGGTGAGGCTGTAAGGAAGAGACTCTTTTTGACATGGAATAGGTTACAGCTTTCAAAGTGGAGGTATTGTTAGTGGTTGGTGTGCTCGAAATGAACAGACATATTTATGGAGCCATCTGAGAGTTGGGGATCGACATCTGGGAAGGTGCATTGTTGAGGTGAGAACGAGATGAACTGGGTTTGGCAGTAAGTGTTGAGGTTATGAAGGAAAGAGCAGATGTTGGTCTTTTGGTGAGTCCAGAACTAAAACTAAAAATTTCTGTTCTGTGCTGGATGAATATCCACTCGAAAAGTCACTTTCTAACAGCCTTTTTGTCTTGACTATCTGCAACTCAGCATCTCTGCTATATGGTGAGTAGTAACTGCCTTTTTCGTAAGATTTTTACATTCCATCATGGATTTTCCAAAGAATATATAGAATTTTGGTTGTACAATGTAATACAGAAGCAAATTCCACGGCATCCGAAGATGGAATTTTCAAGTCTGAAACCTGTCATCATGAGTCTCTGAATAAAGCTATTTAAAGCAAAATTGCACTTGGTTGAAATTTTTAATTCAATATGGTTACAATTTTATTTAACCTCATTTCTCAAATGCTAATGACAGAATAATAAAGTGTATGGTTTTGATACTTATGTACATATAAATGTGACAGCTTTTTTCTATAACGTGCCTCAACTTTTTATCAAAAACATATTTTGTGTAAGTGTAAGAATCACACCATATCCTGACAAAATACCAGCAATATGAAAGGTTGAATATGGTATCCACAAATGCTTTATACCTCCGTTTGTCTTCGTTCTACTTCCAAGATGTTTTCTAGACGAACGCCAAAGTGACCTTCCTTATAGTAACCAGGTTCTGAAAGATGTTTCAATGAAAATAGATTTACTAAAAATTAGCTTTTAGTATATTACTTTTGTTATTGTTTCGTATCATTTGAATGAAAATTGTTTCAGTAAATTAAAGATTAGAGTTTTAGGAATACTTGCCATTAGAGAAGAACTGACCCTTCTGGAATGTCTCATTTCCTGTGCTGTACACTACTATAATTGGAGCTGCAAAATACCATTAGTCCAATTTATGTCCTTCCACAAAATGCTTAGGGGTAAGAAATATCTTTTAAAGTGATTGATGACAATATGCATATGTGATACATAATCTTAGATTGAAAACCTTTTTAAACGAAGTCATTTTAGGACTGTTTTATTACTTACATTCATGTACACTTAGATAAGAACCTATTCCATGCCCTGTGCCATGCTGATAATCAAGACCAACTTTCCACAAAGGAGCACGGGCAAGTACATCTATGTTTGATGTTTGTACATCCTCTGGAAATATCAACGAGGCCATCTGTATGGAACCAATTAATACACGTGTGTATACTTCTTTCTGAAAGTCTGTGGGTTCCCCAAAATGCAAAGTGCGTGTGACATCAGTTGTCCCATCTGGAACAAAAAGATTAATGCCAAGTATGAAAACTTTGTACCTTAAGTCTTGTAAACAAAAAGAAATTTTTAATGCCACATTATTTGGAAGCCTTTGCAATTACATTACAAGCCACAGCAAATTGCACCTACATATCTGCGTCTGACAAAACTCTCAGAAATTTAACATGTTTTATAGAGCCTGGTTCATCCCTTTTTAGTTTAATGGGTCAGCCAGCCACATGTATCTGCTGTAGAATTTTAATATCTTCTTGTTTGAGCTCTTTCGTCATTTTGTAACCAGATTTTTAGTATAGTTGGTGAAGATCTTTACATCGGGTGCCCAAACAATTCTGTCACCACAATTACCATCACCACTGCTACTCATAGAGGCATTTGTTATCTGAAGCAAGTGCTTTTATAGATTGTTGGACAATTAATTGGTCAGTTTAGAAGTTACCACCATTTATTCTGATCATTGCTGCCACTTAATCATTTCCTGCTTTTTGATTTTTTTTTTGCGTGGTTATGTACTCTCACATCAATTGCCATTTGCTAAGAAATTGGTGTTTCCAAATATGTATGACTTGCAAGTTATAATGTGAATCTTTTTTTAAATAATAATAAATCATGGATGTCGCTTAGAAATTAGTAAAAGTTTTTAAAACATTATCTTCCACTTGGTTTCACTTACCTAAATATTGTCCACCAGAGTCAAGCACAAGCATGCTACTGTTATCAATTGTGAGGCTAGTGATGTTGTTTGGCTCATAGTGTGGTAATGCTCCATTGGGACCAAATCCTGCAATTGTAGCAAAACTAGGCCCACGACTCAGCTTTTGCTCCCTGCGAAACTCGTCTACTGTTTCTGCTACAGTGAGTTCATCCCAAATGAAGCCATCTTTCATCTGAAACATTCAGTCACGATTAATAAGACAGTTTTACCAAGGTAACTTTCCTAGTATGTATGTAATCACAGCGGGGCTTATTCATGTTACTAGCTGTGAAATAATTAGCGGTGGTAACTAAGTTTACAGAGATTACAAGAGTTTTAATATTATGTCCTCACATAAAATGACAAAGTTTGAGAATTACTGGAAGGTTTTCATGGTTGATTTCCCTACTGCTGCCAAAAAGAACTGTCACAGGCATCTCCTATCCAATCACAGGCAGGGCTGCCTGTGAAAGCAGCCATGTGATCTACTAATTAAGGTGCAGCCACTGTAATGCTTTGTACATGGGCCTGACAACTAACAAGCTGCCTGTCCAACGAATGGCCGCCTCCAAACTGTGACCAAGACGCAGCTGGACCACCCAGTTGCAGAACATTACACTCAGCATGTTCTGCTTCACTTTAATGACTGCTTCACAGCCTGTGCCATCTAGATACTTCCTACCAATACCAGCTCTTCTGAACTGTGTAGGCAGGAACTCTCCCTACAACATATCCTTTGTCTCCCTGGCCTCAACCTTTGCTAATCCCCACTTTCACAAATTACTACTGAAAATGTCGTGTTCAGTTAAGGCAATATCTCCCCAGTCTTTGTCCATTTAGCAATAGAAATAACTAAAACAAATTTTGTTTAATTGGATAGATAAAAAAACTACTCACCAAGCGGCGGCAGAATGCACATATAAAAGACTGCGGTGATTGACAAGCTTTCGGAGTCAAAGGAAAATGGGTGAAGGAAAAGGACTGGAGAGGTCTAGGAAAAGGAGTAGATTTTGGGAAAGTCGCCTAGAACTGCAGGTCAGGGGAGACTTCCCGTACAGGATGAGAAGGAAAGACTGATTGTTGGGGACTGCATTGGATGAGATTTGAAAACCTGAGAGCTTAAGGGGGGAAACCACATTAGAAGGCTGTTTGACAGTGATTTTTTGGGATTGTTTTGGGTGGGAAGAATTAATTAGAATTTAATCAAATTTTGACATAATTTCATTCATATTTTGAACAGTTTTCGTGATTTTTTTTTTTTTTCTTAATATATAATTTCAGCCAAAAATACGCTCTGATGCCTGCTGAAGGTTGTGAGTAAAGTTCTCAAATTGTGTACAGTGCAGTCATTCTGATTTTCACCTGAAATGGAAAAGGTTTTGATTTTACATTAATAACTTATTTTCTAAGAATATTAACCTCAATGCAGGTGAAAATTATGAAAATTTAAAATTTTGCAGACGTGGGAACAATTTACTTCGATTTTCATGATTTTTGCCTCTAAATGTGCAAAGAAAAATACCCTTAAAAGCATGATATCTTCTCACAAGTTGGTTCATATAATTCGTAATTTTATAAAGAATCAGACTATCAATTTTCATAATGATCAGTTCTATACTTTTTGAGTTAGGCTGCACACAAATGTGAAAAAAGTCATTTAGAGATAAACGCGATTGAAAAATAAATTCTCGGAAACTAGAAATTCAAGGAAGTTACCAATAATGTAAAATGCTTACCAATTAATCTGCGATTCGAGCACCACATAGTAATCCTTCTTCCTCACAGGCTTTGTTTTACGCTTGCAGCAATGCTTTCTGACCTTCCTTTGATTCCAATGAGCTACGTCAATTCTTCCAGCTCATGCACTGGTTATCGATTTGTTTGGCATAATTGAAGCTTTCCGTGCCTATTACAATTCCTGCCTCGTTCGTGACCATCAGAAGGGATGAATTTCCTTCGTGGAATAAGCCCGCCGCTAAATATATTGCCAATTCAATGACTTTTAGTCAGGAGTGCAAGTGTTTATGAGCTATTCGCCAAATAATGGAATTAAAACTTTCATTCACATTTTGTGTGTGGCCACCTGAACATCTCTTCAGTAATTCAGCCCTTGATAAATCTTTACATATTGGAAGAATTTCCTTCTGTACGTCAGGGTGCAATGGAGTAGGGTGCGGTTCATGTTCCATTCCAAGGGCTGTTTGTTTCTGCCACTTGCACCAGCTGTATTCTCCCTCTGGGCAATACTCGTGTTGAGGATTTTCACGCATGGAAATCATATGATAGTATATCGCTTGAGTGGATTTTTTGAGCTTCCCCTTAAAGGTGGAAGACAGGGTAATATGCAAGACAGAGATTACTACTAAAACATTGTGCGCAAGTTAATAAGAGTGAAAAGCTAAGTGCATTGTATGTAACAGAGATGGGAAGGGGGCAGGGTGGTGAAAATAGATGGGAAAGAAATGAAAGATGTAGAAAACTAAAATGGAGTGAAGCAAAGATTAGTTCCATGTCAAATATTCCCTAATATACAGCCTTGGCATCTGAGGCAGATGTATTTGTTCGGATGCAGACTCTTTACAGCGATACACCACCATTCTCACCTCAGCCTTCACTGTAAGTAATTACGCCACCAGCCTAGTTAAAAAAACAGATTTCCCAGGCCATCACATCCAATCCTGGTACTACTGATCCCTCCACAAAACAGCTTCGGATCACACCATTGGTGACACAGTATTATCCTGGTCTGGAATGCCTTCATCAGCTACTTTGACAGGACTATGAGTTCCTAAAATCATGCCCTGAAATGAGATCCATTCTCTCTGAAATTTTGCCCAGCACACCTAGAATAGCTTTCCGTCGCCCTCCCTATCTTTGCAATATTCTTGTCAGACCCTATGCTCCTTCTGCACCCATCTCCCTACCCTATGGCTCTTACCCCTGCGACCATCCCCATTACAAGACTTGCGCCACCACCTATAATAGCCCTGTAACTGGCAAAACATATACTATCAAAGGGAGAGCCACCTGTGAAACAACACGTCATAACCAGCTATTATGTAAACACTGTTCAGCCTTCTGCATCAGCATGACTACCACCAAATCATCAATTACAGTGAATGGGCATAGGCAGAGGGTATATACTGGCAACTTGCAATATCCTGTTGCAGAGCATGCTCTACAACATGATGTTCGTGACCTCGGCACCTGTTTCACCACACACGACATCTGGATTCTTCCCCCCAGACACCAGTTTCTCAGAAGTCTGCAGGTGGGAACTAGCACTACAACATGTCCTTGGTTCTTGCCACCCACCTGACCTTAATTTATGTTAATTTCTTCCATCTCAGCTTTTCTTCACTGTAACTACTCTTTGCTTCACTCCATTTTACAGGGTGTACAACTTTGCTTCCGCTGTTTGCCGATAGGTGGCAACTCTCTCAAGGCTATGGGCATGATTCAGAAAGAAGGAACTTGGGTCCTGTGTGAGCTAAAACCAAGGGATGTTGAACGGCGTTTGTGTGTTTGTGAACAATTGCTTCAGAGGCAAAAACGGAAGGGTTTTCTGCATCCCATTGTAACCAGGGGCAAAAAATGGGTTCATTACGATAACCCTAAATGCAAAAAATCATGGGGATATCCCAGCCATGCTTCCATATCAACGGCCAAACAAAATTTAATGGCTCCAAGATCATGCTCTGCATTTGTTGGGACCAGCTCAGCATCATGTATTATGAGATGTTAAAGCCAAGTGAAACAATCACAAGTGCTCATTATCGAATGCAGTTAATGCATATGGGCAGAGCATTAAAAGACAAATGGCTGCAATACAGCGAGAGGCACAATAAAGTGACCCCACTTTGAAAAAGAGGTCAAAACATACTTGGAAACGTTAAAATGGGAAGTCCTACCCCACCTGCCGTATTCTCCAGACATTGCTCCCTCTGACTATCACCTGTTTAAACGAATGGTGCATGGCGTGGCTGACCAACACTTCCGATCTAATGAAGAGGTCACAAATTGGATCGATTCGTGGATTGCTTCAAAAGATGAACAATTTTTTCGATGCGGAATTCATACACTGCCCGAAAGGTGGGAGAAAGTAGTGGCCAGCGATGGGAAATAATTGGAATGATACATGTGTAACCACTTTGTTTCATTAAAGCATCAAATGTTGGGGAAAAAAACGGCGGAAGCAAAGTTGTACATCTTGTAGTTTTCTACATTTTTCATTGTCTTTCTCATCTATTTTTCCACTGTCGTTTCCCACTCCTGTTACGTACAATGCACTTACCTTACTCACTCTTATAAACTCATGCACTATGTTTTAGTAGTAATCTCTGTCTCGCAATTACCCTGCCTTCCACCTTTAAGCTCTCAGGTTTTCAAATCACATCTGATGCAGTCCCCAACAATCAGTCTTTCCTTCTCATCCCGTGTGTTAAGTCTCCTCTGACCCGCGCACTTTCCCGAATCTACCCCTTTTCCTAGACCTCTCCAGTCCTGTTCCTTCACCCTTCTTCCTTCCCCTTCAACCCTTCTGCCTGAAGGAGGAGCCACTGGCTCCGGAAGTGTGCCAGTCACAATAGTTGTTAATGTGTGTGTTCTGCCGCCACTTGGTGAGTAGATTTTTTGTCTATCTAGTTAAATAATTTTAACAATAATGGATTGTTTTTGTTTTTATAAAACAAATATTAAGCTCATCAGTAACTCTACTGGTGTTATCTAGCCAACTTTGATTACAGTCAAACCTCGATATATCGAATAGGGAAGACAAAATTCATTCAATGTGTTGAAAGTTTAGCATAACAAAGTTTCTGAGAAAGGAAAAAAAAGTTTACAACCCATGAATTTTTTTATTATTGTTGTGCAATATTTTCACATTTGTGTATGAGGTGGCCCTATGTTTAGTTTTGGTAATATATAAAAGAAATCAAGATAGATTGTTATGCATATTGTTCTACTGCTTCTGAAATAGACAAGAATTTTTAAGTTTAAAATAAAATATTTTCACCTTAAAAAATTAAATTTGGTAAAAGAACACACAATACGTACATAAAAATTTCCAGAAATCATTGGCTTTAAAAGTAATCTGTAATTTTTGCTTGCTTTAAACTTTTGATCACATGTGAGTTGATTTCATTGTCTGTGATTACTGTGGCTTTGGCCTGGCTGGCCATCACTGGCAGTGATGCTTCGACCTCCCCCTCCCCCTCTTCCCCTTCCTCTTCAGGAATTTTGCCGCCACCTTTTTCATTCACTGTCTTCATGGAGTCAACAGTCTCAGCATCTGTTAATGATGCTGCTATGCAGCATCATTGTCCACATCCATGAAATCTTCAAAACAAACATGATTAGTGTTATAATGAGTCACCACTTTCGTCCTTTTGGACTCGAGGGTACTGAAAGGGAGCGTCTACTGTAAGTGCCATATAAAATAAAAACTTTAATCAAAATTCCCATAAACCAATGTCAGAATCAAACTAAGATTTTACATGTTGCTTATTTTCATCTGTCACAAAAAATCCAAATTTTTTGGGAAGTATTGATGGTCATTTGCTCTTTCACATTTCTCCTCACTTTGTCCAGCATTCCCATAGCGCCTGAAATGCCGATAGTTGCAGGTTTGTCATCATCAATGTTGCGGACTGTCATTCAGACCACTTCATACCTCTAGTTCTCTTTGGTGTTCTTGATTATTGCATCATCCAAGGGCAGGAATTTTGATGTGGTGATGGTGGTAAAAATTGTATGTCCATGGATTTTAACTGCAGGATAGCATTGCGTGCACTGCAGTTGTCCACAAACAACACAACTTTTTGATTTTTGTGTCATTTTCATATTAAAATCCTTGAACCATTTGGAAAATACTTATGGAGCCATTCATGCTTTCTCGTTCGCAGCATACTCCACAGGGAATGACTTACACCCAGAAAAAATTCATAGTTTCGTAGGTTATCCAGTCATAAAGTGGCTTGAGTTTTTATTTTCTGGTCATATTTGCTGCCAAGGCATGTTCCCTTGAGTTGAGTGTAACAAGACGAGACAGATTGCGAAATGTGTGTGTGAGGGAAAGACTAAAGGAGGAACCAGTACAGGACAGGATAGAAAAATCAGGACTGCAGTGGTATGGACACATGAAGAGAATGGATGAGGGAAGAATTCCAAGGAGGATGTTTGATCTGCAACTGGAGGGGAAGAGGCCCAGAGGAAGACCAAGAGATAGATGGGTGAAGGGAGTGAAGGAATGTGTGGCGAGAAGAGGAGAGAACTGGACGAAGGTGGAAGAGGGGGAATGGTGGAAAGACAGAACACGATGGAGAGGCTTGTGTTCCCGACAGACCCAGCCAGTGGCTGGAAACTGTCCAAGATGATGATGATGATTTGCTGCCAACAGAGTGGTAACATGATCTTTGTTTAGCTTGCCCCTAATTTTTCTCCTCAGAAAGTCAGTTTTGTCTGGAAGACATTGTAAAAAAGTCAAAGTTCATCTGCGTTAAAAAAGGCATCTGGTTTGTAATTTTGAAGGATCCTCAGCAATTTTAACTTCCACCCATCACAAACTTTGTTATCTACACTGGAACTTTCTCTACTCATTTTTTGGAAAACAATACCATGTTATAACCTGAAATTTTTTAACCCCCCATTACTTAACACAAACCTTATTGCATCTAATTGACTGTTCTTCTAAATCTGGAAACTCAGGCTTTTGTTGTCATTACCAATCTGTCCCTTCACCTCTGGTAATCACGTAGTCTTCACTCTTGATTACTGTCAACAGTGTACTTTCTGGAATCCAAAACTCTGCACCTATGTCTTTCTTTTTCTTCACTCCTGCTTTCACTTCATCAATTACCATTTCCACTTAGAGCCCATGGCTGACACTTACAGCTCACACTTAATAAAAACAAACACTGCCTAACATCTCACCTGCACAGAGGGTGTGGTAACTGCAGCGCAACTCGGATCTCACTAACGCATCGATGCAGGGAGAGAATGGACTGGGATTCCCTTATTTATGTCCACTTAGATATATAGAGGTACCATATGAAAGACTTAGGTATAGAAAGGTGACTCTGATACAATGAGTTTTTGTCCATTGAACTTCGACATATAGAGGTAAAATCTGTCATTCTTGAGCCTTCCAAATACTTCAATATTATGGCAGGTTTTCTTCAAAATATCAAGGTTTTGGGCTTCAAAGGGAAGGAAATGAAGATAAAATTTGATGTAGACATGTCTTCGATATATTAAGGTTTGACTGTACATCTGTGGGTTTGGGGGGGGGGGGGGGGACCTTCTCTATAGAAAATGGATTTATGTCCTTATTACCAGACACAGCAAATTCTAACTGACAAGCTGTTATCAACAATAAACGACAACGGTTCAAACCTGCACCTGGCCATCCAAATTTAAGTTTTCTGGTTTCCCAAAAATCACTCCAGGCTCTTTGAAAGAGCAGGGCCAGTTTCTTTCCCAACCTTGACACAATATGAGTTTGTGCTCCATCTTTAATGACCTCAATGTCGAGAAGATGTTAAACCCTGTTTTCATTCCTTCAACCACAAATGTGTAGTTGGGTACTGACAGGCAAGTGTAGGAATCCAAGTGCCCTTACTAAGTTTTGGCAATAGCTTTAATTATCAACTGCATTTTAATGTGTGTTTTATGTAATAAAAGCTATGAGTCAAAGTATGTAAATACATCCAATATGGAAAGGATAGTTGTTACCACATAGAGGAAGTGTTGAGTTGCAGAAGGTACAATGAAAAATAGCGCTCAAATATTAAAATTTGTGGGAAAAAGTTCTTCTTCTGCATTAGAAAACACTCACATGAGAAAATGCACACACAAATGGCCACTGTCTCACGGCACTGGAACCCGAATGTCATTATTACTGATATTGTTGTCATTCCATCCTGGACTTTCCAGTGTTTGATTTCATGCAAGTACATTAGCATTTTCCTCTGACAGTGAAGACAGTGAGTAATACAGGCTGAACTGTGAGCTTATTGATCAGCTTATCATTGTATGATGCATTTTAATTCGTCATCCATCTGCCCAAGAAATTGTAGACATAATACTTCATCTAGTAACTGCTCAATATAATCAAGTTTTAATTTTTTGATCCATTTTCATCTACAGGTGCACAATGTGCAAGAGATATTTGGATTTTTATGTTAATATTAACAGTTTTACATATAACATACCTTTGTGCATAACAACACATATTAATATATCAATTAATGATGAATACTTAAATAAATGTTGTTACGCTATATACAGAGAGATAAAATACAAATGTTCTGAATGCGACTATGTTGGGTTAACATAGAAAAATTTATTTTTGTAGGTATTCATTTACTGTGTAAAAACAGTGATCCACCAAGTATGACTTCAATTTGGATTTGAAGTGCCCAATGTTTTATATGTGCTTAATGGTATCTGGTAAGGCACTGTATAGTTTGATGCTAGGATAGATAAGACTGTTTTGAAATAACTTTGTGTTGGTGCTTTGAACATGTACATCCAATTTTTGTCTTGCTGCCATAGCTGTGTATTGTGTGATTTTGAGTGATGAGTGGTCTTTTTGTATGTAAGTTTTGCTTTAAGTACATTGTATTTTCAAGTATATATATGCAAGGAAGTGGCACAATCATCCTTTTTTGAAACAATGGTCTGCATGATTTGCAATTATCTACCCCTTCCATTATTCTTATAATTTTTTTTTGAATTTTGAATATTTTGATGGCACCTCCAGAATTTCCCCAGAACATAATTCCATACTGGAGGTGAGAGTGTACAACTGTATAATATACACACTGAAGAGTGTTGTAGTTGGTACAATTTTTAATGTATGTAACACAAAACAAGAAGTACTTAATTTTTTGATCATTTGCTCAATATGTGCTTTCCATTTCAAGTTGTCTTGTAGATGAAGTCCAAGAAATTTGGTACAGGCAATTGTCTGTCTGTATAGCTCTAGATTCGGTGGTATCAGATTTTTTGTTTGTGCTGTGTGTATATCCATTGTTACAGTTTTTCCAGTGTTTATTATTAAGTTGTTGTCATCAAAGTAACATGTTAGCCTGTCAGCAGCTTCTCTTATGTTTTTTTACAAGAGTTTCTTCTGAGTTTCCTGTAATTAGAACACTCGTATCATCAGCAAATTGAAATATTTTACTGCTGTCATTGCTTATGTTTAGGTCATTTACATAGAGTAAGAACAGAACAGGACCCATTACTGATCCTTGTGGCACTCCATATTTAACAGTCAGTAGCTTGGAATTATATTTCCTAATGACACTATGCCTTTCCTGATCTATTTCCACATATTGTTCTCTGTTCTTAAGATAAGAGCTGAGCCAGTTGTTAGCTGTTCCCCTAATGCCAAGATTTTGTAGCTTGTGTAGTAATTTGTCATGAGTTATGGTGTCAAATGCCTTTGACGAATCTAAAAGTATGCCCATGGTAAGTATTTTGCTGTCTAATGCTATCGTTGCCTCTAATAGAAGGGAGTGAACTGCTGATTTGGTTGAACGGTTTGCTGTAAATCCATGTTGTTTCCTTTCTTGTGTAATGGCTTTACTTTTGCTATTTTCAAACATGAAGGAAAAGTTCCTGTAGCAAAAGATAGGTTTCATAGGTGAGTTAAGGGCTCAGTGATCAAATTCCCACATTTCTTTATAAAGAAATCAGGTATATCATCAATGCCTGCAGAGTGTTTCATTTTTAGACTTTTTATTGTGGGTTATTAATGTTTTCCAAGCCAGCCTTTAATACTATATTATTAACTCCATTTTGGTAAGATTTGGTTTCTTTCTGTACAACTTGCCAGATTCCTTTGGTTCTGTTTGAAGCATCTTCTATGCATTTGTCATTGTCTCTCATTTCTTTGCCTCCTTCATTATTTTATTTAAGATAGATTTATATTTTTTAAAGTAACTATCGAACTCCTGAGTTGTGTTGTAGCTTCTTGCAATTTTGTGAAGGTACCATTTTCTAACACAAGATTTCATTATACCACTAGTAATCCACTTGTTGCTTTTAGTGGTTTGGGTTGTTTTGGCTTTCAGTGGAAAAGCAAGATCACAATAACATTTAAAAATATTCATGAATGTCTGAAACTTATCAGAAATATTTTCTGTAGTATACACCAGCTCCCATGATTCTTGTTGGAGATAATTCTGGAATGTTTGTACTGAAAGTTCTGCCCGTGTGTGTAGTATTCTTCATATAATTATAGGATGGATTAGTGTTTACACAAAAGCTTATAGCCTGTGCATGATGGTCTGCCAGTCCAGCTTTAATTACAACTGATTTATATTTTGTTTTGGAGCTAATTATTATTTGGTCTATAGTAGTACTAGAATGATTCGTTTCACGTATAGGGGGGTGGATTGTAATCTCCAAATTATTGGCTGTTAATATGTTCATCAGCTCAGATTTTGAATTGCTTCACTTATTAAAGTCTACATTTAGGTCCCCACATATAAGAACTGTTTTTCGATTTGTCACTACTTTATTTAGTAAAGTATCAAGCCGAGTGTTGAATTTTTTTAGGTGGGTATCTGGAGATTTATATAAACATATTGCAATTAACTTGAATGCTGGAATTTCTATGCCTGATATTTCAAAATCTTTCTCAGTGTTTAAGGATTCAACATTGTCTAAGTTATTGAATTTGATAACTTTCTTTATGTGTATGCAGTTCCCTCCATGTGTAAACTGATTTGTACAAGTTTGTGCTGCTAACACATAATCCGTTATTTTCACTGTCTTTAACTCATTTTCTTTCAGCTAGTGTTCAGTTAAGCAAAGTATATTAACATATCTGAGTTCACTTGAGAACAATATTTCCAGCTCTCTTACTTTATTCCTAAGTAACCGTATATTCTCACGAAGAAGAGCGATGTGGTAAGATTTTAGGTTTGTTCTGATTGTACTTGGTTGACCACTTACTTTTATTCCTGAATTTAAATTATTTGGGAAATCTTCATTCTCATCTTGAAGTGTGAGTTGGTTTTTTCCCATTGGTCACAAGAAAATGTCCTGATGGTGAAAGGGGCAGTTCTCCATCTCTTTGGTCATTTTACTTGTGTGGTCGATGTTGAGGTGGATTCTGTTTTTGCTGCAAGGACTGCTACTGGAGGTGGTCTTGATAGGTGCATTAGTTATCCTAATTTGGTCTTGAGGCTTTTTGGGAATAAAAAATCTTGTAGATGACATGGTCACCTTACATTACTTCTCACTGGAATTGCTGAACTTCCTCCTGTTGCTGGGGTGGTAGTAGTTGATTGTTGGTGTTCACTGATACATGTAAAATTAGATGTCCTTGGTGACACTTTTGAGACTGGATCTGCTGATGTCCTTAGTGGGTCTCCTGTGGGTACTGCTTCTGGTTTCCAGTGCCCAGTTCTTCTTGTTGTATCTTGAATATCTTCGGGTGTGGAACTTGGTTCAGTTGCTTTTTTTGGGTTAGATGCTTTTCCTGGTATCACAGCCTGGTTTAGTCAATGGTAGTTTTGTTTTGCTGTGTCTTCTTTGAGTGATGAAGGTGTAGTACAGTTCTTTTTTGCGGCTCCTCATTTATCTTTCATAACTATCGAGTTAGATAGGTCCGTTTTTGCTACTGATTTTTCTTGCGTTTTCACTGTCATATTTGCTGAAAGGTCTTCTCATTGTATGTGTGTTAGAGCTGGTATTTGCAGATTGGCACTTACTGCTATGTCTACATAATTTCTCTTTGCCTTCCATTCACAAGTGAAGGCCATGCTTTGTATAATCGCTTCTGCTGACTGCTGAGGAATGTATTGATGTCCATTACCATTAAATGCTCATAATTTTTTGCAGTGTTCATTAAGAATTCATTTTCAGCATAGATTCTGTTGTTCAGTTTTGGTGCATCGTATCTTTACGGAATTGTGCACAAGATAACTTTTGTGTGGATTTGACTGCTGTAAATCATCATATAAATAATAGGAATTAAGCTGTTGTATTTTATTAATGGGCCAACTACTGTACACTTCATTCTTTCATGAAACATCTTTGATATACAGACTAATTGCAAAGTTTGTTCAAAATACAGCCTATTTGTCATCACATGATTTCAAAACTTTACTGGAAAGCCAGAAGTGTCCATGATGGGGTGGTGGGAGGTAGAAGTGGGCACATGCCTTCCTCCTGGAAGCTGGAGTACACAGTTTTGAAGACAGTCTTAATTTAGCCATCAAAATGTATGTTTGGCACATGAGTAATATGAATTCATTACATTAACAATGTAGGAAAAGAAGACACATTAAGTTGGCGACAGGTATAATTAAAAGGCACTTACATAAAGCTTTTGGCCAGCAAAACAGAAACAGACACCACTCATACATGCAAGCACACGTCATCCATACATGACTGCCACCTGATTGTATATACATAATGAGAATGGAGGATGTGAATAATTTGGCCACTGACTATGCTTACTCACTACAAGAGAGAAGGCACTGAGATGTACAGGTTGTCCAAAAACTGACCATGTCATGTAGTGTTGGTAAAGGTTACTCCAGGAAACGGTCAGAAAAAATTTTACGGAATCATGCACTGATGTGTGCAGACTTCATTAAGAACATTGCAGTATCACAAGTAGAGCACACTCAGTACCACAAGCAGTATTACATATTACATTCCTCTAAAAATATACTTTTTGGACATCCTGTCGAGATGATAGCTTGTTGTCGTAGTTACCCAGTCTCTCTTACCCTCTGTTCCATGTAAGCAAAGAAGTCACAAAGTGCAGCTGCATCTCGTATGTGAGCATTTTGCATTCCACGAATTTCAGCAGAATTTTTTACTGATTTCATGAAAATGATTGGTGACTGCTGAGGCATCCACTTGTTTTCACTGACCTTAAATAATGAGAGAGATTACACAATATATATTAATATCAGAGTAATTATTAATGCATATGTAAAACTTTTTTAAACTTGGTCTATATAAATATACAATTGTTGTAACAATGCTCTGATCCAGATGAATAATTTTTAAAAACAGAAGTGTAAATTTCTGAATTTATTGTTCTAGTAGTTTGGATAAAAATTCAGGGCAGGCAACCACTGACCTACAGGTGGAATGTGGGTGGCACACGGCATTCGCAGAGATGATTTAAGTGTTAGTTTTTGAACATTTTTCTACCAGTTTGATCTAAATTTTGTATGACATTACATTAACAACATTTCATCTGTAGGTTTATTGTTTTTGTGCTGTTTTTATCATCTGATTTTTATTGTTGTACTTTTCTAGTTTTTTGTGTAGGACCTTAGAATTACTCATTATAGCACATGTTTGAAAAATAAATGACTTAGTTGATTGCTCACTTTTTAAATCATAACCTATCTTCTTCATGTATTATTTTTGCAGAATTGCTGTCTCTACAGTTTTCTAAGGTGAAATAATTAGTGAGAGGTATTCTATTTTATCCGAATTTTACTTTCTTGGTAAATTAATGATAGTAATAGGAGGGAAGAAAAGCTGGTGTATTTTTGTTCTCAAGAAGAGATAAATGTACATCACAGTGTTGCTTATTTTCTGTGTTTCTTAAAAACACTATACTTTTCGCTTTGAAAAACACTACTTACTCTCTTTAAAAGATATCATGTCTAAAGGCACTAATGAAAGTGGGAGGCTTCAGGAAACTCTATCAGTAATTTTATTTGACAGTGGGTAACTGTAGATGAGATTGCCTCAACATCTGCATTTTCACTTACGTTGTTATGAAGCAGAGCATGCCATAATTTGGGTGAAGATTTAGTGAAGGAACAAATTCCTATTTTTTTTATTTTCTAATGATTATTTTTGCATAGTGAAAATTATGTGATACAATATATCTCTCACTGTGCAACAATCTGAGGAGAAAGTGTGGCTCATAGGCGTAATACTAATACAAATTTTTCTGTAACTAATTTGAAATTAAGGTATGCAGTAAGCTTACAGAAAATACAACAATTTGAAAATATGAAGGCTTTGTGAAACAGAATTCATAAGCTGTTCCATGCAATGCATATGAATAACTTGAAAACTGACTCAAAGATGCATGCACCTTACTAATTCAGCCAGACAGATGCTATCCTTACAGCTGAGTAGATGGCCTGGCTGGCACCTTTGCTGTAGGTACACTCTGTTGGGAGGAGCACAGTGTTCCACTGCTGTGACTCAGTGTGCAGACCAGCCAGGATACTTGAGTAAGGCCGTACGCTGCATAACACACAGAAAAGAAAACCTCTTATGAAAAACACATACTACATCAAGGAGAAAGATGGATGGTAAGTATTAAGTCTCAATTACAATGTTGTTGGAATTATTTTCTGTGGTCAGTTTTTTAATGTTCCATTGTGCACCAGACTTAGATGTGATCCCTCCTCTTTGAAGATAATATCTTATAATTAACACAGATGAGCATATGTTTCATAACGGCTCAGGGCCTGCCACTACTAATATGAATATTTGGAAACAAAATGAATCAAGCCATGACATATGTCCAATGTCTTAACCTGCAAGTCATGAAGTTAATGGATATTGACTTGAATATTAATCGTATTAAGTTTCAATGTGGCATAAAGGTTAATGACATGTGTTGTGCCAACTAATAGAATATTCCATACAGAAATCATTTTTATTCAAAAGATACCTCCGTATGTAATAAACTACATGAGTTAAAGACTGAACCATGAATAATGTACCAAATATGTCAGTTAGATTACACATATTTTACATTCTTTTAATATGTCATCAATTCATTCATTAACTGCTGTAGGTCTGAGATAAGTTAAACATTAACAAAGAGAAATAGCAGTCATAAACTAAGTTTTTATACTGTATCACTAAATTGCTGTGTACTAATCATGCATAATGACAATGAGTGATGACATTTAGACATTCCTGCTGGGTAAAGGCCACCTCCAGACTTCTTCATGCATTATAGTCTTTAGCTGTACACATCCATGTTACTCCTTCATGTTTTGTAATGTCATCTATTCAGCTGCTATTAGACTGTTACCTCTGTCTTTTCTTATCTCTCTGAATCCAACAAAGAACTACTTTTGATCATCAGTCATCTATTCTTTGAGTTATGAGTACATGTTCGGGTCACCTTCTTCTTGTTTTCACTGCAGTCATCATTACATTTTCCACTCAAGTATGTTTCATGACCCAGTTAGTTGCTTTCTTGTTTCTTGCAGTAAATTGCGACAAACACCTCTCCATTGTTTGCTGAGCTGTCACAGCTTCTGAATGGTTTTTACATTTGAAGTCCTTGCCTCAATATGCCACGACTTGAAACAAGCAATTATGTGCTGTGTAACCACTTGTTTCAGATTTACTACAAATTCCACAAAATGGCCTGCCTCAAGATTCATTTCTCATTCTTATACTGTTCAAGTTATATATCCATGACCTGCCAGAAACTGTCTTGCAAATGACAATGACATTTGGATTAGAGACAGTGACCCTGTGTTTATTTCAGGATGTGGAAGCTAAAGGGGGGGAGGGGGGGATGAGCAGATGGCATCATTGGCCGGGAGGCCTGTATTCAGGGAAGTTCGGCCGCCAAGTGCAAGTCGTATTATGATGATGAGGACAACACAACACCCAGTCTGCGAGCAGAGAAAATCTCCAACCCGGCCGGGAATCAAACCCGGGCCTGGTTGCATGGGAGGTGAACACGTTACCACCCAGCTAAGCAGGCTGACGGTGGAAGCTAAACCCAAACCCAACAAAGGTACATTTATGAATGAGAAGCTTCAATGTGGAACGAGTAAAGAAAGTCCACTAATGTAAGGTTTGTGTGTTTGCTATAATAGTAGATAATCACAATTAATATTATTCTACTCATGGCATTAATGAAAGCATTAGCTATAAATTTACACAGTGTAAGACTGGGGCTTATTCCACTCTTTAATTTATCCCTTAGAATATTTGCTGGTACCCGTAGTCCCTAAATCTAGGTATTCAGCTAATTTGTGATGGAACTGTTCAATGAAATATTTATTTGAATTTATCTGTGACTTCTTGACTCCCTGCATGCATTGGCCACTTGGTAAAAACTTGGAGCTCAATGTAGGGAGTTCCACTTTGAATATGAGTAATTGATGCTAAGTCTATGGGAGAATTGTTTCTATATCTGTTGTTGTTGTTGTTGTTGTTGTTGTTGTTGTTGTCGGTGGTGGTGGTGGTGGTGGTGGTATATGTATCAAAGGTGAAGCCGACTGCTGTTATCACTCAAAGTTGGCATCATATAGTAAATGCACTGATACGGGAACTCCAAGGTACTTAAAGTGTCTGTTTGATGTTAGGTTACCAATGTACAGAATATTAATATTGCTCAATTTTGTACAATATGTATTTATTTAGCACTGTTGTATTATCTTAGGGAATAATAGTCTTCTTGTCAACAAATCAGCAGACTAAGAGATTCTTCAAAGAGCATAGCCAGTCAAACTAATGTTTTGAATAGCTTACAACTTCAGTTTGTTGGGTACTTCAACATTAAAATTCCCGTATATGAGTGCTTGGTGTCTGTTCTTTCAGACATGCTGAAAGAACAGACACAATGCAGGATCCAAAGCTATGGTATGTACAAGGCCTGTTCAGAAAATTCCAGACCTTTGTCCACAAAATTTTTCTACACTTACCTTTTACTTATTGTGTACGGTCATCTTCGAAATGCTCCCCTCCACAATGCTGTTCCCACTTCAACAAGTGATTTTGGTAAGCCTCTTTTTGGATCACACGAAATGCTGCCTGCGAATTTTCTTTTAACTTATCTGTCATTGCAAGTCTTCATCAACAGGTTTTTCAACTTTGGAAATAAAAAAAAAGTCTGCTGGGGCCAGGTATCGAGAGTACGGAGGATGAGGCAGCACAGTGATTTCGTTTTTTGTGCAATAGTCCTGCATGACTCATGAGCCATGGGATGAACTTGGTGGCAACATGATGCATTCCAAGATGCTGTGCCAAGGATTTAATGACACAATCCAACTGAAATTTTACATTCTTCTGCAATCTCTCTGACAGACAGTCTTTGATTGGCATGCACAGTTTTGTTGACTTTCCTGACATGAGCATCTTTGGTAGATATCAAAGGCCTTCCTGAACAAGGGCCATCTTTAACTTCTGTCCAGCCATTTTTAAACTGTGTGAGCCATTTGTAACACTAAGTATGGCTTATGCATTCATCACCGTAGGCTCTGTAAAGCTTTTCTTGAGTTTCATGCAAAGTTTAATGCAGAAGTGTTACTCCTCTAACACTGCCATCTCGAAATTTGTAAACTGTGCAACACAATGTTCTACTCAATAAAGCACTGAAGAATACCCAACTGACATACAACTATGAAACTTCTGGCAGTTACACACTAAACACAGGTGTGTACAGGGATGACAACTGCATTTCACTCCAACACACCATTGGCATGAAATTATGAATGTTCTGGAATTTTTTGAACAGACCTCATATTATGTAAATTGAAGGTAATGGGTCTGGAATTTTTTGAACAGACCTCATATTATGTAAATTGAAGGTAATGGGAAGGGAAGGAACTAATGATCCCAGCTGCATCAGGACTTTGTGCAGAATCAGCAGCAATGAGTGAAAAAGCATGCTGACTGGGACTCAAACCCAGGATCTTCTACTTACTATACAGTTGTGTTACCCAATGTGCCACACAGACAGTGTCTGTTGCAAATGTGTGGACTATCTCATCATGCTCCCGACTGACTCGCACTTCCACGTAACACAACCTATCCGCAGTCCCCATCCATGTCCTCAAGGCTCACTAACATTAGATTCCTGCAGGAGGTCGAACACAAATGTGCATCCTCACTGAAGGTTTTGATTCACTGCTCGTCGAGGAAAATCAATTATATGAAGGTGTGGTGTCTGTTCTTTCAGACATGCCCAGCTAGGTAAATCAGTTATGTTAATGTGTGGTGTCTGTTATTTTGGACATGCCTGCAAGAACAGACACCACACATTCATATAGTTGAATCACCTCAACGGGCAATGAATCCACAACCTTCAGTGTGGGTGCACACTTATGTTTGACCTCCTGTGGGAATCTAAAATTAATGACCATGGAAGATATGTACAGGAATTGCAGATAGGTGGCACTAGTTGGAAGTGTGAGTCAGCCAGGGAGCGTGCCAAGATAGCCCACACATTTGTGATAAATACTGTGCCCTGGTTAATGCAAGTGCCTAGTAAGCAAGTGATCCCAGGTTCAAATCTCAGTCCAGCATGCATTATCACTCATTGTTGGTGATTCCACACACAGTCCTGATGCAGCTAATATTGGTAGTTTCTTCCTTTTCCCTCCCCCCCTCCCTCCACCCCTCCCCCTCCAACCCTTCCCCTCAAATTAATATAGAATAAAATTACACTTTGGACACAAGACATTAATGCAAAGTCTGTATGGCAATTATTTTTAAATTTATTTCTATAACTGGGAACTGTAAATCACCATCTGAACATTGTTTTTGGAGGTTACTGATTATTAGATATTAGCAGTAGTGCTTCTTTCTACAGATATTAAGGAAGTTTACAAGTGGTAAAAAATTCCTTTAAACTGCTGTCTTTACAAAAATGCCATCCAGTATTGCATGGGCACTTCAAAACAATTTGTTAGTACTAAATCCTGGTGAACTCCTCTGTGTTTCCCAGATATGATAATTGTTGTTAATAGGGAAAAAAATATTTGTGTATTATGAACTTCACTTTCAGTTTCTGGACATTCAGCATAATATGTTTACTTTGAACATACATTATTGAGTGACATGCTTGATAATTATATAAACAGTAAATAGATGTGAAAAACAGAATGACAGAGCAGCTTACCTAAAACAGTTTGCACTAAAACACTTTTCAATCTTGAGATGTTCCCTTACTTCATCAGATAAATTTGCAGGATCAATGAAGAGGAGCAACATGTTCTGACTTACAATAACATACGCATGCACTACTGGATAATATGGAATGTCGTGTCCTCGTATGTTGAGCAACCAGGCAACTTCATCAAGAGCCGTCACTACCATAGCATCAGCTCCTGTCAAAGCTAGATGAGATCTCAGTCTCGAAACTTTATTTTCCCAAGTTTCTCCTGAAAGAAAAATATTTATTACACTTTGTTATACATCTTGGTAGCTTCTGCAAATTATATTTTCAGAAATACATTACAAAACAATCTGGTTATATCAGTGGCCACCCAAAGTAAATACAAACTTTGTTGATCTCTTACTGGGACATATTGTATTTTATAGACATGGAGCAGAGATAGCAAAATTGTAAGTTACAACGTATTTATAAACTTAAAATATACAGGGTGGTGCAGGATAGGTATTAGAAAGTGCTTGTGTATTGTGGTTTAATCGTATGCCATTAATGGTTCTCCTTGTGATCTTGTTGTACTGTAGCACTAAAAATTTTCCCTTACAAAATTCAACTGTGCCAACCTTTGAAGGACAGGTATGTGGAACGCCAATATTCTTTTGCAGATGAGACAATTGATGTCTTTGAAAATGGAATAATTGATAAGGGTCAGATCTGGTTTAACGATGAGGCACACTTTTGTCTCCATGGTTATGTCAACAAACAGAACTGGTGCCACTGGGATACTAAGAATCCATACATTCAAGCAGGTACTCCACTTCATCCACAAAGAGTTACTGTTTGGTATGTGATCAGTGCACAATGCATCACCATTTTTAATGAGGGACCTCTCAAAACAGAGTATTACAGACAGGTCCTGGAATACAAATTTGTACCGTCTGCATGCCATCACTGACTGCTTTGAAACTAGCAGTCCAGGCACAATGGGGTACTGCGGACATCTTTGATTGTCTTCAGGTGATGTTAAGAGATTGCATCATTGGTCTGGACACCTTGGCATTCACTAGACATGGCCTGGAATAGCCCCTTATAGTGCTGATATCAATTCAGACATTTTACCTAAAGGACAGAGTACAAAGATGCATCTGCAATACACCAGTATCTCTATACTGCAATTTCCATAGAGATTTGTGTAGTTGAAAAGGATGTTCTTCAGAAAGTAATCATGAAATTCAGTTCAAAGCCCTACTTTTATGAAATTTCATCTTCTAAGGAATTCTTTTAATGTTATTTATTATAATGTTCGCACATAGACACTGAAGAGCCAAAGAAACTGGTACACACGCCTAACATCTTGTAGGGCCCCCACGAGCACATAGAAGTGTCGCAACATTAGGTGGTATGGACTCGACTAATGTCTGAAGTAGTTCTGGAGGGAAATGACACCATGAATCCTGCAGGGCTGTCCACAAATCCATAAAAGTACAAGGGGGTGGAGATCTCTTCTGAACAGCATGTTGCAAGACATCCCGGATATTCTCAATAATGTTCATGTCTGGGGAGTTTGGTGCCCAGCAGAAGTGTTTAAACTCCAAAGAGCATTTCTGGAGGCACTCTGTAGCAATTCTGGATGTGTTAGGTGTTGCATTGTTCTGCTGGAATTGCCCAAATCTGTTGGAATGTACAATGGACATGAATGGATGCAGGTGATTAGACAGGATGCTTATGTACATGTCACCTGTGAGAGTCATAACTAGACTTATCAGCGGTCCCATATCACTCCAACTGCACACGCCCCATACCATTACAGAGCTTCCACCAGCTTGAAAAGTCCCCTGCTGACATGCAGGGTCCATGGATTCATGAGGTTGTCTCATACCTGTACACATCCATCTGCTCGATACAATTTTAAATGATGGCCCAGCATTGAAATTTGTAGCAATTTCGAACGATTCTCTTGAGGCATTCTTGGTCCCATTCTTGCAGGATCTTTTTCCGACTGCAGTGATGTCAGAAATTTGATGTTTTATCAGATTCCTGATATTCACAGTACACTCATGAAATGGTCATACAGGAAAATTCTCACTCCATTGCTACCTCAGATATGCTGTGTCCCATCGCCCATGTACTGACTATAACACCACATTCAAACTCAAAATCTTGATAACCTGTCATTGTAGCAGAGTAATCAATCTACCAACTATGCCAGACAATTGTTGTCTTATATAGGCTTTGCTGACTGCAGTGCCATCTTCTGCCTGTTTACATATCTCTTAATTTGAATATGCATGCCTATACCAGTTTCTTTGTCACTTCAGTGTAGTTATATGAAGATAAAAAAGTGTGCAGAAATTCTGCATACTACTTTATATGTCTAATTATCCTATGGCACAATACATGTACACCTGCTTTTGCACCTACGTGTGTACTGGTCCAGCCACCTTAAAGTCTGTGGTGGACGATACATGTAAGAAGGCACATTACTTGTAGTAGAAAATCCTGGTTAAAGAAACCACCATTTCTGCTAAAACTTTTCTTTATTAATTCTTATAAATGCAACTTACCAATCTCATTTTCATGTGTCTCTATTGGAATGTACAAGCAAAACAAAAATCATATTTATTAATATCTAAGCATCACAGTTCCAGTTATCCTAGTCTACCAGTGTTTCATTTATTTGTTGTGATATGTATTCCATAGGTCAATTTTTGCATTGTAATGTATGGATGTGGAACGAGTCAAAACATTCAATTCTTTATTTTGTCCATGCCATTAAGCACGACAAACAAAGATTAAGAGTACAAATCATGAAATAATAACAAAATATACAATCAGTAAGTTCTAATTACACTCACAAAGAGATGTTAAGATGCAGTTGTCAGATATTATCTAAACAGTTATTTACAAAGTAAAAAAGACCATTTTCTTGAAGTACAGAATGAAAATTAATGTAATTACAGCAGCAAAATACAGCAAAGCAGGAATACACAGAAACAAATGGGAAATAATCTTATCTATCTCCACTAAAGAATTCATATTGAGAATAGAAAGATTTTTTGGGTAAGAACTCCTTTAGCTTATTTTTATTACCTCATAGACACTTAATATTACTTGGAAGCACGTTGAAGATTTTTGTGCTTGTGAATTTTAAATCTTTTTGCACCAAACACAAATTTATCAGGTGACAGTGTATGTCACTTTTACTTCTTGTGTTATGATGATGGTATGACTCATTTGTTTTAATATGAATCTGTAATTGAAGTCATTCTCAGGTCATGTGATAGTGAACATGTTTATTCATAAAGAGATCTAGCTCACTGGATACCCTCAGTTTCAACTTTCCCCAGTAAACACTTTACTTTCTCCAAAAATTCATTAACTTAGAAATTATTCATGAGGCTTCAGTTCTTTGTGCACCACTGAGGACTTACAATAACATCACCATGTTAGTAGGCTTACTGTTATACAAGGCAGTTTCCTTAACCAGGATTTCCTATGTCAATTACAGCTAACTGAAGCAGCAACATAAATGAACAAATTTTTAAGCCAGTTGAGTATCAGTTTATGAACATGCCAATTCTATTTGAAATTAATTTAACATGATTTGTGGAATAAAATTCAATTAAATACCTGCATATTCCACAGGAAGAACATGTGCTGGATATTTCTTAAACATCATCCTCTCAGTCCATATTTTATCTATTAAATTTTCTCGAATTTCCACCAATGTCACATTAATACTTGCTGTAAGATGGAAACTACCATAAATATTTCATCACCAAATGAAGTACATTTTATGCATATAGAAATATTAAGTAGTGTTGAATACTCAATGCAAAGTGAAACATATTAAAACAAGTTCTTCAAATGAACAGTCAACATGATGAAGTCCTGCCAGAGCACTGTCAAGATTTCCCTAGTGCTCACCTTGAATAAGAAGGAGAGAAATTACAAACATGAGATCAAACAGAAATTCAATATGAAGCCCTTGGGTTAAATCATCAATATTTAAGAGCCCAGTCATTTAGAATGTACTTTATTACTCAGAAATGCAACTCCTGATCTGACTGTTCAAGACGTAAGTTCCTTTTCATCTAAGTTTCTAACTATTTATCACTTAAGGTACATCATCTGTCAAATGTATCACAGCATTTTAACAAAAAGGACAAATAAAGATCAAATAACTGAAATGACTGTGGTTAGTGCTCTGTAGAGACAGGAAAATGAAGGCAGAGAAAATACTTGATGTGATATCAATAAACGTAAGACACTGATTAATTGTAGGAAGTTAATGTAATCTCAGGATGAGAACTTTATTTACTTACATTATAGTGAAAAGTTTACTACTTTAATAACAACATAATAAAGATGCTGAGAACAACAAGGTCCAGAAGCACACCATTGCTGTTTTTGAGATAGTAGCATCTGTCGATCTTAAAGTGAACCATCTTTATCAGTGGTGTGCCCCTCTGCTGCATATATGAACATTTGCAAAAAGATGTGTCTCCCATTTCTCTGATATTCACTTATGTATGGGCCCAAAGCACAAATTTTTATTGCTGTAGGAATGCTCACTGGCTACACTGATGCCCCTTCATAAACAGCTGGAAGCTCTTGCAGGAATGTCCCATTGCAACCTCATGTTCCATGGTTTCAGCATTCCAGTCTGTAAAATGGATACTGAGGATTTCAGGGTGCTACCAACCTCAGTACCAAACCACAAATTTATGTTCAAGGCAACAATGTACATTTCAAAAATGAAGTTTGTAAAATGTTCTCATGAATCATTCTTCCCACTAACACCAACCTATCTGAACTCCGGAGATGGGAACTTGCTCTTCAATATATCCTCTCTTCCCGTTATCCACCAGGCCTCAGTCTCCGCTAATTTCAAGTTGCCGCCACTCATACCTCACCTGTCATTCAACAACATCTTTGCCTCTGCACGTCCGCCTCGACTGACATTCTGCCCAAACTCTTTGCCTTTTTAATATGTCTGCTTGTGTGTGTGTGTGTGTGTGTGTGTGTGTGTGTGTGTGTGTGTGTGTGTGTGTGCCCGTCCTTTTTTCCCCCCGGGGTGGGTCTTTCCACTCCCGGGATTGGGGTGGCTCCTTGCCCTCTCCTTTGGGGCCCGCATCCTTTCGTCTTTCCCTCTCCTTCCCTCTTTCCTGGCGTGGCGGCCGTTGGTTGCAGGGGCTGGAGTTTTGTGTGTATGTATGTGTCTGTTTGTGTTTCTACCGACCTGCCAGCACTTTCGTGTGGTGGGTCACATCATCTTTGTTTTTAAATATATTTTTCCCACGTGGAATGTTTCCCTATTACATATCCGGGCGGGGGTGCTGGCGGGTCGATAGACACACAAGCATACACACAAGCTTTCGCGGCGGACGGTTGCTTCGTTGGGGGGGGGGGGATGTGGGCTCTGGGGGGGAGGGAGGGCGGGGAGTCGCCCCGGTCCCGGGGGCGGTGGGGCCCGCCCTGGGGAGGGGGGGGGGGAGGAAGGGGGGGGGGACGGGCGCGCACTCGCGCGCATGCGTCCATCTCCGCACACGCACAGACACAAGCCTTTACAAGTGTCTGCTTGTGTCTGTGTGTGTGTGTGTGGATGGGTGTGTGTGAGTGTGTGCCTGTCCTTTTTTCCCCCTATGGTGGGTCTTTCCACTCCCGGGATTGGGGTGACTCCTTGCCCTCTCCCTTAGAGCCCACATCCTTTTGTACAAGTTGTTATTTTCCCACAGTTTGTAGATGCCTCTAAAATCTATGGCCTAAATACATAGGTGGAAGGCAAATATCAGCCTTCAAGCACAAAGAATGAAACTACTAGATCAAGCTCAAAACACATACACTTAACAAAACTATTAGATTTCATGGCTGAGGTGAACACACAGTTTAATCTGAACATCAGACCAGAGAATGTTCTTAATAAACATAATGATAATGCATATTAAGGTGTGTTGGGATAGGTCATAATATTGTGTGTGTGTGTGTGTGTGTGTGTGTGTGTGTGTGTGTGTGTGTGGTACGTATCTGTTTTTTTTGTATGTTCTGGTTATAGTTTTACATTAATACAAACTAAACAGCAGTCAAAAAGATGGTCATTACTGACAGACCTGTAGTCTGAGGACCTAACAAGTTTGTGATCATAGACAGAAATAAAGAAATTTATTCTACAAAAAGACGCCATTGTCACTAATCTGTATATCAAAATTTTGTAGGTTAACATTAATAATAACAATAATCCTAAATAACATAAAGTGGGTACATTTTTTATAGGAAATATAGGATGATGAGATTTGGACGAAAAACAAGTCATACCAAACTGGCGATTTGCCTGTAAGTTTTATTTTCACAAACATATATTTTTCTCAAAACTTTGTGTCTGTGCTTTGAGCCCTTATGATTCTCAGTGCCTCATTTCTTCATAACAGTAACAATTGTTATCAGCAAGATGCAACATCTTGCATGGGTTTCGAAAAAGGATGATCTACAATAACAGAGTTAGCAACTTTTTTCCATGAACTACTGAACAGGCTGGATGAAGGAAACAAAGTTATAGGTACTTTCCTAGATCTGTCTAAAGCATTCGATTCTGTGAATCATGCAGTACTATTATCCAAGTTAGAAAATTACGGGATAAGAGGAGAAGCTCTAAAATTACTAAGTTGTTATCTCCGTGATAGAAGACAGTGCACAAAACTAAATTATAAAAATGAAAGTAAGATCCAAACAGTAAAGTCAGCATACAGAACTCTCAATTGTGGAGTTCCCCAAGGAAGTATACTTGGACCATTCTTGTTTATAGTATATATTGATGATATAACACGGCCACAAAACTCCAAACTAGTGAACTATGCTGATGATACATCTTTTATTAGCTGGGGCTGTACAGAGCGGACAGCATTCCAAAGCAACAAAGAGAACTTTGAAATGATCACAGAATATCTAACAGTGGATAAGCTTCCACTGAATAAGGACAATACTGTAGTAATCAAGTTCTTGTTGCATTTTAATAATACTCATACTCAATCACTTCCTACAGTTGAAACATCTGACAAACATAAGTTTTTAGGCATATTGATTGATGAACATCTCACATGGAAAGAGCATATCAACTCCACCTGTAAAAAGGTTTCTAGTAATATTTACTTACTAAAATGTCTTGCAAATATAGTAGCTTCCCTTGTCCTTAAACAAGTGTATTATGGGTTAATACACTCACATCTGCAATATGGGATCGAAGTCTGGGGTGGGGCACCCACTGTCTATATGGATTGCATTTTCAGGCTTCAAAAGAGAGCAGTTAGGATAATTGCTAATATAAGCAAATCCCAATCTTGTAGGGATTATTTCAAAAATTATAAGTTACTGACTGTTTACTCATTGTATGTATTTAAGACCATAATGTTTGTAAAGAGAATGAGGAAAATAGTGTAAAGAACAGTGACACACATAATTACAATACTCAAGCCAAAAGTGACTACCATAGGATACGGACTAACAAGAAAGCTACAGACCACAGTCCATATGTAACTGAGAGACAATTCTATAATAAGTTGCCAAAAAATATAAAGCAACTCCAAAGCAATATTTTCAAGGGCAAGTTGAAAACTATGTTAATAGAAAGGTGTTTATACTCATTAAAAGAATTCTGAGCTGCAGCACTGTTAGTTTATTCTTTTACGTACTGCAGTTTATTAGTGATGGTATTGTTATAATTGGCTAATTGATGTATATAATCATTATATGTATGGAGTGATATATAATGTGCTAATGTGTTTATAACATTGTTGCATGGAATGATACACAATGTGCTACTTGATGTATATATTCATTCTTGGAATGACATGATATTGATATAATTGTACAAGAAATGACAATGTCCAAGACTGTAAAGTTAACATGGACAAATAAACATTATTATTATTATTATTATTATTATTATTATTATTATTATTATTATTATCTACACAGTTACTCTGCAATTAACACTTAAGTGCCTGGCAGAGGGTTCATCAAACCATTTTCATACTACATCTCTACCATTCCACTCTTGAATTGCGCATGGGAAAAGGAACACCTAAATCTTTCTGTTCAACCTCTGATTTCTCTTATTTTATTATGATGATCATTTCTCCCTACGTAGGAGGGTGTCAACAAAATACTCATGCACTCGGAAGAGAAAGTTGGTGATTGAAATTTCATAAATAGATCTCGCCACAAAGAAAACTGCCATTGTCTCAGTGACTGCCACCCCAACTCTCATATCATATCAGTGACACTCTCACCCCTATTGCGCAATAACACAAAACGAGCTGCCCTTCTTTGCACTTTTTCGATGTTCTCCGTCAATCCTACCTGGTAAGGATCCCATACCATGCAGCAATATTCCAGCAGAGGACAGCAAGCATAATGTAGGCTGTCTCTTTGGTTGGTTTGTCGCATCTTCTAAGTGTTCTGCCAACAAAGCACAGTCTTTGTTTCACCTTCCCAACAACATCATTTATGTGGTCTTTCCAACTTAAGTTGCTCGTAATTGTAATTCCTAGGTATTTAGTCAAATTGACAGCCCTTAGATTTGTGCAATTTATCACATACCCTAAATTTATTGGATTTCTTTTAGTACCCATTTGGATGACATCACACTTTTCTTTGTTTAGTGCTAATTGCCACTTTTCACACCATACAGAAATTCTCTCTAGATCATTTTGTAATTGGAATTGATCATCTGATGATTTTACTAGATGGTAAATTACAGCATCATCTGCAAACATTCTAAGGGGGCCACTCAGATTATCACCTAGATCATTTACATAAATCAGGAACAGCAAAGGGCCTATGACACTACCTTGCAAAATGCCAGATATCACTTCTGTTCTACTCAATAATTTACCATCTATCATTACGAACTGTGACCTCTCTGAGAGGAAATCATGAATCCAGTCACACAACTGAGACGATACTCCATATGCATGCAATTTGATTAATAGTCGCTTGAGAGGAACGGTATCAAAAGCCTTCTGGAAATCTATGAATATGGAATCGATCTGAGATCCCTTGTCGACAGCACTCATTACTTCATGGGAATAAAGAACTATCTGTGTTGCACAAGAACAATATTTTCTGAATGCTTGTTAGTTATGTATCAATAAGTCATTTTCTTCAAGGTGATTCATAATGTTTGAGTACAGTATATGCTCTAAAATCCTACTGCAAATTGAGGTCAGTGATATGGGTCTGTAATTCAATGGGTTACTCCTATTTCCCTTCTTGAATATTGGTATGACCTGTGCTACTTTCCAGTCTTTAGGAACAGACCTTTCATCAAGTGAGCGGTTGTATATGATTGCTAAGAAAGGCGCTATTGTGTCTGCATACTCTGAAAGGAATCTGATCCGTAACCCATCTGGACTGAAAGAATTGCCTTTCTTAAGTCATTTGAGTTGTTTCACAACACCTAAGATATCTACTTTTATGTCCCTCATGCTAACAGCTGTTCTGGTTTTGAATTCTGGGATATTTACATCATCTTTCGTGAAGGAATTACGGAGAAGTGTATTTAGTAACTCCGTTTTAGTGGCACCATCATCAATAACATTTCCATCGCTATCGCGCGGTGAGAGTATTGACTGTTTTTTGCCACTGGTGTACTTTACATACGACCAGAATCTTTTTGAGTTTTCTACCATATTTTGAGACAATGTTTCATTGTGGAAACTATTAAAAGCATTTCGCATTGACATCTGCACTAAATTTTGAGCTTCCGTGAAACTTAGCCAGTCTTGGGGATTTTGCATTCTTCTGAATTTGGCATTCTTTTTTTTTTGTTGTTCTGTAACAGTGTTCTGACGTGTTTTGTGTACCATGGTGGATCAGTCCCGTCTCTTATTAACTTATGTGGTATGAATCTATCTACTGCTGTCGATACTGTATCTTTGAATTCAAGCCATATCTGGTCTACATTTACATAATTAACTTGGAAGGAATGGGGACTCTCTCTTAGGAAGGCATCAAGAGAATTTTTGTGTGCTGTTTTAAATAGATATATTTTGCATTTATTTTTAGTGGTTTTGGTTGATATGGTTTTGAGCCTCGCTACAATGACCTCGTGTTCACTAATCCCTGTATCCGTCATGACACTCTCTATTAGATTAGGTTTATTTGTATCTAAGACATCAATTGTGTTTTCGCAACCAGTTACAATTCATGTGGGCTCATGTACTAATCGTTCAAAGTAAGAGAAAGCATTTAATACAATTTTTAGTACATTATTAAGTCTCTGAAGAAGAACACTTTGTAGAACTCCAGAAAAAGATGGTGACCACATTTGACTTATAAAATCAGGTATAATTCTAATACCCGAAGTTAAACTGAAAGGAATTTCCAGGGGTAGATGTGGACTCCGACTACAATTTATTGGTTATGAACTGTAGATCTTTTACCAAAAAAAAAAAACCACTTCAAAAAGGTAGGAAATTAAGGAGATGGTAACAGGATAAGTTGAAAGAACCAGAGGTTTTTGAGAGTTACAGATGGACCATTAAGCAACAATTGACTGAAATGGGTGAAACGAATACAGTAGAAGACAAATTGGTAGCTTTGAGACATGAAATAGTGAAGGCAGCAGAGGATCAAATAGATAAAAAGATAAGGCCTAGCAGAAATTCTTAGATATCACAGGAGATCCTGAGTTTAATTGATGAAAGGAGAAAATATAAAAATACTGCAAATGAAGCAGGCATAAGGGAATATACATATCTAAAAAATGATAGTGACAGAAAGTACAAGATGACAAACAGGAATTGTTAGAGGACAAATGCAGGGGTATACAAGCATACATAACTAGGTCTTCATAACTGACCTCAGCAACTAGAGACTGCTGTTATGTGTGTGTGAGTTGCAGTTGTACGAATGTGTGTGTGTCTGTGTATTTCTGATGAAGGCCTTGTTGGCTGAAAGCCTACTTTCTGACAGTCTTTTTGTTGCATCTATTTGCAACTCAACATCATTGCTACAAAGTGATTAGCAACTATTATTTTCATAATATTGTGATATTCCATCCTGGATTTTCCATTGTTTGATTTTAACTAGGGGAAAGACAGATATCATCCACAGGAAAATTAAAGAGGCCTTTGGAGACAACAGAAGTAACTGTATGAATATCAAGAGCTGAGATGGAAAACCGGTACTAAGCAGTGAAGGAAAAGCTGAAAGGTGGAAGGAATGTATGACGTGAGTTCAGTAAGTAACGCAACACTTTTTTTTCTGGTCAAATTTGAAAAAATGTGGAATTTGTTGCAGGACATCGTGGAATATTTCTTCTCCAGCCCCTACAGTTTCATGAAGTTCTGGTGGTGGCGCTACACATAGCCTTCAAAATGGTGTTTGTAACAGAGGTGTATTACAAGCAGAGAGCTGTCACTGAGTTTCCTTTGATGGAAAGCCAGAGCCTCACAGCTATTCATAGGTGCTTATAGAATGTCTTCAGAAACCTGGCAGTGACAAAACCATGGTGAGTCATTGGGTGAGGCATCTGTCGTCATCGCAACAAGGTTACACAAACTTGTCCGGTCTCCCTATCCTCCAGATCTCGCGCCTTCTGACTGCCATCTGTTTGGCCCAATGAAGGATGCACTCCATGGGAAGCAGTACATGGGTGATGGGGAGGCTACTGATGCAGCAAGACATTGGCTCCAACGTCAACCAGTAGAGTGGTACCAAGTGGAAATACAAACCCTCCCAGTAAGGTGATGAAAGTCCATTACATTGAACAGAGATTACGGTGAAAAATAAGGCTTTGTAGCCCTAAGAGTGGGGGATGATAGAGTGTACTGAAATCCTGAATAAAACCAACCTGCTGTCAGAGAAAAAACGTGTTGGAGCACTTATTGAACGCCCCTTGTATATAGAGACTATATGACAGAAATGAACTTGGAAGGGAAGAGGAAGTAGATGAAGATGAGGTGGGAAATATGATACTGCAAGAAACATTTGATAGAGTACTGAAAGACTCCATGGAATAGACAAAATTCCCCACAGAACTACTGATATCCACCGGATGGCCAGCCATGATCTCACTATTCCAACTGGTGTGCAAGATATATGAGACACGCAAAATACCCTCAGACTTAAAGAAGAATGTAACAATTTGAATTCCATAGAAACAGGTGTTGATAGGTATGAATATTACTGAACCATTAGTTTAATAAGTCATGGTTGTAAAATACCAACATGAATTATTTACAGAAGAATGGAGAAACTGGTAGAAGCCAACCTCAGGGAGATCAGTTTGGATTCTGGAGAAATGTAGGGATGTGTGAGGCAATAATGACCCTATGACTTCTCTTAGAAGATAGGTTAAGGAAAGACAAACCTATGTTTATAGTATTTGTAGGCTTAGAAAAAGCTTTTGACGATGTTGACTGGAATACACTCTCAAATTCTCAAAGTATCAGGAGTAAAACACAGGAAGTGAAAGATTATTTATAACTTGTGCAGAAACTGTACAGTAATTGTGAGTCGAGCAGCACAAAAGGTGTACAACAGGGGCTGTAGCCTATCCCCAATGCTATTCAATGTGTACATTGAGCAAGCAGTAAAGGAGACCAAAGAAAAATTTGGAGAAGAAATTAAAGTTCAAGGAGAAGAAATAAAAAGTTTTGAGCTTTACTGATAACAGCAGAAACAGCAAAGGACTTGGAATAGCAGTTGAATGGAATGTACAGTATCTTGAGAAGAAGATACGTAATGAAAATCAACAAAACCAAAAGAAAGGTAATGGAACATAGTCGACCTAAATCAGGTGATGCTGAGAGAACTGGATTAGAAAATGAGACACTAAAAATATTAGATGAGTTGTGCTGTTTTGGCAGTGGCAATGAAAGTGTTTCCGAAGAAGAGAAATTTGTTAGCATCAAATATAAATTTAAGTGTTAGGAAGTCTTTTCTGAAGGTATTTGTCTAGAGTGTAGCCTTGTATGGAAGTGAAACATGGATGATCAACAGTTCAGACAAGAAGAGAATAGAAGGTTTTGAAAGGTGGTGCAATAAAAGAATAATGAAGATTAGATGGGTAGATCACATAAATAATGAGGAGGTACTGAGTAGAATTGGGGAAAAGGGTAATTTATGGTACAGCTCGACTAAGAGTAGGGATCAGTTGATAGGGCATGTTCTGGGACCCTAGGAATCATAAGGTTAGGGTTGGAGGGAAGAGTGGGTGATAAAAACTGCAGAGGAAGACAGAGATGAATACAGTAAGCTATTTCAAAGAGATGTAGGTTGCAGTAGTTATTTGGAAGTAAAGAGGCTTGCACAGGATAAAGTAGCATGCAGAGCTGCATCAAGCCAGTCTTTAGACTAAAGACAACCACTACCACAATAACTACAACAACAACAACAACAACAACAACAACAACTCTAATATGAACTCAATAGGTTGCTGGGAATGGTAGAAGACAAACAGCTGTTAACAATTCGGTGAAGCTCATTGTAGATGATGAAATGGAAATTAGGAATGTAAAGTATTAGTGATCACGTACGGACATCAGATGAATTTTTGAGGGGGCGGGGAGTTGTATGCCTGACTCTACTGCAGAAAAAAATGAAAGGCTCACTTTTTTGAAACCCCATCATTTTCCCCCACTGCAATGAAGAAGTTCGAAATTTTGCTCAAAGGCACCTACAAGTCTCCCCTGTAAAAATTCATGTGAGGTATAATATGGGTTAATGATGTCATATTTGCACCAACTTCACAACAATTCTGCCCAACATCACTGTGGCTGTGTCATATGATGCGAAGATTGTCACACAACCCTTACCCACATCTCACCCCTTCTCTTGACACCTAGCATTGAAATCATGCACTTTTCTTATGGGTGGCTGAGGAAAGAATTTCAGATGTACCACCACTCAGAATCAACATGAAAAGCCCTCAGGTTCATTTATACACTTTTCATTGTCGAAAATGACAGTTTACAGTGTGATGTGCCACAGAACGTTGTTCTTGACAACTTTTGCCACTGCGAACACCCTCTGGATGATTCAGTCCTTCTCAGATGAGATTGTGAGGCTACAACCCCATTGAACTTCATCTGACACCTTTGGAGTGTAGGGTGATCACAATTTTTGCTCTGATATATAGGGTTGAACCACTAGGGACCATTCAAAATCATTCAAGGAAATCTGAACGGGATCTGAAAGATGTTTATGGTTTTTCAGGCCCCACGTTTGACACCATCCACTGGCATGGTCATGGGAAGGTGTACAGAGACAATCCTTGACCAATTCCTAGAAGCCTGCAGCCATGCAACCAGTTCAACACTATTCAGATTCTGCATGCCTGCAAGCAGGCGCTAGAGCAGCAGCATAGTGCCACTCAGCTGAAGAATGTCAAGGGATGCCTCTGCTTGTAGGTGCCTAGAATAGATCAAAGATTGTCTCTGTACAGGTGCATTTTTAAATTGCTCAGCAAAGGTGAGCAAGTGACACCAAGGGTCTTGCTGAACTGGCGTGTCTTTAGAGGGTCTGTCTGCCATTTTATTTACACACATGATGTTGTCGCACCTTCACCCTCCTTCCCCCTCTCCTGTGATCACACCACAGAAAGGTGCAAAACACAAGGGCTTATAAAGCTTTAACACCCTTTGCTGCTTCAAATCATGGCCGAATTTTGCTGAATGGTTTTGAACAATCCCCAGTGGTTTCACTTTGTATACCAGAGCAAAAGTTGTGGTCACGCTATGCTCCAAAGAGATCAGATTGCATTCAGTGAGTTTGCAGCCCCACAGTGTCTTTAGAGAATGCTTGAATTATGTGTGGGATCCCAGCAGTGTCAAAGGTTGTCACAGTTCTGACGTTAATCATAGAGGTGTCAAGAGAAGGGATGAGATGTGGGTAAGGTGGTGTGCTACAACTTCCCTATCATGTGACACATCCACAGTGGCATTGGGCTGAGTTGGTTCCAATCTGAGATCATTAACTGGGCTTACACATCAAACAAACTTCTGAGCTGTAGTCTTTTTTATTTTGCATGTGTTGACACCTCGCTATTTGAAGTGTCACCAAACCTGAGGGAGATGTCTTAGGGCATACCATACTTTTGTACCATTATAGAGGAAGGTTATAGGAAATTCGAGCCAAATTTCACACTTCTGCAATGGAGTGAGGGAAAATGATGGGGGGTTCATAAAATTGATCCTTTAATTACTTTGTATAGTGTAGATAGAAGTCAGCTGATGAGGAGTTGAAATATGGGGTGTACATAAAGTCCAGAAATACTTTCAATTATTTATTGCACAAGAACCAAACATGGTACAGATGTCATATGTATTGCATTTTGAAGAGAGACTCTGAAAGTTTTTTTTTTTACAAACGTTCAATATGCGAACCATGAGTGATCTGGCAGATGTCAATACGGTAATCAAATTCTTGCCATACCTGTCCCAGCATGGCATTTTTGACTGTGGCAGATGCTTCCCGTATCCTCTCCCAGAGCTCTGCTACATCATGTGGTAGAGGCATACATACACCAGATCTTTAATGTGCCCCACAGAAAAAAGTCACACGGAGTGAGATATGGTGATTAGGGAGGCCATTTCATGAAACAGCTGTCTCCTTCTGTAACAGGGCCAATCCATCGATGTGGCAGCTCCGTTTTCAGGTACCCATGAACTTCACAATGAAAATGGAATGGAGCCCCATTCTGCTGAAAGGTGACTGGAGAGTCCGATTGCATTTGAGGCATCAGCCATTGCTGCAACATGTCCAAGTAGGAATATCCCGTAACAATGCTCTCGGTGCTCCACATTCACTTCACTCACACTGGGACATTCTCTTCTCTTTGCTGGGCACAAGCAACCCGTTGTAACGAATTCATTGTGCCAGTGGTAAATGGCCTTCCTTGTTGGTGGCTTCTTACTGTACTTGGTCCTAAACATCCGTTGAACAGCCGTAACACACTTGTTTTTGTCGAACTCCAACACACAGAAAGCTCACTCTGCACCTGAACTCGCCATGTTTGCGACTGGTGGTGACTATCGGCAAATTACCAAACTACTCTGTGGCGGTATAAGTGAAAAATATGAAAAAAACTTTCATGGTTTCTCTTCAAAGTGACTTATGTATGATATCTGTACAATGTTAGGTTCTTGTGCAATAAATAAGTGAAGGTTTCCCCAGACTTTATGTACACCCTGCATAAAATGAACAAAGTGAACACAAGTGTGTCAGGAACAGTTACAAATGGGTGTCAGGTCTGGAAATGAGAAAAATATCTGGAGTTAATGACAGGAACATCATTCATTCATTCATAGTACATGAACAAGTGGAAGTAGTTGCATTTTGTTGTTAATGATCATTTAATTAAGCCTATATATTACTCAGAATAACATACATATGAGAATCAACTTGACTTTGGGTCTTTATAAACTGTTCTCCTTTCCAACCTTCCTAAACCTACCCTTCTTTCATCCTTGGTTAAGGAACTAGCAGATTTGAAAGCTACAAGTACCTCTTCTTAAGTTTTTACAAAAACAATGAAAGGGAAAAATTGGTACAAATAGTCCCACTGTTTCCAACAATATTTATTTACTTTTGCATGAATTTGAACTAATTCAAAACCTTTCAGAGGTGGCAAGAACAAAAAAAAGTAGTTAGGTGATAAATCAGATGCATGACATTACTTGGACTTTTCTCTGTCAAACAGTCAACTTCCCAATGTGTTGTGTGTAGCCAACACTGTCACAATGAAGAATGTTGCAAAGTTTTTAATTTATTTTCCTGATTGCATCAGTGAATTGTAGCAAGCAAACTGTGGTATCCTTTTCAGCATCACTATTCTTTGATCCTCTAAAGAATTGGTTGCAACATGCCCAGTGTAACCAAAGGAACAAGCGATCATTTTCTTGGAAATGCTTCACAAACTGACCAGTTTTGTTGGTTTTGATTCATCTTGGACGTACAGACAGTTGACTGCTGATTAGTTTATGGCTGATATGAATATATCCAAGTTTTACTCCCTCCTATGGTGTTGTATACAGAATTTCCATTTCCTCAATCAAATTTTCTGAATGTTTACTTACACTAATTAACAGGAGCCTGTTTCCGAGCTTGAGTCAAGTTGTGCAAAATCCATCAGGAACAGACCTTTTCCACAGCTAACTGTTCACACAGAACTGAATGTATGCAATATTCTCTATGTCCAAGGATTCTCTCTTTTTCAATGAGCCACCTGCCATTCAGCTTGAATCATGTTTTGCACAGCACCGATGTTTTTCAGACCAACATCTGATTTGGGTCAACTTGATGAAATTCAGTATAGGTGGAAGAACAACCACGGCAAAAGGTCTGAATGTGGTTGCTTACTAAAAGATGACAATTCAGGATATTGTTCTTGAGTTAGTCCTTTACAAAAATCTTAAAAAAAATCATCCAAAGGAAACCTTCACATGAAATTTCCATTTTTTCACAGAACTGTTTCTTCAAATGTTTTTTCGTAAACAGACTACATGGCCAGTTTCTGATCTGCCACTGTTTTAATGATAATAAATGACAAATTTAAAGCACTTGTTGTCTCACATCTCAATAACCCCATCCACTAATTTTCTGTAAAAACTGAAGGTACGGCACATTCTCCTTTAATTTGTCTATCAGTGGTACTTATGCTTTCTGAAGGTCAATACAATGTATCATAGAATTACTCTGTTTTTTACATGTGCAAATTTATGTGGACTCTAAAATATAGAAGATTAAGAGATAAACAGATGGAAGCACTTTTTTTTAGATGCATCAGACAAACTGAAAAGTGCTTGGGGTAATACATGCAGAGAAAACCAAGTTATAAAGTAAAGAACATTGTTCATTCACTGATGTTGCCTACTTTGGCAGTATTACCAAGGTCAACCGATAATGCATGCCAATCGGTGTGAGGCAGTAAGTGTGGGTCAGCACCCACACGAGCAGCAGGCACATGGAGGACGTCTGACAGCCATCCCTGTAAAGCATTAGAACAAAGCTATCATTAGACATCAGTTTCTTAGAAAGAAGTTGGGTAAGTACTTAGAAATTAGTGTTTAAATTAGATTGTTCTTTTTATTCTGAACCCAGGAAGAGCAGTCAACAATTAATCTAAGTATTGTCAAAAACAAAACAGAAAACCACCTTTATGGCAAGTGATGAGTAAGTCATATCTTAAATATTCCAAGATATATATGGACAGACACAGATTTTCGATGAAATACTTTGAATATGAAACATACCTAATGGAAAATGTTCACTAAGAACTACTGCTAATGTAACTCTAATTGTTGTCTTTATGGTCTTCAAAGATTCTGGTCATTGCAACCTACAAAAGCTGCACGTTTATAATGAAACACATCATATACTAATTGAAACCCTAGATTTTAACCATTCCTTTTTTGTATAGGCCATTCAAAACCTTCCAGAGTCTTGACCCCAGAAAATGCTTTCACACACTAGGAATAACACGTTCACACATGACCCAGCTAGCTTTTCAAGCTGTGGACATGCCCAGGACAACAACTGAATATTACGTGGATTGATATGAATTATTAAAGATAGTGCTAATAACCCAATTATTGTGAAACTTTGTATAAACTTTTGTAATGATGATTGTCAACAACAGTATAAATTTAAGATTGCTCCTATACTAATTTTTTATGTATAAAAAATTACCTAAAATACACAATTTATGGCTTTCCTTGAGAAATAACAACCTGCGGTGCTATGTTACTATGTTTTGTGTTGAAGTCAGGGAAGAATTTAAATTAAATGCCTGACCTTTAAATATTGGAATGAACAACATTGTGGTCAAAACATCAAAATATTTTGTAATAACTTCAATTTCAGACCGCTATTGTTATTTGTAATGGCCAATATTCTTTTTATTTGTTTTGTTGTCTGAGCGGATGAGTGAATGAATATGGCATGCATGTGAAGTGTGAATCATTGAAATAGTGAATGGCTAAGTGTGAATGAGCATGGGAAATAGATATGCAGCCTTGATGTAAGTCACACGCATGGGGGAAAATTATGACTGTAAAACAGCCAGGCTGCTGGGTGGGCTGAAACCTGCACCATGCAGACTCTAGATGGGACCATACCAATCAGTTCACCCTCTGTATCTGCTGAGACTTCACACACTAATGATTTCATGGACAAGTGATGAGTTCTCATTGATGAATCTTGTTCTACAGGACCCAGTGTAATTTCTTTAAATTCTACTGTGGGAACAATTCTTTGCTGATAACCTTGTGACTTGAACAACTCTGTTTCTCATTAAGTTTCTATCTACAGTGATAATTTTCATATAGTTAGGATGGCACTTTTTGTGAAACTTGTCTCTGTACCTACATTTCCCCCAGATTTTGGGGCTTGACATCTACATCTACATTTATATCTATACTCTGCAAACCACCATGGTACACATGACAGAGGATATGTCCCATTGTTCCAGTTATTAGAGTTTCTTCCTGTTTCATTCATGTATGGTGTGCAAGAAGAATGATTGTTTGAGTGTCTCTATGCATCCTGCAATATTCTAATCTTATGCTCATGATCCTGATGTCAGCAATAAGTAGGGGGTTGTAGTATATTCCTAGGGTCACCATTTAAAGCCAATTCTTCAAACTTTGTTAGTAGACTTCCTCAGAATAATTTATGTCTATCTTCCAGAGTCTGCCTGTTCAATTCTTCCAATGTCTCAGTGACACTCTCACATGGGTCAAACAAACTTGTGACCACTCATGCTGCCCTGCCCTGTATACATACACAACCCCTGTTAGTCCTGTTTGGTATGGGTCCCACACACTTGAGCAATATTCTAGAATCGGTTGCATGAGTGATTTGTTAGCAATCTTCTTTGTAGACTGATTGCACTTCCCCAGTACTCTACCAATAGTCCAAAGTCTGCCACCCACTTTACCCATGAATGAGCCTATGTGATCAATCCATTTACGATCCCTACACAGTGTTACACCCAGGTATTTGTATGAGTTGGTCAATTCCAACAGTGACTCATTGACATTATAGTTATAGGATACTAATTTTTTTGTTTTGTGAAGTGCACAATTTTACATTGTGGAACATTTAAAGCAAGTTGCCAATCTTTGCACCACTCTGAAAGCTTATCAAGTTTTGACTGAATATTTATGCAGCCTCCGCCAGACAGTACTTCATTATAGATAACTGTATCATCTGCAAAATGTCTGAGGTTACTGTTAATATCATCCACAGGGTCATTAGTACAGAACATGAACAGCAAGGGCTTCAACTCATTTCCCTGGGGCACATCCAAAGTTACTTCTACATCTGACGATTCTCCACTCGAGATAACACGCCGTGTCCTCTCCACCAAAAAAATCTTCAATCCAGTCACAAATTTCACTTGACACATCATGATGCAGCCTACTTAAATGCATGTCTGCAGGTTCTTGTAATTAATAATGGTCCATTTTTGATAATCAGCTATAAACCAATAACTTTGATACATTTATCACAAAGGATTGTCCATTTTTCTTTAAGATAAATAACCAACGCTTGTGTAAGTGAAAGTTGTTTGGTATGAAACTTACTGGTATCAGAAACAGAGGTCACTGAGTAAACAGAAAATGAAAATTCATGTGTGAAATCCTTGGGCATCCTGATAATTAACCAAACAGCTTCATTTGACTTACTTTGCACAGCTATAATATAACAAGTAAAAATAGTTTCCATATAAATTTTACATTAATATCTAGAGAGCAATGCAAAGTTTATATGGCATTTATTTTTGTTTTTAGTATTATAGTTGTAGGCTGCACTGTTTATCCTGTGTTAGGTCTTGTTATTAATGATGAATACTATTAGAGAGTAAATGCAAACAACAAATACCGTTATGGAATTAGTGAAATGGCACATAAGTGTAAGAATTCATAGCTCCATGAAGATGCTTCTGTGAGATGTTTGCTTATCAATTTTACTAAATATTCTTATTTCTATAGAAGAAATAGTCTTTTATTCTTAACTGCCTATCCCTCAAAAGATTAGGCAATAGAATGGAGCTGAGTGAAATTGTAGAAAAGTATGTTATCTGCAGGTTGAGAGAGATTGCTAAGTACAAAGCAAGCTAAATGGAGCGTTTTTGTTAATTTAGCCTTGTGCTGATGCCACCTTGGTACATTATCTGCTCAGATACCAAAGAATTTGCATATTATAATGAAGGTTTGGTAGGAAACTGTGAATCTCTAGCTCTTCAGAAACAAACTAAAAGACTACTTTATTAGCAACTCCTATAATTTCTCAAATAATTTGGGTTTGAAGTTGTTAATTCTGATAAATATTAATTTTATTTGAAGATTGTTTTAACTTTTCCAGTATGTAGACAGTTTCATTTAGCAAGTGTGAAAGCGGCACTGAGATGCTCAGCCAATCCCAGTGGCAGATGCTGCAAGAGGTGTGCTTTACAGCACAGTGTGGTGTATTGTTAAACTTCTGAAACCGTATGATCCAGAAGAGTCAGGCAGTACATTGCTTCCTCATACTTATATCTTGCATAAATACCTTGAAGATAAAATTAGAGGGATTTGAATTTGCACAAAGGCTTACTAGCAATTTTTCGTCTTGCAAACCTTTTGTGTCTGGAACGGGTAAGGGGGGAAGTGATACCGGCACACAGAGTACCCTCTGCCACACACTGTATGGTGGCTTATGGAGCATAGATATAGACTGCTCACAGTTTCTTCTGACATCACTAAAGTGCCTTTCTTAAAAGTAGCTGGTTTTCTCCTAAGATACTATAATATATGTAAACTAATGTACGAGGATTTGCTGAAAAGTAAGCCTCCCAATTTTTAATGTGAAAACTCTTAAAGCTTTTTAAATAAAACAAAATTTCTTAACATTCTACATCTTCATTCTTCATGTTACCATAACAGTTTCTCAGCATACTCCCCTAGTGACAAACGCATTGCTCCCAGCAGGAGACCAATTATATTTTGACTAAAGTTCAGTCTTGATCACACCATTTATGTTTCAGTGACATAGGTAACCGGTTGACTTTGTAGCAGCTGAGGAGAGCTCCGCCAACCATCCTAAGGGAGCCATGGGTCTGATGATGGTTATGTAAAAATAACCGAAACTGGTTACCTACGTCATTGAAACATAAATGGTGTGATCAAGACTGAACTTTAGCCAAAATACAATAATCTATTGATCACTGTATTCCAAAAATGTTTACAAAAAAAGAAGACTAATTAGTTGATACCATCACAGTACAATGTTTGACTTCATTGATGGAGCCACAACACCACCTCTGCTTCTATTGCTTCATCACTATCAAAGTGAAATCCTCAAAGCTGTCCTTTAAGTTTTGGAAACAGATGAAAATTAGATGATGCCAAGTTGGGACTGTATGGAGGATGATCAATGGCAGTGAACCCAAGGCACTGGATTGTTGCACTTGTGGCAGTGTTCATGAGTGGTCTGGCACTGTCATGCTGAAGAAGAGAGTGCCCCATGTGTGGATGAATTCTTTGAGTTCAAAACTCGATTACGTCACACTGTTTCTCATGCTTCACCATAGTTACGTTACACACTGTCATGTTACATGTTACAATTTGGAGCCATCTAGTGGTAGACTTTTATTTATTTATTGTTCCGTGGGGCCAAATTAAGGAGAAGTCTCCATGGTCATGGAACGAGTCAATACATGAAATTATAACACGATATTAGAAACAGATAAAATGAAATATAAAAAAACATATTCAGGTGACAAGTCGTAAGTTTAAATGAAGAAAATCAACAATGTAACACTGGAATTTGCTTAATTTTTTAGCTCTTCCAGGAGCTCCTCGACAGAATAGAAGGAGTGAGCCATGAGGAAACTCTTCAGTTTAGACTTAAAAGAGTTTGGGCTACTGCTAAGATTTTTGAGCTCTTGTGGTAGCTTATTGAAAATGAATGCAGCTGAATACTGGACTCCTTTCTGCACAAGAGTCAAGGAAGTGCATTCTACATGCAGATTTGATTTCTGCCTAGTATTAACTCAGTGAAAGCTGCTAACTCATGGTAATAGGCTAATATTGCTAACAACAAACGACATTAAAGAAAATATATACTGTGAGGGCAATGTCAGAATTCCCAGATTTTTGAATAGGGGTCGACAAGAGGTTCTCGAACTTACACCACATATAGCTCGAACAGCCCGTTTTTGAGCCAAAAATACCCTTTTTGGATCAGAAGAATTACCCCAAAAAATAATACCATACGACATAAGCGTATGAAAATATGTGAAGTAGACTACTTTTCGTGTTGAAGTGTCACTTATTTCAGATACTGTTCTAATGGTAAATAAAGCAGCATTTAGCTTCTGAACAAGATCCTAGACATGGGCTTTCCACAACAGCTTACTATGTATCCGAACGCCTAGGAACTTGAACTGTTCCGTCTCGCTTATAATATGCCTATTCTGTCTGATCAAAATATCGGTTCTTGTTGATTTGTGAGTTAGAAACTGTAAAAACTCAGTCTTACTGTGATTTAGCATCAAATTATTTTCCACAAGCCATGAACTTATTTCATGAACTACATTATTTGTTACTGTTTCAATATTACACACAAGATCCTTCACTATCAAGCTGGTGTCATCAGCAAACAGAAATATTTTTGAATCACCTGTAATACTAGAAGGCATATCATTTATATAAATAAGAAACAGCAGTGGCCCCAGCACCGACCCTTGGGGAACGCCCCATTTAACAGTGCCCCATTGGGACTGAACATCACTACCACTCTGAATATTGCGGAGAATTACCCTCTGCTTTCTGTTCTTAAAGTAAGAGGTGAACCAATTGTAACCTACTCCCCTTACTCCATAATGGTACAGCTTCTGCAGTAATATTTTGTGGTCAACACAGTCAAAAGCCTTCGTTAAATCAAAGAAAACACCTAGCGTTCGCAACCTTTTATTTAATCCGTCCAAAACCTCGCAGAGAAAAGAGAATATAGCATTTTCAGTTGTTAAACCATTTCTAAAACCAAACTGAACATTTGACAGCAAATTATGTGAATTTAAATGCTCCAGTAACCTTGTATATACAACCTTCTCGATAACTTTAGCAAACACCGATGGCATAGAAATAGGTCTAAAATTGTCAACATTATCAATGTCTCCCTTTTTATAAAGTGGCTTCACTACCGAGTACTTTAATCGGTCAGGAAACCGACCACTCCTTAAGGAAAAGTTACAGATATGGCTGAGAACTGGGCTAACATACATAGAACAATACTTCAGTATTCTGCTAGATACCCCGTCATATCAATGAGAGTTCTTGGTCTTTAGTGATTTAATTATTAACTCAATCTCCCTCTTGTCAGTATCATGGAGGAGCATTTCAGGTAACAGTCTCGGAGCACTTTTTTCTAAGAACGCTATATGATTCCCTGTTGGGACTAGGTTTCTATTTAGTTCACCTGCTATATTCAGAAAGTGATTATTAAATACTGTACATATATGTGACTTATCAGTAACACGGACATTCCCACTACGCACTGATTCTATATCCTCGACCTGTCTCTGCAGACCAGCAACTTCCTTTACGACTGACAATATGGTTTTAATTTTATCCTGAGACTTAGCTATTCTATCTGCATACCACATACTTTTTGCCTTCCTAATAACATTTTTAAGCACCTTACAATACTGTTTGTAATGGGCTGCTGCATTTAGATTTTGACTGTTTCTAACGTTTTGATATAATTGCCACTTTGTTCTACAAGATATTCTTATCCCTCTAGTCAGCCACCCAGGCTGCCTGTTTGTGCTAGTACCCTGTTTTAAACGTTCTAACGGCAAGCAACTTTCAAAGAGCATGAGAAAAGTCTTGAGAAAAGCATTATATTTATTGTCTACTGTATCAGCGCTATAAACATCTTGCCCCTCTTGTTCCTTTATAAGGTTTACAAAGGTCTCTACAGCAACTGGATCAGCTTTCCTGAACAGATGATGACTATATTTAACACGTGTTGCAGCACAAAAATCTTTTAGAGTTAAAATTTGTGCATCATGATCTGAAAGGCCATTCACCTTTTTGCTAACAGAATGCCCTTCTAGTAATGAGGAATGAACAAAAATGTTGTCTGTGGTTGTTCTATTGTTACCTTGCACTCTCATTGGAAAGAATACAGTTTGCATAAGATTATATGAGTTAAAGAGGTCTACCAGCATCCTCTTCCTTGCACAATCACTTATACAATTAATATTGAAGTCACCACATACAACTAACTTTTTGTATTTCCTATATAGTGAACCAAGAACCACCTCTGGCTTTAGCAAAAATGTTGTGAAATCAGAGTCTGGGGATCTATAAATAACAACAGTTAGAAGTTTAGCTCCGTTAAATTTAACCACACCTGCACAACATTCAAACACTTTTTCAGTGCAGTGCTTTGAAACATCAATTGACTCAAATGGGATGCCGTTTTTCACATACATGGCTACTCCCCCACACCGCAAAGAGCTCCTCGAAAAGCTGCCAGCCAACCTGTATCCTGGTAAAGGAAGCCTCTGAATTATCTCCTTATTTAAGAAGTGTTCAGATAAACTAATAATTTCAGAGTCAACATCTATAAGCAGTTCACTAACTTTACCTCTAATACCTTGTATATTTTGCTGAAATATACTAATTCCCTCATTACTCGGGTACCTAAGCTTTGTCAAAAGTGATTCCCTTGTTAGAGAGACTTCCCTTAAGCAGGAATACCTATCAGCTGACTTCAATCTAAAAAAGGTGCAGCTCTAACACCCACTACTGCAGGAATTTTCCCATGGGTGATCCCACCAACCCCACCTATGCTGTCACCTATAAGCTTTGCTGGCCTCCCCTTCCCATACCAGTTGAGGTGCAGGCCATGTCTAGTGAAACCCGTCCTGCTGATGGACTCCACCGACACCACTGAAATGTGACCCATGCTTTCTGTCATCAGCGCACCCCAAAGTCTCATGTTATTACACCTGATGGCTGTATTAAGATGAGGCCGATTGTGATGCTGAAACAGTTCCACGAAATGCACATTCGTGTTGCCAGTCTGAGTGGCTATCTTTTCCAGGTCACCATCTATGTTATACTCCCCATCCCTATCAATACTATTACCAGCCCCACCCACAATCACTACCTGATCCTCTTTAGTAAAATCCCTACATAACCCCCCCTATGTTAACAGTCACCTGAGCCAACCCTGCATTAGGCTTCACAATGCTGGTGACCTGGTACTCACTCCCCAGCACTTCCTGCAACTGCTGGCCTACACCTCTGCCATGGGAACTACCTAACAGCAGAACATTCTTCTTCCTCTTCGACTTTGCAACTGTTCTAGGCACAGTAACTACTGAGGTCTGCTGCATACTTCCTACATCTACAGCTACTAGAGATTCCTCTCCACTAGACTCTGACAGTTGGTCATATCTATTGTAAACACCAATAGTAAAACTATCTGAAAATCTTCTTCTCCTAGCAGATCTCTTGCCAACAGCCAGCTCCCATTCCCCAACCCCCTTCTCCCTCCTCATCCTATCTAGCTGCTCCTGTGCGTTTTTCAACTGCACCTGAAGGGCACAGATATTATGCTCCTGCTCCTCTATCAACTTACTCTTGCTACATAACCTGAAGTTCCAGGAGAGGATCTCACCAGAATGCCCACTGGCTTCCCCACTGCATTCCCTCCAGTGAAAATACTTCGAACAAGCCTCACACCGCAATCCACTACTCACGAACCTACGGCAAAGCCCACACTTCTCACTCGTGGTAAAATTTTACTTTTTCTAAGTTCCGCTACTACAATAAGAAGATGTTAAAAACCTGACTACAATAATCACAAACTTAATGTACAAGGGAAGTAACTACTATTATTAACAGTATTAATAAACAACAAATGTGAATATAACAAAAGACTAATACAGAAAGAGAATCAAACGTCTAATGACACAGTAATGAAGCTGAAAACAGTTCCGAAAAGGTTCTTCTGAAATTATTTCACCAGAAAACACCAAGAACACTGGTTGAAGACTACTAAAGTTCCTAAATAAACCAATATACACATACAATTAATTAGTACTTAGCTTTCGATGCGCCGCTACAGCTGCAACTGGTCAGCGCGGAATGTAAACACAGGCAAGAGGTTAAGTTGCTCGATACGAAACACTCACAAATATCAGGTCACAACACAAGAAAGCAGAGGTGAATGAAGAAACCACTAATACGTCACTTATATAGTAAATATTATCACAAAACCTGTTAAAATATGTAGCTGAAACCTAAAAATATATGAAAACTTAGAGAGCGATCTCACACGCAGTCATTCGCTTATGATGTCACTACCCTTCTTGTAGACGGGTGTGACCTGTGCCTTCTTCCAAGAACTGGGCATGGTTTTTTCTTCAAGGGATCTATGACAGATTGTGGTTACAAGAGGGGCTAACTCAACTGTGAATTCAATATAGAATCTGACCGGTATTCCTTGGGGCCGTGGAGCTTTGTTCAATTTTAATGATTTCATCTGTACTAATACTTTTCTCTCTCGTCTTTTCAGTGGTATGAGGATTAAATTGGGACAATTCGCCTGGACTTTTCTTTGTAAGGGAACATTTGAAAATGAGTAAGCATTTCACATTTTGCTTTGCTACCATCAATTTCAGTTTCTGTCTCATTTGCTAGGGACTGGATACTAAATATGGCACCACTAACAGCCTTTACATATGTCCAGAATTTCTTTGGGTTCTTGACAATATTCTGCTGCAGTAGTCATTGAATGCACCACACATTGCACTCTTGACAGCCAGATGTGTTTCATTCAGCGTATCTCATTCAGCGTCTCTCTATCTGTAGCTCTACAATTTGTTTTACACCTATTATGCAGTAATCTTTGTTTCTTTACAACTTTCTTTACAATGACTGTACACTGTGGAGATTCCCTCCCAGTAGCAGCTGTTCTACTAGGTATATATCCATTCAGTGCTTGGTCAACTATTCTTTTAAACTTGAGCCAGAATAACGAAGGAAATGATAACTATACGAAGGTGGGAGAAACAGAAACATTACATGGAGCTAATAGAGCGAGCCAAAGAGGACTGTATCCATCACTAGAAAACACAAATGTTCCAAAAAGTAAAGAAATATAAGTAATTAGATAGATAAAAATCTACTCACCAAGCACACACATATAATGGGTATCACAGTTTGCAAGCTTTTGGAGCCAGTGCTCCTCTTTCTGGCAGAAGAGCTGAAGGGGAAGGAGGAGCGGTGAAGGAAAATGACTGATGAGGTGTCGGGAAATGAGTAGAATTTGGAAAAGTCACCCAGAACCATGGGTCAGGGGAGACTTACCAGATGGGATGAGAAGGAAAGACTGGTTGTTTGGGACTACACTGGATGAGATTTGGAAATCTGAGAACTTAACCGTGAAAGATAGGATAATATGCAAGACAGAGATTACTGCTAAAACATGACACACAAGTTAATAAGGCGAAAAAGCAAAATAGAGGTGGGAAGGAGACGGTGAATAATAGACAAGTCAGAAAATGAAAGAAGTGTGAAACTAAAAGGGAGTGAAGAACAGAATAGTAACAATGAAGGAATGCTTCGATCAAAGAAATTAACACAAATTAATGACAGGTTGGTAGTGAGAACCAAGGACATGTTGTAGCACCAGTTCCCACATGCAAATATCTGAGAAACTTCTGTCTGAGCAAAGAATCTAGATGACAACTGAGGTGAAACAGGCACTGAAGTCATTAATGTTATGTTGTAGAGCATGCACCCATTCATCCTAACTGATAACTTTATGGTAGTCATGCCGATGTAAAATGCCAAATGGTGTTTGCGTAGCACTCTGTATTATCCTGGTGTTGAATGTATAAATCAGCTACTTCAACGAGGCTATCACTACTTAAAATTATGGCCTGACATGAGATCCACTCTGTCTGAGATTTCACCCACCAGGCCTAGAATAGCTTTTCATCACCCTGCCGATCTCCAAAATATCTTTGTCAGACCCTATGCTCCTTCTGCACACTTCTTCCTACCCCATTCAGCTTCAGTGCTTCCTATTAGTGCTTGGAGTTCTAGTTCTTTCCCAAAACAGCTATGACAACTTACAACTGCAATATTGATTGTTGGTGTGGCCACCCTCTTCCTGTGTTTGTCCTGCACCCTCTGAAACTGAAGCCCTTTCTTCACTTTCCCGAGATCCTCTAACCTAAAAAAACAGCCCAGTCCATTCCACACAGCTCCCACCATCTGTGTAGCCACCTCCCACATGTAGTGGATATCTGGCCTGTTAAGAAAAACTTGAAATTCTACCACCCAGTGGCACAAGTTGAGGAATCTGCATGGTTGCAGAACTGTCTGAGCCTTTGATTCAGACCCTCTGTTTGGCTCTGTACCAAAGGTTCACAACTGGTCCTGTTGACGATGCTACAGATGGTGAGCTCTGCCTTCATATTGCAAGTAAGACTAACAGTCTTTACAATTTCAGCTAGCTGCCTGAAACCAGAGAGAATCTCTTCTGATCCATAGTGACACACATCTTTAATACTGGCATGAGTCACCACCTGCAGTTGGCTGTACCCTTTGCATCCAAAAGGACTTGTTCCATATCTGGAATGGCTACTCCCAGTATGCACACAGAGTGCTCACTGGACTTCTTACCATCCTTGGCAGCCATATCTGTAAGGAGCGCCATTATGTGCCTCACATTGGAGCTCCCAATTACCAGTAAATCCACCCTATGTTAATGCCCAGATCCTGTGGGCTGAGAGACTTCCTCTGGAACAGGATTAGCAACTGCCAGGTAATATCCTCACTGACTTCTGATATTTCCATAGGTCCAAATGAAATGAGAGATGGCTGTGCATGCCACCTGAAACTCTTGGTGCATGGGGCTACACTGGCCAGGAACCAAAAGATGGCATGTGCAGAAAAATAGCATATACGGTATACACTTATCACCATCATATGACCAAAGGTGACTAACATCAAACTTTATTTATAGTGAAATATTAATTAACAGTGAATGATCAAGTAACACTAACTCTGTTTCTCAGCCATTTGACCACGAAGAGTGCAGGATTCTGATAAGCAGAAACCTCCATCTGTATTTATAAGGTCACTTGCTAGTTTAATCACAACAGCTTCCTTAACAATACTATCCCAGTAACCGAGAGTGCAGACCAGAACCTCTTTGTTGTTATATCCCATTGGATGACTGGTACCAATGCAGTGATCATTGTCACAAAGTTGCTGGTAGGTGTTGTAACTGTACGTGATGCTTATGCTTTATGCACCAACCATCCACAGTCTTTATGGGCTGACCAATGTGTGACATGCCAGAAATATGCAATGTGTGGTAGACACCTGCCTTATGCAATCCAAGATCATTCTTTACAGACCCTGAAAGAACTGTGTATTACATAGCGTTCAAAAACCACAGTTTACATCATTTTCACTCAGTATACAATCAGTCCTGTTGGAAATACTACCTGCACAAAGAGAAAAAGTTGTTAACTTAGATGCCACCACATTATTCTCATTACTCATCTGATTCATGGTTGGTGGATGGTGCAACATGCATATGATCTGTCTCTCACTACAAACATTCCTATGAAAGGTAACGTGAAGGTGGGCTAACTCAACCAGTGATGAAGCAAGCTGGGATCTTTTTACTTCCTCTCCTGTTTTGCCATCTGCCTCCTTGAATTCATTTTATTTCCATTTATGCCTAATTACCATTTACATATATGAGTATAATCTACATTTTCATAAAAGAGAGAGGTTGGTCCTCAGTCTTAAAGAATATAATACCGGGTCTAATTCTGTGTATGTAATTAATTTCCTAATTTATTTTGACTATTCCTAGTTAATATCTTTTGTTATAGGATGAAATCAGTAATTTTTTCGTGACTTAAATTCTATTGTTGACTTATAAACAAATATAAATTATTTATTAATTATAAACATATGGAAGAAGAACTGTTAGGATTCTTAAAATATTTATTTGGCTCTATTCAAAAACATATTAGCAAAGCCAGCCCTTAATTAATTCCAAAGTAATTACCAGGTTTGTGAAAAACCTTGTTTGCATTACTATATCTGTTAATTTCATTATTTAAACAAATAATTTGACCTTACCTTTGTTATAGAAGGAACTGTTAAAAAGGAGGAATTTTTGAATGTATTCAGTTGATTAAATGAGTCATGTTTTAATTGCAATTACTGTAAATTAAACATCAAACAATGTATAATTTAAGTACCTATTATTGTGAGGATATATAATGGCCCAATTTTTTGTCCCGAGTCAGTCAGTCCATAAGCGATTTTCAGAGGGAAATTATGTACTATTTCAAGTGGAATTAATGTAACACAAATAGGCCATGTGTTAAAACAAAGACAGTGTCTGTTCAATTTATTTGAGAGATAGTGTCACACATACCTTATTCTTCTGCGAGAACTGTGAACTGTGAGGTTAGGTATTTACTGCTCATAGATGTTCAACAGCAAACTATTGTAGCAGTATGCTGAAGGTTTGTCCACAACCTATTAATGAGGCTTAACACTTACCATTAGTGAAATGGCCATATAACTGTGTAATATAAGGGGGGTGAAAGTAGAGAACTGTGAAATGCAACTGTGCAACTGTTGCCTACATCATTTACAGTAGTCAGTGTTGAACTTCCACCCCACATTTTTCAGCCAGTATAACAGTGCAGTATGTTGACACCAAGACCTATCAACGAAGAAATAAAGTAGGTGAACATCACAAACTGGCAAACTTTTGGGGCCTGGCATGACAAAGGCCCCATGAAGCAAGGTATGAAATATCTCGTCATGCTGAACAAGATGCTGCCAACTAATAGCCTGAAGATACAAATTAATTTTAGTTGATTTCCTAAAAGTGTCATGTCACAACATGCTGTCATCCTTCCTCCTTAGCAACCCATCAAGCAAGGAAAGCTACCCGTCCTTTCTCACCTCCATGGTGAAACAAATGCTCAGATGGACTGAATTGATATATCCTAAAAAGCTGTGCAAATTTTCACTGCAAAGAGAAAAAATAACAAAAAGTACCATCTACGTATGTAAACACAATATTGTAAAGGCGATAAATAACCTGATGACACTGGGTGCAAACTCAGTTTAGCCTGCGATCATGCAATGGGGGCAGCAGGAGAACTCCATAGAAAGAAGGACTGACAATGTAGACATCAGAAACAAGCCGCAGATAGAAAGCACAGAAGAAACTTAAAGACTGGAATAACACATTCAAAAATTGTGGACTAAAAATAAGTAAAACAAAGGCAGTAGAAATGATCATCAACATTCAAGGAACAACCTTAAATGTATTTCTAGGAGTCAAAGCAGACTCTGTGTCCTATTTCAAGTATCTAGGAAATATGATCTTGAAAGACAACACCACTAAGCAGGAAGTACTCAGCGGGGCGCAGAAAGCATCCAGCTTTTACAGTCAAATCAGAAATTTTCTCTGGAACAATAAAAAGCCATGAAAAGCAAAAGCAACCTTATGTCACATGTATTTTGTACCAAGCCTGCCTCAGCAGAATTCAGGCAACAGAAATGAGATTCATTACAACTATGAGCCAAACAAGGGAGAAGGACAAAATCAGGAATAAGGTGAATAGAAAAGTGGTTGGCATTGAGGTTCCTGTTACCAGTGTCATAAAAAAAACAGGCTTCAGTGGTATGGGAACATAACGAGAATGAACAGTGAAAGAACTGCCAAAAGGTATTTCAGCCTGAACCTCGTAAGAAGAAGATCTCAGGGAAGACCAAGAAAATGCTGGATAGAGACTGTAAGATCAGATGTGGAGGAGGAAGGACACAAATGGGAAGTTGTCCTGGAACAGAAGATGTATGAAGATAGGAGGACTATTTATAAGATCTCACTTGCAAAATCGGCTGATATTTGTGGATGATTTGTTGATAGCTAAATCAACCTGGCAAGAACTTATAGAATTATTAGCTTGTGTGCTGGAAGCTTTTAAGGAGGCCAGAGTAACAGTGAACTTGTAAAAATTGCATTTCACATTTTACCATATTTAGAACAGATATGCACAAGCATCAAGGACTACGAGACAACTCAAGAGTTTCTTGGTCTCACTTAATTTTTCTGCTGGATCAGTTGTTGAATGCTGAAGCATTGATGAACGTGCTACGCAAAAATGTAGCATGTCAGTGGACCAATGAGTGTTCAGCGATACAAAGAGAGCATTAGCAAATTTGAGATTATTATATCATCTGGAGTTTGACGATGGATGTATCCTTGGTTGGACTGAGTGCATGTCTGTTTCAAACAAGGATAATTGATGGCATACTGACATTTTACCCCGTAGCATTCACCAGTAGGACCTTGTCTCCATGTGAGTGATATTTTATCACTACAGAGCAAGAAGCACTGGCTGTGATTTGGGCTTTCCACAAATTTAACTATCATCTGTGTGGATCACAAGCAGTTCTATTTGTGATCACAAAGCTTTAACATTTTTCCAAACTTTTAAGTTGTTACGTTCAAGACTTGTAAGATGGATATTCACTTTACAGGAGTATAGCTTTAAGACTGTATATACTAGTGGAAAGGAGAAGGGCTCTATCAGAAAGCAGCTGTAGAAGAACAAACAGAGTAGTTTACCATCTTACTAATGAAAGATCAATTGAATTGAAGATAATACTTGAAATTGTTCGCTAGTATGCCTGGAATTCAAGACAACATGATTGATTGTCAAATTTCAGCAGTTACTTCAGTGGCAACAGGTCATAGTAACAGACAATTGTCCTCAGTTTATTTCAGCAGACTTTCAAGTTAATGGTTTCAGCATGTTACTACTGCTCTCTTCCATCCACAATCTAATGGGAAGGTTGCACTTTTTGTAAGAACCTTTAGAAGTCATATGGACAAACTGCATTCCTGCCACTCCCTGGAACAAGCCCTTATCATTGATAAAAGTGTGGTGTCACTGCCAGACACCACACTTGCTAGGTGGTAGCCTTTAAATCGGCCGCGGTCCGTTAGTATATGTCGGACCCGCGTGTCGCCACTATCAGTGATTGCAGACCGAGCGCCGCCACACGGCAGGTCTAGAGAGACTTCCTAGCACTCGCCCCAGTTAGACAGCCGACTTTGCTAGCGATGGTTCACTGACAAATTACGCTCTCATTTGCCGAGACGATAGTTAGCATAGCCTTCAGCTACGTCATTTGCTACGACCTAGCAAGGCGCCATTACCAGTTACTATTGATGCTGTAAAACATGTACCGTCAAGAGCTATGTTCACCAATTATGAATTAAAGTTAAGTATTCCAGTAGTTACGTACGTTCTTTGCTACTATAAATTCCTTGTCCTGTTCCAGACCTCACGCCAGCCTGCGTGGGCTTAAACGCGTGCCTTTCGGCTTCCTCATAGTGGCTTGGCTGTCTTGCCAGGCGACAGCAAAAAGTTTCTCTGGCTTCCAGCCACGTCAAGTGGTTTAAAATCCATGAGCTTTCGGTCTAGTACTCCTCGTACATTGTCAAGTGGTGACTGTCTTCAAAAAGTTGCTGTTGCCTCCTTATATAGCCGCACTGCCTTCTGTGACGTCACTGGTATCCGCTCTGGCACCATATATGGTAATGTTTGCGTGGTGTGGCCGCCGCGCCTGCTTAAACCTTCCGATGGCTGGATCCCACGCTGTGTGTAGCTTCAGGCCGCGTTCTTTATTGCGCGTGTTGTCACAAATTTTTATTTCGATCAATTCTTTTATTATGCTATCCCAAAAACTGTTAGTCAATATGATAACACAGGCCAACGAAAAATTTTTTTGAAAAACTTTTTTTACTTTGATAGCTGATCTTTATAGATTTTTATGAGCTGAATCCAAATCTAGCCTTAGTTTTTTTGTATCACCCATAGTTTTTGAGCAATATACCTTTTAATATATAGTATAAAAATCCTATGCTATGCGGTAAATGGGGAAATTAATGAAACTCATTGTTACAATGTAAGCATGGTTTGTATTTACAGTAAGCTACTTAAAACAATGATATGTGTTAATAGACGTTTCACTTGTCAGCTGGAATTGGTTTGTATTTTCATTCTGTTTTTTATTTGAAGCTTCTTGTGTAGCTTCTTCTACGATGAGTCACTGCTGAACTTCTCGATGTATTTATTTTATTTATTTCGTCCTTCAAATCCTATATGTGTAGAATATATACAAGGATATTGGACATGGTTAGGTATTTACAAGATAAAATACAGTCTGTATTGCAATCCTAAGGACTAGATATTGAAGTAATTTTGCAAAGATTCATACATACAACAAACATTACAGGCAACATACAAAGTAGAATATTAATAATGCATCTTTATTTTTGTTGTTTGGCTTTTATATGTTCTGTCAGACTGTAAAAGCAATGATCAATTAAATATGCCTTTACTTCAGCCTTAAAACTACAGAGTTTACCTATTGATTTAATATGGTTAGGTAGATTATCGAAAATCTTTATCCCCGTGTGTAGTGTGCCTTTTTTGCACAATGTTGTTCTCACCTGTTTCATATGAAGATCAGATTTTTGCCTTGTATTGTGTGCATGTATATCTTCATTTTTTAATAAGATATCTGGGTGTCTATCGATATATTGTTTGATGAAAACTGATGTTTCGTAGATCAAAATGCAAGGAAGAGGAAGCACTGACAGTTTTTTGAATATGGGTCTGCATGATTTCGTATTGTTTACCCCTTCAAGTGACCAACAGTAGCCCCCCATCATGTTGGCGTTACAGCGGCCTTGGTACCGTTTTTCCATCATTTTAATATCCTGGTGAAAATGCTATCCTTGCTCGGATGGCAGACGGAACTTTGGGGTAGCTTATTACCTTCTTGTTCTTCGAATTATGACCAGTAATATCAACATTGCGAAAGTATGAGTCATCGGAATGATTTCTTAGCTCCCTCCATATCATAGGAACAGCAAATTTACAGGCTTCTTTCTCCTGTTTGGACCATTTTCTCAGATCTTCGACACACACATAACATATCTTATGTGGCGCCCAAGATTTATCTTGATCACCAAGTTTAGATCCGAAGTATTATAGATAAATCTTTTCACAAAGCCTGTAATGTTTCTTTGGTGCTTTTTAATCACAAATTCATCAGAAATATAACAAAAACTGTCAGCAGAGTTCTTACAACCACGATTAGACATTGTACTGAGCAAATGTACAGGAAACGGGAAAGTGAGGTTAGGTTAACAGTCAACAAAACACAATCTGTTAATAAAAAAATAAAACCGACCTTTTTTGCCAGCAAATGTTTTTCAGTAGTGCTATCAATGTCATTTACATTCATTACACCTCCTTTTTAAAACTATTGTAACTATATAAAAGCTGTTAAATTCTTTAAAAAATCGTTAAATTAGTAAATTTAACTGTAAAATGTGAAGAAATGGTGGGTGATACAGTTTTTTAAGTATCGTATTTGGATTTCCCAAGCTAAAAAACATAAGAGTAAGGTATTTTCAGCAAAAAAGTTTTTTCCGTCACTGGCCTGTGTAATAGATGTCTCATCAAATGCAATGTGATGACCACTTTCTAATACATGCTCTGCTACTGCTGATTTTTCTGCGTACCGCAGACGAAAACATATCTCGTATTCTACACAGCGCTATTCAATGGTATGTGCAGTCTGTCCAATATAGAACTATCCATGCCCACATGGTATTTTTTATACTCCTGGCGTTCTGAGGCCTACATCGTCTTTCACAGGCCTCAAGAGTTGTCGAATTTTTGTTGGATCCCTGAAGACCAAATTGATTTTATGCCTCTTTAGAGCCGGGTTATCTTTCCTGTTATTGAGTCACAGAATGGCAAGAACGTAAACTTCTTTGAGTCCTCCTCGGAGTCTTTCTGCTTGCGTATTTTCGGAAAGATAGCTTGCGAAATCTGGCGGTTGTTGTAGCCGTTTTCCTGAAATACTTTCCGTAAGTGGCTCAGTTCCTTTGGCAAGTTTTCAGAATCTGAGACGGTTTCGGCTCAATGCACTAAGGTCCTCAGCAGAACGTTTCTGCAACGGATGGTGATAGCTGTTAGCATGCAGATATCGGTCTGTGTGGGTGGGTTTCCGCTAAACACTGTGGCTGAGGCATCCATTTGCTTTGCAGCAGACGGGGACATCAAGGAACGGCAAGGCACCATCTGTCTCTATCCCCATCGAGAACTTGATGTTGTCATGGATGTTGTTGATGTGGTCCAAGAATTCTCCCGGCTTTTCACGTCCATGAGACCAGACAACAAACGTGTGATCGACGTAACGATAAAACCAACTAGGCTTTTCAGAAGTCATGTCCAGGGCAATGTTATCAAAGTACTCCGTGAACAGATTGGCTAAAATTGGAGCTAATGGGCTTTCCATTGCAGTGTCGCCCGTCTGGTTGAAATATTCTCCAGCATACAAGAAATGCGAAAGCGTACCTGTGACCATTTTAGCTGTTTTAATTTTGATAAAGGCACTCTTAGAAGTATTGAAACCTGTTCAGTAAGACTAAAAATAATAGTGACTGAGGGCTCATTTGTTTCAATTTTACTTCAGTCACTTTGTTCTTAGTATACGTCAATCACTGGACTTGTACTACTACTGAGATTTTCTGGTAGGAGTGTGGTATGAGTCGTATCACCAGGAGTAGTGCATTCATACGTCTCGTTGCTATTTTTTTGCTGAATTAAGAATCCTTCAGTAATAAAGCTAAGTGTATTCCTATAATTGGTTTCATATCTACTTGAAGGTTCCTCCCCTACAGCAGCAGAACTCCAGATTCAAAAGATTGATTAAGATCTCTAGAGTATGCAACCAGTGAAATTTCTGGAGAGAAACATTCTGTTAGTAGTATAATAATTCCCATGGTAAAATGAAACGCAGAATAAAGTTGAAGCATTGCAGCTTGATGGTTCTTTAGCAGGGAAACGTAAAGAAGATATGTATGTATGTCTTTTTCCTTGAAATTAGTAATTAATTTATATAAAAAAATAACTGATGAAACTCTTTTTAAGTTCTTATTGGAGAAATAACTGAGGATTTCCAAAAATGAAGAGCATGTCAATCCTTGGTGTAAGCATTATTGGATGCAAGGTTCAAAGATTCCTATTCTTCAAACCCAGTTGCTAAGGCTGAAGTTATGAGTGAACTGAATAAGATGACAATAGTGGAAAGGAATCTTCATGTCCTGGGATAGGTGATGCTGCTTCAGTAGGTAAGGTCTTAATACTAACAACATAATTTAACATAAAGAAATCTAATCAGATAAAACAAATATAATGATAATAATAATATACTGGGGAAACAAATAATTATTGTGTTTTTAGATGCGGATTTTGCATGTGAAATAGCCATCAAAATATTGTCTAAAAGTGGAAGCTGAACAAATAGACTTTAAAGAAACTTCTCCAGAATTACTGGTATATTTACAAGTACCCCCTGGATGGTTAGGAGGTAAGCCATTCACAATCTGGAGGGAAATATCTCAACCTGGTTCCAGTCTGTATCAGATAGCTAGGAAATATTTGTGTGTTGCTGGGACTTCAGTTCTGGCGAAAGGTTATTTTCAAAACCTTGTGAACAGATTTCTGCTCAAAGAAGTAGACTAAAAGCAGAACATGCCAACAAATTATTTTTTTAAATTTCTTTAAAAATTAGTTTTGGACCTGATTTCTGTTTCATTTATATTATCTCTATCTTGAGTGTTTCGGGTTATCTTATTTTTCTGTCTATTTCTTAATTTTAAATTTTTTCTCTATTTATATTGTGGTGCCTCTGGCACAAAGCGCCATATCTTTGGACCCAAGCATCTTTGACTTACTTTTGTCTATGTTCTTCACAGTGCGCTACGTTTGTACAGCTATGTTGTATTTGCCTTGTTCTGTGCTTAAATAAATGCTCATTCGACAGCTAAAGTGTGTTATTACCGATCTGTGACACATAATATCCACAGTGGTGACCCTGACATCATTGTCGTGCGTTTTGGAATTATTTAATTCATCATTAACGGACTTCGTGTGCCAGTCCACATTATCGTCGGAACAATGGATCTACCAGTGTCTTTTTGTGCTAGTGTCTCGCACCCTATTAACTGCACTTGCGTATTTACTAGTGTACCTAATGTGCATTTGGTGAAAAGTGAACAATTAGCTGGGCCCAGCCATGCCAGTGGCCACTTGACTGTAACCAGTCCAAGATGGACACCATCAAGTGCAACTACGAAGCAACAGCTGCTACCCAGACAGTGCACACCGTTTAGTGACATTGTGAACGATAAACGAGTGATGGATATAATGGTTCATCCCTCAGCTAGGCAGTCCTCTTCGGTTTGGTCTGATGTGCCGACGGAATTCGAGAACTGTAATTCGAACGTTCATGTGCACGGGGTCGCAAATTCTTGTATAACTGATGTCATAGCACTGCCCCCGCACGCTGTCTTGGCGACACCGGTCGCGTCAACCTTGCCGGTTTCTGCGACCATTGCTCTGTGATCACACCATGATCGCCTTCCGCCCGCTTTCGTGATGGCACCGGCCATTCCATCCATACCGGTTACCGGATCAGCCCCCCTTGGCTGCGTCACGACTGTCTTCCACCCGCTGTTGCAATGGGACAATGGCACCGGCCATTACACCCGTGCCGCGTTCGCCTTCATGCTTGCATCTGGGACACATCATGCCATCGGTTGCAACGGCTCACTCCACATCGTGTGTTGCTTAGGTCGCCCCCCCACGCAGATAGCGGGCGACGCATTGTCCACCGCTACTGCACTCCCAGTGTTGGGGGCTTCCTGTCCTGCTGACACAGATCTTCACCTCCCACTGCTGCATCAACATGTGTTACCCAGCAGATTTCCTAAGCTGCCTGCATTGCAAAAGGACAACCCTAAGACTTGGTTCACTTTGGTGGGTCATCTACTGGATATCCACGGGAATTCGGACGACGACGCATGTTTCGTCTGCCTGGTGAGCCACCTCCATGCCCATCTGCACCTCATCAGTGACCTGCTCCTCTCACCGCCTGTCTCACCCAAATATTTAACGATGAAAACATTGCTCATTGAACGCCTTTCTCGCCCACCAGCAGAAGCTATCCACCACATCATCCATGACGGGCACCTTGACAACCGCACACTTTTGCAGCTTTGGCAGCACCTTTGTGCATTAATTGATGATCAAACACTACCAGACACCATGCTGTTGGCCTTGTGGATGGTCAGACTTCCATTGGGCCTACAACTTCACCTGCTTTCTCACGTAGCTGACGCTCTTGAGGTTTGTCTACACATGGCCGATCGGGCCTACGCAATCATTCGTCACCGACAACATCTGTGACGTACGACATCACCATCACCTTCAATTGGCATACGTGCACCTTCAGTTCCGCACCCTGCCAGCAGGGGCCAGCACGTATGCTTCAGCAGCCTTTCAGGAGCTGTCACCTGGCAGTCTTCAGTAGATCCCTCCTGACAGCAGCTGACCCCACCTGAGCAGCAGCCCGAGCGGTCTCAGGCAATGACGCAGTCAGCTGCATCACCTGACCACTCCACACTGCCTCACCTCCTGGCTTACCCGCTATGCTGGTACCATGTGACTTACGGGGACACGTGCCTTGTGCATACCCAAACGATTGTGGCGGACACGTTTAGGCGCCACGTCTCGCCACGATCATCCACAGTGGCTACCATCCAATGCCGCACCACTTGCTCCAGTGGCATGATGCCTCTAAGTCACGGACTTGTCATCGGGCACTCGCTTTCTCGTCGACACCGTCGCTGATGTCAGCATTATCCCGGCCAAGCACACAGGCAAAATGCTTTCTCCTGCTAACCTCGCTTTGATCACCGTGAATCACTCTCCTATCGCGGTCCTTGGCTCCATCAACATGTCGCTTCGCCTATCACCAGTCGCCAGTTTTCCTTGGACTTAACACATCACTGATGTGGATGAACCTGTGATTGGGTTGGACTTTCTACACCATTACAAAGTTTCGCCAGACCAGCAAGCCGCAACGCTCTGCCACGTGTCAGGTTCTACCGTTCCGTGCTTTAATGAATTCAACACAACTCCGCTCTCCGCCCCCTTGGCTATGCTTCCCGCATGTGCAACTCTGCTCAAGTGTATTACTGCATGGCTCTCTGATTTATCGAACATGCGTACACAGGTTGATGAGCTCCGCACACATAACGAGGTGTTAACGCACCCGCATTGCCACCATCTCTGCTGAATTGGCTCACGCATGGAGTATGATTCGCTGTCTGTCTGCAGAGCTGCATCTTTCGGAACCGTCATCCACTTCTACTGCGTCTGCACACCGCATTAGTCCTGTGTTGAGTTTCCCTCCTCCTACTGCCAGTTCCGTGCTGTCGCAGGTGGATCTACTAGACGCTTATGTTCTCGCTTCGAGAGATTCCTCGCATCGTGTACCTGCTGCGCTACGTCCTCCACAATTACCTTCTGCCGATGCCCTACCCACGCCATTCTGGCCTGGCAAGGAAGCTCATATACTCACTTCACAGGATTCCTCGCATCACGTGGCTGGCGCACCATACCCTACACTGTTGTCTGCTGCCAACGCCATTCCGGCACGGAAAGGTAAGTGAACAGCTCATGTCCTCCATCTTCCACCCCACCCCTCACCTTCCTTCGCGATTATCAGCCATCAGAACAGCACTTGTCAAAGAATCCGCACCACGGACAGCCCACCTGTATCTTATAAAGCTAGACGTCTTAATGCTTCCAAACTTGTGCGAGCACTTGTGCGAGCGAAAGAAATTGTGCAGGATTTATTGGCTTCCAGCGTGCTCCAACCATCGGACAGCAACAGATCTTCACCTATCCACCTCGTTCCTAAGAAGGATGGCTCATTACACATGTGCAGGGACTATACATCCATAAATGCTCAGACAATTATCGATAAATATCTTACTCATATCCAGGATTTCACACAAGTTCTTCTCTTAGATTGTTCGAAGGTGTATCACCAAATTCCCATGCACCCACCAGATATTCCGAAGACAGCCATCATTACACCCTTTGGCCTATTTGAATACTGTACATGCCTTAAGGCTTGAAAAATGCTGCGCAGGCGTAGCAACAATTCATCGATTCCATTTTGCTGACTCTGCCTTTCGCTTTTGCTGTTTTGGATGACATCCTGATTTTTTCCTCGTCTGCCAAGGAGCACCAGTTTCACCTCGATGCAATTCATTTGGCTCTTGCAGCCAACTGCATGGTGATCAACCATGACCAATCTCAACTCTGTTCTACATCTGTTACATTCCTTGCCATATGGTCTCGGCCGACAGCCTCCAGCCAACGGATTCTAGTGTTGAAACCATTCTCGCACTGCCTTTTCCTGAGGATTATGCTGAACTCCGTCGTTTTCTGGGTATGGTAAACTTTTATCGACGCCATATCCCTTGGGCTGTCTCCGTCCAATCAGCCCTTACTGACGCCATCTCTGGTAAAAATACCACGGGGAAGCGAAAGTTGGACTGGACTAAGTCCATGCTTGACGCATTTGATAATCTGAAAACTGCAATAGCGAAAGCGGTCACTCTCGCCACCCCGACCCTGAGGCCCGTATTTCTATTACAACCGACGTTAGCGAGTCAGCTGTGGGCGCTGTCTTACAACAACACGCTGTGGACTCTACTCAGCCTCTCCGTTTCTTTTCAAAAAAACTAACCAGGAGTCAGCGTAAGGGGTCGGCTTTCGACTGCAAGTTTCTCGTGGTTTATGAGGCAGTCAAACACTTCCGGAGCGACTTGGAGGGGCGTCCTCTCACTACCTATTTGGACCAAAATCCTCTTGTTGACACAATACGCAACCCGGCGAAGGATCTCCCACCGTGATGCTTCTGGCACGTGGTCTTTATTTGCCAACATTCATCGGACGCTTGTTACATCCGCAGTGCAGAAAATGGACTATTTATCTCGTATCTCGGTGCTCTCCACACACTTGAACTTAGACGACCTTGCCCGACTCCAGACTGAAGACACAGATACACAGCGACTGGTTTCGGACGAGTCTTTGCTCACTATCAAACCTGTTGTTATATGGAGAACCCTTCCTCCTGCCAGCTGAATTCGTCAACTGTGCACCCCCGACTGATGCAGTCGACCTTCTGGTCCTTGTAGAATGGGTGCGTGCGCACATCGCCGGCCTTCGACAACCCCTGCCTCGCGCTCATTCCTCGCCGCCAGTGTTTGTCCGCAAAGACCTGGCATCGTGTGAGTTCATAATGCTGCGTGACGACTCTGTACATGCAGCCTTGCAAACACCTTACTCGGGTCCGCACCGCGTGTTACGCTGCGGAGCAAATACTTTCGTGATACTTCTCAATGGACGACCCAATACGGTTTCAGTTAACCGATTAAAACTGGAGTGGTCCCTCGCTGCACCACGTTCCGTCGCCTCTGGTCTGCCTGCCATCGCCGCCGCCTTGCCCGCTGACACTGCCAATGTGACCTCCAGCGACGCTTCACCGCCTGCTCGGTAGTCCGGCGCACGTGACCCTGTTGTGTGGCTTCTGAGGTGCCCACTTCATGCGCTGGACGCCGCCTTGAACCGCCACGTGAGATTTTGTGTTCAAGTGAGAAAGCAGCTTCCCTCCGCCATGCTCCGCACTGCTAGGGGGGGGGGTCCTCTGTGGCCCCTCTGGCGAAGCGCGATATCTTTGTATCTTTGACTTACTTTTGTCTATGTTCTTCACAGCGTGCTATGTTTGTACAGCCATGTTGTATTCGCCTTGTTCTGTGCTTAAAGTGTGTTACTACCATCTACGACACGTAATATCCACAATATGTAATGTAATGTATAATTATATTCGGTTTTCTCTAATTTATTTACTAATTCGTAACACCCACTCCTCAGAGTTTTAAACTACATGTGCTATTATTAGTTATAATCTGAATTTTCGAACTAAATTTTTGGCATTCGGACATTGACTCATCGATATTGTTTCGTTTAACTAATCCTCGATATGGATATTTAATGTGCGCGATTATATCTAATATCGATATTAATCTCTAAATGTCCCATCCACGTGTTATGACGTACGTTAATTGAATATATGTCAAGAAAAGTATTGTGGTTGCGCTCCTTTCAAAGTTAATACTTTGGCTATAGCACCTGGCTGAGGCCATACTGGATTTCGTCAAGCTCGTATTTGGTGTGTTTTGGATTATAACGACATTGTAACTTACATCCTATAGATGAACACTGTCACAAACCACCAGCACATTGAGGATCTGTCGAAGAGGTACAATCTATTGATATTAAATGTCAGATACTGAATTAATGGTGTACAAATATTTTAGGATACATGTGACGTAGGACAAAGTCCCAGTTTGTACGAAGTCAATGTAGTATGAAGGGTAACGCTCTGTGAAATGAATGATAAGGTGGTATTGGGAACAGAGTGGTTTTGGTTTGTGTACTGCCATCGACAAAAATTTTATTAAACACCTACATACGTTTCTGAGAGCTTCTGGATCTTTTCGTTGTCAATAATTTACAAATTAACCATGAAACATGGAAATGCGAGTGAATATTCAAAACATGTTGATTACCTAGTTAAAAAAAACTGTACTCAATGGCAGAATAAGAAACATGAAAAGTGTAAAGGACTACACATGTGAGAAAGAATTAAAAAGAGATTCAGTTTCACCGTCCAACGCCTGTAAAGCAAAAAAATTTACTAGCTAGTTATTTTAGAAGATTTCTTTTCCAAAGAAGAATGTCCCCAAATAACGGAAATATGCAGACGAAATATATTCTGGTACTGGTACAGCCATATTCCTGTTGGTATTTTTTCTTGTTGTTTCAGGCAAAGGAAGAATTTACTTTCCTGGCAAATGAGTTGTAATTTTTTTGCACAAATTAGAACACACTTTACACAGCCAGCACATATATTTAGCACTGGGGGAGCTTCTTAGGTACTTTTCGTGCTACATACTGCTACGTAAATAATGAGTGCGAAGGGGGCAGCGTCTCACTCCAAAGAACGAAAAGACAGCGATAGTTTCCAAATTTGCAGTGAATGAACAAACTGAATATATAAATAATTCGTCTGCTGGAATGCCTGCCGCAATAAACACTATACCTTGACAACAGGGACATCTATCGGTGCCTTCGAGAAAGCCAAAGTACGTCCACAGTTTAATACATGAAATAACGAAACTCTGAATAACCGGACATCACCCATTGGTATTTTTTATGATCTCTCAAAGGCCTTTGTTTGTGTAAATCATGGAATTCTTTTATATAAGCTAAATCATTATGGTTTGAGGGGGGCAGTGCACAAATCGTTTAATTCATACTTAACTGGAAGAATGCAGAAAGTTGAAATAAGTGGTTCGTGTAATGTTAAAACAACAGCTGATTCCTCAAACTGGAGGGCTATCAGGTACGGGGTCCCACAGGGTTCGGTCTTAGGTCCTTTACTGTTCTTGATATACGTTAATGACTTACCATTCCACATTGATGAAGATGCAAAGTTAGTTCTTTTTGCTGATGATACAAGTATAGTAATAACATCCAAAAACCAAGAACTAAGTGATTTAATTGTCAATTATGTTTTTCACAAAATTATTAAGTGGTTCTCAGCAAACGGACTCTCTTTAAATTTTGATAAAACACAGTATATACAGTTCTGTACAGTAACTGGCACAACTCCAGTAATAAATATAGACTTTGAACAGAAGTCTGCAGCTAAGGTAGAATTTTCAAAATTTTTAGGTGTGTCCATTGATGAGAGGTTAAACTGGAAGCAACACATTGATGGTCTGCTGAAACGTCCGAGTTCAGCTACGTATGCTATTAGGGTTATTGCAAATTTTAGTGATAAGAATCTCAATAAATTAGCTTACTATGCCTACTTTCATTCACTGCTTTCGTACGGCATCATATTCTGGGGTAATTCATCGTTGAGTAGAAAAGTATTCATTGATCAAAAACGTGTAATCAGAATAATTGCTGGTGCCCACCCACGGTCATCCTGCAGACATCTATTTAAGGATCTAGGGATCCTCACAGTAACCTCACAGTATATATATATTCACTTATGAAACTTGTTGTTATTAATCCAACCCAGTTCAAAAGTAATAGCAGTGTGCATAGCTATAACACCAGGAGAAAGGATGATCTTCACTATGCAGGGTTAAATCTGACTTTGGCACAGAAAGGGGTAAATTATGCTGCCACAAAAGTCTTTGGTCACCTACCAAACAGCATCAAAAGCCTGACAGATAGCCAACCAACATTTAAAAATAAATTAAAAGGATTTCTAGATGACAACTCCTCCTACTCATTGGCTGAATTTTTAGATATAAATTAAGGGAGGAGAAAAAAAACCAACTTAAACATTAGTGTAATGCAATATTTTGTGTAATGTAACATCTTGTACAGACATCTTTTATTAACCTGACACGTTCCACGTCATTACGAAATGTCGTATTCATGATCTATGGAACAAGTATTAATCTAATCTAATCTAATCTTTAGTGCGAAAGTTGTTCCCGTTTGTTAGCTGGAGCGACACTAACGCTCCAAGCAGTGAGAAAGTAGTCACATGCGTCGTAGTGACAGTGTTTGTTTCTAATTATTTCTAATTAATTAACGGAATAGTTGTTATATTTGTGCGTTCTGTGCGTTACTAAGTTTCCAAGAGACGTGCATTATCGTGAAATACAAATAAAAGTGAAAGTCCCAAGTTCATGTAGGCAATGAACTGCTTGAACAAGTTGATAAATTTACTTATCTGGGCAGTAATATTACCAGGAATGGAAGGAGCAAGGCAGAAGTGAGAAGTAGAATAGCTCAAGCAAAGGCTGCTTTTATCAAGAAGAAAAACATATTAATGTCTAAGAGCATCAGCCTTGAAATCAGGAAAAGATTTTTGAAATCATATGTGTGGAGTGTGGCATGCTATGGGTGTGAAACATGGACTCTCGGGACAGAGGAAGACCAGAAGCTAAATTCTTTTGAAATGTGGTGCTATAGACGCATGCTCAAAATAAAATGTATCGACAAGGTCACAAACGAAGTGGTTCTGGAAAGAGCAGGTGAGAAGAGAAGCTTCTGGAGTTTCATTGTTAAAAGAAGAGTGCATTTTACAGGCCATCTATTAAGACATAAAGGACTCCTGAACACAATCATAGAGGGATATGTCGAGGGAAAAAGACCAAGAGAAAGACCACGACTGAGGTACATGGATCAAATCGTGAAAGATGTGGGATGTAACACCTATAAAGAAATGAAGAGAAAAGCTGAAAGACACACAGAATGGAGACAAGCTGCCATTGTAGCTGTTGCAAACCAATCCTTGGATTGACCACTACAGAAGAGAGACAAATAAAAACAGCCGAATCACTCTGATTCAACGACATGGGCTACAACTCAGTCATGAAGAAATACTTGCGAATATGTCTATATTTGCAGCTTATTCCGCTGAAAGCAAGACATTATAAACACGTCTCATGCACGAGAAGCATATATTTCTGTAGTTGTGTGTTGATATTATCATAGGCAGTTCAATTTAAACTTAAAAAGTTTCTATGGAGTCCATTGATTTGCTCATTCCTACACTTCATTCGACTTTCTAATACACGAACACTTTTCTGAATGTAATTACTTATGCTTTAAAAGCGGATGTGTTGAAGATATGTGGCTCAGATTTAGCAACAATTGTGGAATCGATTTCTTCTGTTTTGGGGAATCAATTTTATTGCTTTTGCCCATTTATTATCGAATCTGTGTGGTCTTCCCGTAAGCTATGGTTGTGGTGGCTTATGTAGGTATGACATTCCGTATAGGTGTCCTAAGTTCCACATTCACTGATTTAACTGAAAGTATAGCAAATAAAACTCTGCTTTCTTGGATAGGTATGTGACGTCTTTGTGTAAAAAGTAAGATCTTCTGGTATTTACAGGCAACTTTAGGTTATTAAAGGAATACGACATTATTCAGTAAGTGTCGTACATTACAAGAGAATCGTAAATAGACTGTCCTGTACTGGACTGTTTCGTTCCTCCCAGGGTCCTTAGGGAACTAAATAACGACTAACGTGGGGTTATTTTTTAGTTATTGTCGTTTGTTATGGCACTACATGCACTTCCTATAATAAAAACTACGTTACGAATATCTGAACGTCAGTATTCGCAGTCATCCGATGTCGTATTTAGTAGTGTTGCTTGCTGGTCGCTTGTGGCGCTGCTATCGCTGGGGGAACAAAAACGAGACGGAGTGTCGCGACTCTTATTTTAGATTGTGGAATATCTTTGGAAGGAGCGCAACCACAGTACCCCTCGTGAAGCATGTACAAGTAAAAGCACAGTCTAACATAACAGTCGCGACACTTCGCCTCGATTTTGTCGCCTACCGCGCCAGCAGCGCCCCAAGTGGCCAGTAACTTATACTGTGAGTTCGGCGCGATCGTGAAAGCGAATAGTGGTTGTTTATTTTGATTTCTACAGTGGTTTTTATAAGCGGGAGCTTTCGTAGCGCAATAAATTGCAGCAACAACGGGAAGAAGACACCACAGCTGCCTTTTTTTAGGTTTCCTAAGGATGCTGAGAGGTATATACCATCATGCTTCTAAACTGTATCGTCAGGATTCACTTGCTAACTACACGTGTATTAATGATTAACGTTTCGTTTTAGGAGCAGAAAATGGCTCGTTAATAGCAGACGAGAAGACCTTATGAAAAAAGACCCAGTTTAAATGTATAACAATTTAGGTTTTGTTCGCTAAATTTCGAATAAAACCAGTTCATGAACGCAGATAATAATAAACTCATGTGGAATGCAGTACGTACACTGTTTGACATCACAAATAAGCCACCTCAACTGACGATGAGGAGGAATCTACAACAAAGATTCGACAATCCATCTAAAGCTGTAAAACAGTCCTATGACACAGAAGCAGCCAGTTCAGCTCTCCATGTATCAGTGCCAGATTCGTGTGAGTCGTCAACACAGACCTGCTTTGACGATGAAGTGGTTAGATTAAGTGCAGTTATTCGTGTCTTACAAAATCGTAATGTTCGGTATGTATTTCATTCACTTCTGTTGTTAGTCACTTAATTTTCCTTGCTTCCATCGTGTGATGACATTATTTTGTCACTGACAGATTGTTTGCAAATTATTCAATATTTGGTTTTGCGTGAAATGTAATGTAATCGGCTCATTATAATGTTTTAAACATATTTCATCCACTATTTGGCAGTTGCTTGACCCAGTTAGAATAATATAAAGATGAAGGTCGTACTTGTGGCAACAGGCGACAATGACAAACTGGCCTATAGAACGATAAATGAGCTGTCGATCCCTTTCGGATGTGCTTCTTATGTGTGAATCTGTGTGTTTATATTCTTTTGATATCAACGACGTCACAAGTGTTTCCTCACGAATGTGTTGTAGCTTGCCACTCGATGGTTTTTGTCCATACTTGCGCTTATTTTAGAATCATTTTTAGAAACATATATGCCTTATAATACTACACAAACCCTTGAAGGCAAGAAAATAACTCAATTATTTCGTAAATTACGTAGGCGCGCACTGGCGATTTTCCGTCGCGCGATTTATTTGTAGCAAGAATGAAACCCAGTGGCTCGAATAGGAGCGCGCGCACGTGCGACAAAAAAGTAATGGCGATTTAAAAGACGCAACCGGCCCTATTTCATGCACGACGCGGTTGTCGCAGGCACTGGCATGGGCCCGCGCGCACTAGCGACGCGATTTGTCAGTTAGTCGCTCTCGCTCTGTGTTGCATACACACGAGTTCAGTGCGCCAGCATGTCTGATAACGGGAGTTGCGCTACGGATGACATTGTAAGCTGTGTTGTCGATTCAGAAAGACTAATTGCAGAAGTACAAAAGCGACCAGCTCTCTACAACAGGAAATTAAAAGAATACAGTGGCCGCAATTTCAAAGAGAAACTATGGCGAGAAGTATGCTGCAACCTAATTCGGAACTGGACCGAACTGCCCGGACCAGAAAATACTAACAAAGGTATTTCATGGTTCACTTATTTCATTCATTCATGTAGACATTGTAACGGAACCTATTAAAGGCTTTACTTTACCGAAGTATGCGATACCCTCCAAATTCAACCAGTTTAACGAGTATTTATGATTATAGAAAAGTTATTTTGTATGTTAACAATGATTGCACAACATGTCTCCATAAACAGTCAACCCATTAAATTATACTGAATAACTGACCCACACAAAAGTTGATATCACTTGATCACTGATACAGCAAATATCATGTAAAAACACTAAGTTCATCTTAAATAATTAATATGAAGTACGAAAAATAGTGGCCAACTGACGTATTTTAGAACCCCTTAAATAAAAATCATCCAGTGAAACCTATTTGTTCACTAGGACCGTTTTCACTCAGTACTCACGTAAACACTCCTATTTTAGGCGAAAACCAATGTAATTCTTAATAATTCGTGTTATTTACTTATTTATGCAAATTAGAGAAGTCAGTTGACAAACTTCTAAAAAACTGTCTTTTTGTAACAAAGAATTATTCTGTCAAGTCAACAAATCTGTCTGTCATTTTAATAAGCTGTTAAATCATGTCACTCGATATAAATTAATAACTTTTCTTCACAAATTACAACGGACGTACATGTGACTTATAAACTATATTTCTTTTTAGTAGTTCTTTGACAAGGTTATAAATACAAGCAGCAAGAAGGGTCGGGGGCAGAGTCTGAATGTCACTTTGGTAAAGTGTATGTGTGTTATTGTTCGAGTTGGATAAACATTGCAAAGAACATGTAAAAGAAGTGCTTCTTTGTGTTGTGTCATTGTTTTTGGTGGACAGAGTAATAAATATTTGAAGTTTAAATATTTGTTGGTTTCGCTCATTATTTATCATCAAAAGCACATAAAAAAATACGGCACCATCTTTTTACCCCTAGACAACCAGATTTAGAGCCAGCATTAGCACCGAGACACAGCAGCGATCCAGCAAGCAGCAGCGATTTGACACAATGCATTTTAATGGCGCCAACATAACATCAAGCGCTAACAAGCTCCGTAAATAGGAGTGAAATAGTGCCATTATAGCAATATCTACGACTAGGCGACCATTATAACATCACAGTTACAACAATTTAAATTTTTTCATATTGCCAAGATACTGATCCTTGTGGAGTCACAAAGTAGTTTGCAAAATAATCCCTTATCTGCATACCACACGCATCAGCTCTTATTCCTACAGGCTCACAGCCTTGCAGAAGGGATTCGTACGACTCGTCCTCAGTTCGTACACCGACATTTCATCTTACGAAATTATGCAGAATACAACATTCTTTTATGATTATGTCTGAAAAACCAACATCCACAGGTCGATGAAATATTCTCCATTTGTTAGCCAAAATCCCCAAAGTACATTCCACCATTCTACGAGTACGACAATGTCTACAATTAAAAACACGCTGTTTCATTGTCAGGTTTTTCTTCGAGTACGGCCGCAGAATATGTCAAGCAGTGCAAATGCTTCGTCTCCTACAAAATTAAAAGGTTGAGCCTCTCCTTCCTTGTCGTCTGGTAATTTTTGAGGGTTTGGAATGTTTAACTGATTAGATTTCAGTTTTTGATAGAAGTTGGATTTCTTGAACACATTAGAATCCCCACTGACTCCGTACGAGCCCACGTCTATCACAGTGAAACAATAATCAGCGTCCACTACGGCCAAAAGTATTGTCGAAAAATAATTCTTGTAATTATAAAACTCTGAGCCACTGTCAGCAGGCTTCTTCAGTATCACATGTTTCCCGTCCACAGCACCAAAGCAATTTGGAAAGTCAGTTCTGTCTACAAACTGTTTGGCAATAATCTTCCAATCATCTTCAGTTTTTTCAGCCATATGAATAGGCTGTAGACATTGCCACAACTGCTCGCATGTATCCTTCACAATTTCTCTGATTGTAGTGGCTCCCAGTAGATATTCGTAGTGTAATGAGCGAAAGGTATTTCCAGTTGCAAGGTATCTGGACGAAATAATATTCAGTAACACCATTAATATTTATTCATAGAAGTATTAAGGTAAATACTTACAATAAATTATATACAGTGATAATTTCATTTATGGCAGGTAAAGAAATTCAAAGCAAGTGGAAAAATCTGAAGGACTGCTTCGCGAGAGAACTGGCATCACGGAAAAAATCTTAGTCCGGCGAGGCTGCAAGAAAATGGAGGAAATATCTATGCTTCGATGCAATGTTATTTCTGCTCCCTCAAATGGAAGACAGACCGACCACCAGCAACATCAAAATTATGCCCAGTAGCACAGGAAACAAGGAAATAGGTTCTCCCCCCAGTTTGTCTTCACAAAACAACAACGATACTGCACAGAGCACAGAAGTACGACATCCTACGAAAAGAGAAGCCAAGAAGGTTACGTCCTACGAGGAATCTCTATTAAATGTATTAAAAGACAGACAAAAAGAAGAAGTTAACAAGAATCAGAATTTTGGATTTATGCTTGTCCCCATGCTGGAGAAACATTACACGAAAATAGAAATACTGAATGTGATGAGGAATGCCAGATATTATCAGCTTTCACCGATTTTTCCACAGCGTCCGAACGCGTGTTATAATACAACTTAAGCGACTTCTAACACCACTCAAGCAACTTATTCTCCAGCCAGCATATTCATTCGTTCAACCGTATTCTTCAAATGTCCTAAATGAAACGGAACCTCCACAAAATTTGTTCGTGTGCCCCTCTGCTGACAACCGCAACAAGACCACAGAAACCTCTATGCGCAACATGGTTTTGCAGTTTTCTCATGAAACAAGTTCGCCAGTTTCGACTTTCAGTAGTGATTTTCTTGATGTATCTGATCAGTAATGTAAAATGGCAACAACAATCGTTGAATGAAATGATTCTCTTGATGTATCTAATAAATAATGTAAAAGGGCAATAAAAACTGTTTAATGAAATAATGCATGCTGACCTCTAAGTCACTGATAAGCACTCCTCAGATAGTATACACTTCCTCCATGTCGTATCTTGTTTTGTTATATTCGGTCCTACTGTCTGAAGCAGTGTATCAAAACTATTCTTACTCATTCGATAGTATTGAAAGAATTTATTTGGGTGATTTTGTAACTCTTCGTGTAATTTGTAAAACTGCCGTTTCACTAGTCTTTTGACTTACAATCGGATGCAGCCAGTAACGACATTTGCGCTGTTTTCTCACTCTCATTTGTAGTGTCGTCACGCTGTTTTCTCACTCTTCTTCGTAGTACGAGGGCAGTTCAATAAGTAATGCAACACTTTTTTTTCTCGGCCAATTTTGGTTGAAAAAACCGGAAATTTCTTGTGGAATATTTTCAAACATTCCCGCTTCGTCTCGTATAGTTTCATTGACTTCCGACAGGTGGCAACGCTGTACGGAGCTGTTAAAATGGCGTCTGTAACGGATGTGCGTTGCAAACAACGGGCAGTGATCGAGTTTCTTTTGGCGGAAAACCAGGGCATCTCAGATATTCATAGGCGCTTGCAGAATGCCTACGGTGATCTGGCAGTGGACAAAAGCACGGTGAGTCGTTGGGCAAAGCGTGTGTCATCATCGCCGCAAGGTCAAGCAAGACTGATCTCCCGCGTGCGGGCCGGCTGTGCACAGCTGTGACTCCTGCAATGGCGGAGCGTGCAACAAACTCATTCGAGATGATCGACGGATTACCATCAAACAACTCAGTGCTCAACTTGACATCTCTGTTGGTAGTGCTGTCACAATTGTTCACCAGTTGGGATATTCAAAGGTTTGTTCCCGCTGGGTCCCTCGTTGTCTAACCGAACACCATAAAGAGCAAAGGAGAACCATCTGTGCGGAATTGCTTGCTCGTCATGTGGCTGAGGGTGACAATTTCTTGTCAAAGATTGTTACAGGCGATGAAACATGGGTTCATAACTTCGAACCTGAAACAAAACGGCAATCAATGGAGTGGCGCCACACCCACTCCCCTACCAATAAAAGGTTTAAAGCCACACCCTCAGCCGGTAAAGTCATGGTTACAGTCTTCTGGGACGCTGAAGGGGTTATTCTGTTCGATGTCCTTCCCCATGGTCAAACGATCAACTCTGAAGTGTATTGTGCTACTCTTCAGAAATTGAAGAAACGACTTCAGCGTGTTCGTAGGCACAAAAATCTGAACGAACTTCTCCTTCTTCATGACAACGCAAGACCTCACACAAGTCTTCGCACCCGAGAGGAGCTCACAAAACTTCAGTGGACTGTTCTTCCTCATGCACCCTACAGCCCCGATCTCGCACCGTCGGATTTCCATATGTTTGGCCCAATGAAGGACGCAATCCGTGTGAGGCACTACGCGGATGATGAAGAAGTTATTGATGCAGTACGACGTTGGCTCCGACATCGACCAGTGGAATGGTACCGTGCAGGCATACAGGCCCTCATTTCAAGGTGGCGTAAGGCCGTAGCATTGAATGGAGATTACGTTGAAAAATAGTGTTGTGTAGCTAAAAGATTGGGGAATGACCTGGTGTATTTCAATGCTGAATAAAACAACCCCTGTTTCAGAAAAAAAATGTGTTGCATTAGTTATTGAACTGCCCTCGTAAAAGTGCCACCAAACAAGCTGTTTCGATGAAATACATGCTGGTACTGAGAGTAGTTGCGATTTTCCTGCCGCATTGTGCGCACCACAATGTACTTCCGCGACAGCGATTGTTAAGTCGCGCCGACTGAAAAATCGCCTGTGCGCGCCTTGCCTTAGACTGTGGTAAAAGCGCTTCCGTGTTCTGCCGCTAGACAACGCTGGCTGCGACTAAAAACAAATGACTACCGGCCAGAGTCTTTCGGCTCCTAGAGACCGGCTAGAGCGCGGTGTGCGCGGCGTTGCAGTACCTGGACGGAGAGCTGTACGACGCCGTGGCGCACGAGCTGCCAGCCGCAGTCCAGCTGGTCGTCGGCCTGCGCGTGGTAGCGGCCGTCGGTCCAGAGCGCGGCCTGGCCGCCCTCGCCGCCCCCGCGCCGCGCCGTCACCACCGCCTCGCCGTAACTGCCCGAGAAGCCCGAGATCCACTCCAGACGGCGGTCCGACCGCGCCAGGAACTCGCTCTGCGGAGCAAGGCGGCGCACGTCGCAGGAGGTGTACACTACCGTACAGGCAACAGGTAGAGGGTGTATTGTGGCAAACAATATATCGTCAAGCTGCAGTAGCATGCACCAATGTAAAACTAGCATGCTTAGTTGCGCAAGTTGTTAGTACAAGGCTATTGATGAGCCAGGGTTCCAGAAGACAACTGCCTAAAAACTGCTAGACGCAGAGAAAACAAGACACATATGACATATCAGTGCTTAAGGCAACAAGTAACAACACTAATTTTTTCCAATAAAACTGCGTTTGTATATATGGTTCTCGGGCGAGACGTCGGATGTCATAGTGAAAACTCCACAATATTTCGTCAGCGCAACTGGCCGACATCTTCAGGTGCGACGAACACACTTCTAAGGCAGGACCAGAGCCCACTATTTGTGCCAGCCTTAAGCCGAGATTCTGACGTCATAGCGTGGAATGGCACGTTCGGGGGTCTTTCCGAACGAGCAGAGCGATATCTGGCATGTCAGATATTCTGAGCGTGCGTCTGAGCGTTGACCAATGAGATGGCACAACGCCACCTACGTCACACGCACGCCGTCTCCCTTCACTATAGAGTTGTGAGGCGCCATACTGGCATTCATTTCAAGCCTATACGTATATTTGCCGTTTCTGAGCACCAGCAAATTTAGAATCACTGGAAAACCCGTTGTTAACTGTGTGATTCGATCCAATACAATAATGAGAAACATCATATTCGTGGCAAAAGAATTATTGTAACGAGCGTATTATGAGAGTAGGCTATTTGAAGGCAGCGACACACTGAAGATCAACCCAAAACGCATTGTTCTTGGTACAATGTTATAATTAAATTTCAATTAAGATAATTATCTAAGATTAACGTTTTTAGCAAGGGGTAACACAACATGATTGAAATAATTCAGCCTGTTGTTGGTTTAGCATAATGAGTAGTGTCTCTGTCCATTAAGCCGGCACGGTAGCTCAGCGTGTTCGGTCAGAGAGTTAGTTGCCCTCTGTAATAAAAAAAGTGAGTTAATAGATCAACAACGAACCTAAAACGGATGTCACGACGTCCGCCCCGAGCAGATGCAACTAACGAAAGCGAACAAAATGAGATTAAAAAAAAAAGTAATGAGTCTTTCTTATGGTGGTGGTTCGCGTCTTAACAGTTCCAAATTTTTTTTCCTAACATTCGCGTTTTTATTAGGTTCTGATACTTTATTATTAGTTTAATATAAGTATATGGTATAATATTTGATGTTATGTAAATATAAGTTCACCTTTTTTTGAGGGGTGACTTTGTTCGATTGGCTTAATCTACAGGACAGCTTACGCTACTTGTATAAAGATATTTTGCTCCTTTTTCTTTTACGCTTCGTAATTCATATGTTTCAAAGATTCTGCTACTGGGTAGGAACAGTGATCAAGTAAGACTGACTTTGGGGTTTTACTAAAATGTGGGAATGATGGAATAATGTTTATCTTACGCGGAGAAGTATTCCAAATTTGTACCGCACTGTCTGTGATGGAACTTTTATAAGCCTGTGTCCTTACTGATTTGACATGATAGTTTCCTTTTCGTGGACGATGGAGGAAATGTGCGTTTTAATAGAGCTAACGTGGGATTTTTACGCGCACCCGTTGAGTAAACAGTGTGATTTACGAACTAGAAACATTACTCAAACTGCCGCTGGAGTGCGTTGCGATCGCGTATACCACGCTGGGGCCCACGTACCGTATGCACAAGTCGCATCATTCCTCAGCGTTCAGCAGCACGTTGAACTCGGCACGCTCAACGTTAACGTTCGACAGCACGGTCCGTGTGCCGACGGCTTTAGGCAGGAAGTGCGCATGCGTGGAGGCGCCAAATTCGATGGCCAATAGCGACGATATCAACGGATAGCTGGAAGGACAGCAACGCCACCTACAGGATGAAGAACCAAAGACTTCGGCGCACGCGCGCAGGCTGCCGCTGCTTCTCTGCACTGCCATCGGCCGCCCCAGCGACCTCTGTAGGAAGCCGCAAGCAAAAATGCGCGTCCGCGTAGGCGCGTGACTATCCTGCCGTTGTCATCACAATATTTATATTTCTGGCGAATCGTCATCCGTCGTATGACCAGTAGTACTCCTCTCTGCTCGATGCGACTTCAATATGGCCACTGCTGGATCCCAAGCTGTACTGAGCTGAAAGCCCGTGTCTCTGTTATCAACATTCGTCGAGCTACGTATTTTCACTGCTTCGTTAATAACACTGTCCCAGTACGGACTCGTCGATGCGAGAATTTTGATGTGTTGATAATTCATAGAATGGCCTGTACTGAGACAATGCTCGGCCACTGCAGACTTCTCTGGTTGCTCCAGACGAGTGTAGCGTCGGTGTTCAGTCCATCTCTCTTCTACAGTGCGACAGGTTTGTCCGATGTACGACATGCCGCAGCTAAAAGGAATCTCGTAAACACCGGGTCTTCTTAGGCCAAGGCTGTCCTTAGATGAGCCCAAGAGAGCTCTGAGTTTTGCTGCCGGACGAAAGACATATTTAACTTTATGCCTCTTCAATAATCTTCCTATTTTTGAAGAGACACCGCCGATGTATGGCAAGACGAACATTCCCCTTTGTTCTTCGCCTTCTTCCAGTTCCTCACGTTGGGTAACCCGCTTCGGGTGTAAGGCACGGCGAATCTCCCGTTCGGAGTATCCATTTTGTTGGAAAGTGGTACACAGATGGAGTAGCTCATTGGATAAGCTGTCTGAGTCTGATAGGGCTCGTGCTCTGTGAACCAACGTCCTCAGTGCGCTACTTCGTTACGAAGGATGGTGACAGCTGGTGGCCTGTAAGTATAAGTCCGTGTGTGCTGGTTTACGGTACACTGCGTGACCTAATGTGCCATCTTCTTTTCTCCGTACCAACACGTCCAGGAATGGAAGTTCGCCGTTTTTCTCCATCTCCATAGTAAACTTGAAGCTTGGGATGAAGCGAGTTAAGATGCCCAAGAAATACATTCAGCGATGCAGTGTCGTGAGGCCAGATAACAAAGGTGTCGTCCACATATCGCCAAAAACACGTAGGTTTCAAATCCGACGACTGGAGTGCTCTCTCCTCGAAGTCTTCCATGAAAAGATTAGCCACAATGGGTGACAAGGGACTACCCATTGCGACGCCGTCAGCCTGTTCAAAGTATTGTCCATTAAATAAAAGGTACGTCGAGGTGAGCACATGTTGGAATAAGTCTAATAGTTCCCCATCCAGCTTCTCGCCAATGAGCAACGACGATTACTGCAATGGTACTCGAGTAAAAAGTGAGACTACGTCAAAACTTACGAGTATATCTGATGGTGCGAGTCGTGAGTTCTTCTTGAGCCGAAGAATAAAGTCTTGTGAGTTACGGATATGATGCTCAAACTTTCCTTCTGAAGGGCTCAGCTGCGCTGCCAGATGTTTCGCGAGATTATACGTTGATGGCAGCGTCGATGGCAGCGCAGATCAGCAGCGGCAGCCCGCGCGCGTGCGCCGAAGTCTTTGGTTCTTCATCCTGAAGGTGGCGTTGCTGTCCTTCCAGCTATCCGTTGATATCGTCGCTATTGGCCATCGAATTTGGAGCCTCCACGCATGCGCACTTCCTGCCTAAGACTGGCATAGATAGGGAGCTCTGGTCCTGGCCACTCCCTCCCTCCCTTCCCTTCCCTCCTCTTTCCTTTCCCCCCTCCCTCCTCCCCTCTCCACCGGGCTTCCCCTCCCCCTTCCTCCCTCCCCCTCTCTCCTCTGCCCATGGCATCTCTGCTCCCCCCTCTCCCATTCCCCTTCCCATTCCTCCTCCTCCACCTCCTCTCTTGGCAGGTCCCCGGACTCGTACACGCTCAGTGAACATTTGCGCGCCGGAGATCATCGCCGTCAGTGTTTCGTGTGTGTGCCTTCGTTTGTGTGTAGTGTTGTTTGCCGTCACGCCCCCACCGTTCACGTGCCGTCGCCATCATCCACGTTCTGTGCATCGTGTCGCCCAGTGATAGTGATGTTTCTCGTCCAGCGTGAACGGCTACATGTTTTTTCGATTTTTAGTGTCTACATTTTTTTTGCCCACCGTTATTACTGTCTACTCTGTGCCACCTTTATGTACTACTTGTTGTATCACTCAAGGCTGAAGAGCGGCGTATTGTGCTGCTGCCAGCCCGCCTTTGTATAAGGTGTTAAAATCACAATAAAGAAAAAAAAAAAAAAAACCTGGCCACTCGCTGAGTGGCAGTCAAGGGTTGAGCTTGCTCCTCTGACTCGCGCACTGTCAGTCATAGGCCCCTGCTTGTATGGGTGACACACCAGGGGAATCTACGGCTTTGCTTTTATTAAAGCATCGGCGGGACCCAGTCAAGGTCTGCAGTAAGGTCTTACGGCGGGCAGGATATTTTTGGAGACGCCCGACAGCAGAATTGTCGTGTTTCCTCTTTCAACTGCGGGATGTCTAGCTCCAGTGGTGCTTTGGGGTCGAAGCGGTCAACCGCTGTCGACAAAAAGCGCGTCTTGTTGTTGCCGCGGGCCGCGTCGTCGGCCGTCTCGAGTACTTCGGCTGCCGCAGAGCTAGGCTCTGCCCCCCCCAAGGTTAGGGAAAATGTGGGCCAGGACCTGGGAGCCGGCCGCGGAACCGCAGAGAAGGTTTCCGCCGCCGCCGATCAGACCTCCGCGTCCACAAATACAGTAGGGCCAGCAATGCAGCCGGGATACCTAACGGTGCCAACGAAGGCTGTAACTGGCACCCCCCTGGCAGCAGCCCCACTTTCCGCCCCGGACATGGCAAGAAACACACAAAAAAACGCAGTCATACACAGTACGCCGACAACAAAATATATTGTCAGTACTTGCAATCCTGCCCCTCCTAACCTCGTCCTATCTCCGCTCCTGCTTGCCCACGCCACCGGCACACTTCCCGAATTTCTCACGTCCATGAAGAATGGCAAGCAGATGCCCCGTCTGCCGACAAAAATCCTCCCCAAACCCACCCCCTCGTCTCAGTCTTCCACCCGCTCCAAATACCTTAAATCCCCCCCACTCAAGTCCACCACATCGAACCAGCGGCGTGCAAGGAAGGACAAGAAGGAGAAGCACTCCAAGGGGAAGAAAATATCCACCACCCCCACCCCAACCGCTTCCACACCCTCTGAGGAGCCAGTGCCCCCGACAGCACCTGTCGTCGCACTGGGAGGTGACCAGGAAACACCGGTACTGGAAGGGAACCACGTAACCGGGCAGGATGCGGATGGTTTCGTGCTGGCGAAGAAAACGTTTCGCCAGCCGAAGCTTCCGCCGGCCCGGGGAGTGGAACCCACCCCGAACAGATTCCAGGCGGTTGCTGATGAGCCAGAGGCATCAGAAAACACAACACAAACGCAGAACCAAGTCGCCCACCACCTCCCCCCGATTGTAGCAGAGTTCGCACAAAGCTACGAAGAGCTTTTCGAGCTGTTGAAGGCAGAAATCGGGGGAGGCAGTTTCCAGGCAAAACCTGCTGGTGGAGACAAAATCAAAATCACACTGCACACACTCGAAAACTACACAACAGTCAAAACACTTTTCACAAATAAAAACATACCACACTACACGTTCCCCACAACAAAAACAAGGAACAGAAACATCGTGATACGAGACCTCCCAAGACGAGTGTCCCCCCAGGCAATCAAAACAGATTTGACTGCCCAGGGGTACGTCGTCAAGGCGGTCCAACAGATGGGCAACATAAACAGTAAGTGGCCACTATACCAGGCCACACTCCCGGACATCCCCCAGAACAAAAGGGAGATAAAGATGGTTCTGGCAGTGCCTGTCACCACCGAACCGCTGCGCCGTAAGAACAAGACGGTGCAGTGCTTCAGGTGTCAGGGCCTTAACCACATCGCCGCCTACTGCACTATGCCAGTAAGGTGCAGGAAGTGCGCCGAGGCCCACGACACGAGAACATGCACACTTCACCACACGGACCCACAAATAAGGTGCGCGCTGTGTGGCAAAAACCACACGGCGGGTTACCAAGGTTGTGAGGTCCACAAACGACACACACAACAGGCAAAGGGCGCAAAGGCCGCCCCCCACACACACAAACAAAACACCATAAACCCACCAAGACACACAAGAAAACAAACCATGGCAACACACACGGACAAGGCCTGGGTAAAACCAAGGCCGGACACACCGAGGGCGACTTATGCGGAAGTGGTTTCTCCACCGAGGAACCATGAAAGCGTAGCCCAACCATCACAACATCAGACACTATCACGAGAACAACACCGGGAAACACACAGCAACAACGACCAGGTCCACCATGACGGAGGAAGGCCCAGGGAACCCCACACACACTCTCCCCCCATGGATCAGTTGTTAGGCGTAATGGTGCAGACCATGAACCTCGTCATGGAAATGATGAAGGAATTCAGGGAAGCCCAGAAGCAGAACGCACAGATCCTCGTCGCCCTTCAGGCAACAGTCCAGCAGTCGCTCCCCTCTGCGACTTCCTCAGTAGTATCAACACCCCATCATGAATAGACGACCAAATATTCAAGGCCTGACAATGTGCGTCTTTAACGCAGACGGCATTGTTAATCAAGAGGTCGAGTTCCGAGAACTCATGAAGGAGTTCTCCATCGACATATGCATGATGGGGGAAACCCACCTGAAACCGGGAGTAAAAGCGACAGTTCCCAACTACATTAGCTACCGTAAAGACAGGCCAACCCAAGGCGGAGGAGTGGCCATATATGTAAAAAGAGGGATCCCCCACCACCAGGTATTCTTACCAGCTACCAACAAAATCGAAGCAGTGGCGGTGGAAGTAACCACTGCCACTGGACCCCTAACAATTGTTGCAGTCTACCGACCCCCACATGACCAGATAGATGAGGGAGACATAGCTGCTCTAGGGCAAATTGAAGGCAAACTCATAATAGGGGGAGACTTCAATGCCAAACATCCTGATTGGAATTCTAGAGTAACCTCCAGAGCAGGCGCCAAACTGCAACAACTAGCGCGCGCCCACCACTTCGAAACATGGGGTCCAGTCGAGCCCACACATTTTCCGAAAAACGGAAGCAGGCCCGATGTGTTAGACATAGCTCTCACCAGGAGGATCGCAGGGTTCGTGGCCGCAAGGACAATCAACAGAATGTCCTCCGACCACAACCCAGTGATTCTGGAGGTCGATGTGGGAGAATGGGTAGCACTCCCACGGTACCAGACGTCGTACAAACGAACAGACTGGGAGCGATATCAAGAAACTGTCGCCTTTGATATCGCTCGCGCTCCGCCACCCACTGCTGAAACAGTAGAACAAGCGCTACAAGACCTAACAGTCACCATCTTGCAGGCAGCGGAAGAAGCCACCCCTCCACAAAGGGAGGGCCCACCGCCGCAAATACAGCTCCCAGAACACTTGCTAGCTCAAATTCGACACAAGAACAGAGTGGCAAAAGAGTGGAAGATCACCAGAAATCAGGCCACCAGGAGGCTGCTCAATCGTCTACAGAGAGAGCTGAAGGTAGCGCTCAATGAGCACAGAAACCAGCAATGGCAAAACCGCCTCACATCTCTCAAAGTAGACGATCACACACTATGGCAAGCGACCAAACAGTTTACAAAACGACGCGCTAGGATGCCGCCACTGCATGGCGAGCGGGGACTGGTCTACAGCCATGCTGGAAAGGCCAACGCCCTCGCCGACTCCTTTGAGAAGCAGTTCCAAGCGGCAGAACCCCAGGATGAAGAACATGAAGAGGTAGTCAGTCGTCAACTGGCCGTCTTCCTCAATGCTAAGGAGGACCCAGAGGACAAACCCATACTTTTTGCCCCCGAGGACGTGGCAAGAGAAATCAGGTCCCTCCCTACAAAAAAGGCGCCAGGGCACGACAGTGTCACAAACGAGTTAGTCAAAAAACTCCCACCCACAGCGATCACACACCTCGCGAACGTCCTCAACGAGATTACTCGTTCCCGTGTTTTCCCAGCTTGCTGGAAACATGCGGAAGTGGTCGCGATACACAAACCAGGGAAAGACCCTCTATTCCCGCAGCACTACAGGCCGATTAGCCTCTTGCCAACACTCAGCAAGATCTATGAGCGCCTCCTGCTAAGACCCATACAAGAACACATTACCAGAGAGCAAATTCTGCCGGATTTCCAATTTGGGTTCCGGCAGAACCACTCTGCCCCACAACAGGTCATGAGAATGGTTGAAGCAGCCACAGAGGGCTTCAACCACAGAGGCTACTGCGGGATAGTGCTACTAGACGTAGCCAAAGCCTTTGATTCAGTATGGCATAGAGGGCTACTCTACAAGTTGTACACACAAGGGTTTCCCGGGAGCATAGTTCAGCTCATCAAGAGCTATCTCACGAATAGGACTTTCTCCGTCAAAGTAGAAACTGCCACCTCCACCAGAAGGCGTATTCGTGCTGGGGTGCCACAGGGATCGGTCCTGGGGCCCGTACTGTACAGTTTGTACACTGCGGATACTCCGACGGCCCCCCTGGTGCACACTGCACAGTACGCTGACGATACAGCCTTCTACACGAGAAATGCGAACAAGGACCTGGTCATCCGTAGGCTACAAAAGGTTTTAGATGACACAGAAACTTGGGCCCGTCGCTGGCGCATCACGATCAACTCCGAGAAGACGCAGGCAATGCTGATTACCCGCAGGCTCGGAAGGCGCGAACCTCCTCAACGTCCCCCCCTCCACCTTCACCTAAATGGAATCCAACTCCCCTGGCGCAGAACCGCCAAGTACCTTGGCGTAACCTTGGACTCTCGTCTTACGTGGAAACCCCACATAGACGAGGTCCACAGGAAGGTCTGCGCCAGAATGTCCATTCTATACCCTATCCTGAACACGAACAGCTCCCTTCCCTGCCCAGTAGCAGTAAATGTTTATCAGGCCCTGATCCGGCCAGTAATGGAGTATGCGTGCCCCGTCTGGGGATACGCGGCGAAGCAGCACCTGGACAAACTCCAGAGGCTGCAGAACCGCGCCCTCAGAAGGGCACTGCGCCTACCTCTCGGATTCCCCACAGACGACTTGCACGCCGCAGCCGAAATCCCACTCCTGAGAGAGCGGTTCCAGGATCTGGCAGGGGCCTTCTATGAGGGTTCTTCCAGATCCGGAAACGCGCTCATCCACTCCCTAGGTCGGTACGACATGTCCCGCGATAAGCATAAGCGCCCTATGACGATCTTCGACGACTAAGTCGAAGAGAAAATCCCAAAACCCAATCCCTAATCCAGTTCCTTCCCATATAACACCAATCTTTTCGCCTACCTCAGGCAAGTACTAGACTCACTCACAACAAACATCACAAGTCACAGACACCAAAAAACTATAGAAAAATCACACACACACGTTCACAGGGGAGTAAAAGCTGAAAGGCTATTAACTCCCCCACACACAATTCCCCAAAGAGGGGAAAGTAAAAGATGTGAGCAGCAGGTCCTGGCTTAGCAGTGTGTTCGTCGCACATGAAGATGGCGGCCAGTTGCGCTGATGAAATATTGTGGAGTTTTCACAATGACATCCGACGTCTCGCCCGAGAAACATATATACAACATGTCCGTCGGGAAAGCCTCAAGCAACACAAAACTGCGTTTATTTGCATTTCGATGTTCGTTTTTAAGAACGAGTGTAACTTTATTGTGCTATCTGTGATCTCATGTGAAGTAAGCTTTGTATACGGGTTGAATCACCTAAAACTTGCACCACATATATTGCAGAAATGGAAAGTGCTACTGATGTCTTGTTTTCACAGAATGGATTGGTAGGCAGGGGCCTGTATTGCTAGCCAATAAACAGAAAGTGTCTTTTTGGGCAAATATACACTTTTCTAAATACAACAATGCCTATTGACGTTAACAGACTAAAAGTAGAGTAAATTAGGATGTCAGTGGTGTTTGTTGCAGGATTCCAGTGCTAGTCGTTTGTGGGGTTTCGTATCTTGTGTCATTCAGCCAGCGTAGTTGCTAGGTGAGATGTTATGTTTGCTTACAGTGTACTTGTGTGTTCCTTGAGTGCCTTGTGAATTGCTAGTCAGTTAGTATGTGACAGTCCAAGCCGTAGGTCGTGAGTGGTCGATGATATTTAGCAATGCAGAAAAAGTGTGAAGAGTGTAGGAAGAATGCAGTTCATTCTTGTATGGTGTATGCGGCAAGACATCCCAGTAGGTGTCAACCATCTCGGCAGTTATCTATCAACCTCTTCAACCAGTTCTCTTCACATTACCAACTTCTGCACGCGTTCCATCCTGCAAATTTAGCGCAAAATGCTTTTTGATATACAGAAACAACTAATCCCTCCTATCGATCGTTGTAATTTTTTTGCTCTTCCATTTTCAACTAACTATTTAAATTCTTTCTGCATAGTATTGTAAAATAGTTTCGTAGCAAATATGCTGTACCTATCACTTACGCGAATTGAGAATTCTCATCCCTCCCTTCTGTAGTTCATATTCATTTTAGAGGACTGTTACGATAGATCGCTAGACTGTCTCCTTTTGTGCAAACAGCCAGTGGACCTGTGAACGTCCTTCATACCAGGCGCAAATAGCGAAGGTAAACAGCGCTGACACCACTACTCCGCCGAACTCAGAGAGTTGTGCTGGCCGAAAAATGCCGCACTGCAGTGCTGCACGTGTGAAGTCTGGTATGCGGCGGCCGGCCCTGCTTTACACTCTTGCCTTTATTTCAAATTGCCGACTCCTTAACTACCCAGAATACATTTTTTATCAATTAATCCTTTCTTTTCATCGTGTTGTGCCATAAATTTCTTTTTTCGCCATATAGACTCAGTGCCTGTCTATTAGTCACTCGGTCTGTTACACTGAAGTGACGAAAGTCATGCGATAGCGATACGCACATATACATACAGCGATCGTATTACGTACATCATCTACATCTACATGACATCTACATGGTTGCTCCGCAATTCACACTTAAGTGCCAGGCAGAGGGTTCATCGAACCATTTTCATACTACTTCTCTACCATTCCATCCTTGAACGGCGCGTGGGAAAAAGGAACACCTAAATCCTTCCGTTCGAGCTCTGATTTATCTTATTTTAGTATGATGATCATTTCTCCCTACGTAGGTGGGTGTCAACAAAATATTTTCGCATTCGGAAGAGAAATTTGGTGATTGAAATTTCGTAAAGAGATCTCGCCGCAAAGAAAACCGCCTTTGTTTCAGTGACTGCCACCCCGACTTGCGTATCATATCAGTGACACTCTCACCCCTACTGCGCGATAACACGAAGCGAGCTGCCCTTCTTTGCTATTTCTCGATGTCCTCTGTCAATCCTACCTGGTAAGGATCCCATACTGCGCAGCAATATCCCAGCAGAGGACGGACAAGTGTAATGTAGGCTGTCTCTCTAGTGGGTTTGTCGCATCTTCTAAGTGTTCTGCCAACAAAGCGCAGTCTTTGTTTCGCCTTCCCCACAATATTATCTGTGTGGTCTTTCCAATTTAAGTTGCTTGTAACAGCAATTTCTAGGTATTTAGTCGAATCGACAGCCCTTAGATTTATGTGATTTATCGTATACCCAAAATTTATTGGATTTCTTTTAGTACCCATGTGGATGACCTTGCACTTTTCCTTGTGAGTGCTAATTACCACTTGTCGCACCACACAGAAATTCTCTCTAGATCATTTTGTAATTGTAATTGATCGTCTGATGATTTTACTAGACGGTACAGCGTCATCTGCAAACATTCTAAGGAGGCCGCTCAGATTATCACCTAGATCATTTATATAAATCAGGAACAGTAGAGGGCCTATGACACTATCTTGCGGAACGCCAGATATCACTTCTGTTCTACTGGATGATTTACCGTCTGTCAATACGAACTGTGACCTCTCTGAGAGAAAATCATGAATCTAGTCACACAACTGAGACGATACTCCATATGCACGCAATTTGATTAATAGTCGCTTGTGAGGAACGGTATCAAAAGCCTTCTGGAAATCTAGGAATATGGAATCGATCTGAGATCCCTTGTTGACTGCACTCATTACTTCATGGGAATAAAGAGCTAACTGTGTTGCACAAGAACGATATTTTCTGAATTCATGTTGGTTATGTATCAATAAGTCATTTTCTTCAAGGTGATTAATTACATTCGAGTACAGTATATGCTCAAAAATCCTACGTTAAATTGAGGTCAGTGATATGGGTCTGTAATTAAATGGATTACTCGTATTTCCCTTCTTGAATATTGGTGTGACCTGTGCTACTCTCCAGTCTTTAGGAACAGACCTTTCATCAAGTGAGCGGTTGTATATGATTGCTAAGAAAGGCACTATTGTGTCTGCATACTCTGAAAGGAACCTGACTGGTATACCATCTGGACTGGAAGACTTGCCTTTCTTAAGTCATTTGAGTTGTTTCGCAACACCTACTACTATGTCACTCATGCTAACAGCTGTTCTGGTTTCGAATTGTGGAATATTTACTTCGTCTTCTTTCGTGAAGGAATTATGGAAAACTGTATTTAGTAACTCCGCTTTAGTGGCACCATCATCGGTAACATTTCCATCGCTATTGCGCAGTGACGGTATTGACTGTTTTTTGCCACTGGTGTACTTTACACATGACCAGAATCTCTTTGGGTTTTCTACCATGTTTTGAGACAATGTTTCACTGTGGAAACTATTAAAAGCGTCTCGCATTGACATCCGCACTAGATTTCGAGCTTCCGTGAACTTAGCCAGTCTTGGGGATTTTGCGTTCTTGTGAATTTGGCATGCTTTTTTCGTTGCTTCTGTAACAGTGTTCTGACGCGTTTTGTGTACCATGGTGGATCAATCCCGTCTCTTATTAACTTACGTGGTATTTATCTATCTACTGCTGCCTATACTGTATCATTGAATTTGAGCCATACCTGGTCTACATTTAGATAATTAGCTTGGAAGAAACGGAGATTCTCTCTTAGGAAGGCATCAAGTGAATTTTTATCTGCTGTTTTAAATAGATATATTTTGCGTTTTTTTTAGTGGTTTTGGTTGATATGGTTTTGAGCCTCGCTCAGTGACCTTGTGTTCAATAATCCCTGTATCCGTCATGGCACTCTCTATTTGGTCAGGATTATTTGTGGCTAAGAGGTCAAGTGTGTTTTCGCAACCCTTTACAATTCGTGTGGACTCAAGAACTGATTATCCAAAGTAATTCTCAGAGAAAACATTTAGTACAATTTCGGAAGATGTTTTCTGTCTACCACCGGCTTTGAACATGTATTTTCGCCAACAAATCGAGGGTAGATTGAACAATTATAACTGAGTGGGGTACTTATTTGTAATGAGATTCAAGTTTTTTTGAATCTTTCAGCTATTATATCATCTGAGTCGGGGGGGTTTGTAGAAGGAGCCAATTATTATTTTAGTACGGCTGTTGAGTATAACCTATACCAATAGTAATTCGCAGGAACTATCTATTTCAACTTCACTACAAGATAAACTACTATCAACAGACACAAACACACCACCACCCACTTTATTTAATCTATCCTTTCTGAACACGGTTTGCGCCTCTGTAAAAATTTCAGCAGAATCTCCGGCTTTAGCCAGCTTTCTGTTCCTGTAACGATTTCAGCTTCAGTGCTTTCTATCAGCGCTTGAAGCTCTGATACTTTTCCAACGCAGCTACGACAGTTTACAACTACAATACCGACTGTTGCTTGGTCGATTCTCTTCGTTTCCTTGACCTGTACCCTTTGAGGCTGGAGCCCTTTTTGATCTTTCTCGAGACTGCCTAACCTAAAAAAACGCCCAGTCCACGCCACACAGCCCCTGCTACCCGTCTAGCCGCCTCCTGTGTGTAGTGGACATCTGACCTATTTAGCGGAACCCGAAACCCCACCACCCTATGGCGCAAGTCGAGGATTCTGCAGGCTACACGGTCGTAGAACCGTCTGAGCCTCTGATTCAGACCCTCCACTGGGCTCTGTACCAAAGGTCCGCAATCGGTCCTGTCGACGATGGTGCAGATGGTGAGCTCTGCCTTCATCTCGCTAGCAAGACTGGCAGTCTTCACCAACCCAGATAGCCGCCGGAAACCAGAGAGAATCTCTTCCGATCCATACCGACACACGTCATTAGTGCCGACATGAGCCACCACCTGCAATTGGCTGCATCCTGTACCCTTCATTGCATCAGGAAGGAGCCTTTCCACATCTTGGATGACTACCCCCGTTATGCACACGGAGTGCACATTGGCTTTCTTCCCGTCCTTAGCTGCCATATCCCTAAGGGGCTCCATCACCTGCCTAACTCTGGAACTCCCAGTGACAAGCAATCCCACCCGCTGCGCTTGTCCGGACCTCTCAGGAAGACCGGCCACTGACGCAACAGGCGAGGCCGCCCTTGCTGGCTCAGAAGTACAGTGGGCAGTACCTCAAACCTGTTACAAGGGCGTAAGGGTACAGCCTTGTTGCCAACACCAACTTTCGCCTTCCTCCCAGGGATTCGCTACCCCGCCACGGTTCGCCAATCATCGTCAGGCAAGTGTCGACTGGCAGGGACGACCAAATCTGAGTGTGCAGTGGCATCAGAGATCTCAGGTGATGCTACATATTCCAGAGTCGCCAAAACGCTCGCCTCGGGTGTCCAAATGTCACCCCGGCCCAAGGCAATAGTCTGGAGCCTGTCGACCACGGCCAACACAGCTTCCAGCTGTTTACGGACGGTGGCAAATTCCCCCTGAATCCGTATACAACAGGAGCAGTCCTCTCTTTTATCTCACAAGCCGTTCAAAACAAACAGATGACTGACGACTACGCGAATTTACATTATACGGGTACTAAAACGCGTTGGTGCAACTCTCAAATATTATTATACGCCCGAAATTTGTGAATTAAACTATATAAGTACCCAAAAACACGCAAAGAAATAAGTGAGCTAAGAGTACGACTTGCTGCTAGCTGCTGCTTATTCACCGGCGGCAGGGGGCAAGTTAGAAAACGCAGTACATTGGCGAAGCTGTCATTTGAACTCAGCTGATTCACGTGAAAAGGTTTCTGGCGTGGTTATGGCCGCAGGACGGGAATTAAGACTTTGAACGCGGAATGGTAGTTGGAGCTAGACGCATGGGACATTCCATTTCGGAAACCGTTAGGGAATTCCTAGACCCACATCGTCAAGAGTGTGCCGTGAATACCAAATTTCAGGCATTACCTCTCACCACGGACAACGCAGTAGCCGACAGTTTTCACTTAAGAATCGAGAGCAGCGGCGTTTGCGTAGAGTTCTCAGTTCTACTGGACAAGCAACATTTGCATGAAACAATCGCAGAAATCAGTGTGGGACATACGACAAACGTATCCGTTAGGGCAGTGCGGTGAAATTTGGCATTAGTAGTCAATGCAGCAGATGATCGACGTGAATGCTTTTGCTAACAGCACGACATTGTCTGCAGTGCCTCTCCTGGGCTCGTGACAATATCTGTTGGACCCTAGACGACTGGAAAATCGTGGTCTGGTCAGAGGAGTCTCCATTTGAGTTGGTAAGAGCTGATGGTAGACTTCGAGTGTGGCGCAGACCTTACGAAGTCACGGACCCAAGTTGTTAACAAGGCACTGTGTAGCCTGGTGGTGGCTCCATTATGGAGTGGGCCATCTTTACACGGAAGAGACTGCGTCCTCTGGTCCAACTGAATCGATCTTTGACTCGAAATGGCTACTTGAAGGTCAACTGCAGCCATTCACGGACTACGTGATTTGGCCATCTAGATCGCCCGACATGAATGCATCGAACATTTATGGGACATAATCGAGAGGTGGAAGGAGTATATAGAGGGTCTATACAAGGGCGATGTACTTGAGGACAATATTATGGAAATGGAAGAGGATGTAGATGAAGATGAAATGGGAGATATGATATTGCGTGAAGAGTTTGACACAGCACTGAAAGACCTGAGTCGAAACAAGGCCCCCGGAGTAGACAACATTCCATTAGAACTACTGACAACCTTGGGAGAGCCAGTCCTCACAAAACTCAACCATCTGGTGAACAAGATGTATGAGACAGGCGAAATACCCTCAGACTTCAAGAAGAATATAATAATCCCAATCCCAAAAAAAAGAAGGTGCTGACAGATGTGAAAATTACCGAACTATCAGTTTAATAAGTCAGCTGCAAAATACTAACGCGAATTCTTTATAGAGGAATGGAAAAACTGATAGAAGCCGACCTCGGGGAAGATCAGTTTGGATTCCGTAGAAATGTTGGAACACGTGACGCAATACTGACCCTACGACTTATCTTAGAAGAAAGATTAAGGAAAGGCAAACCTACGTTTCTAGCATTTGTAGACAATGTTGATTGGAATACTCTCTTTCAAATTCTGAAGGTGGCAGGGCTAAAATACAGAGATCGAAAGGCTACTTACAATTTGTACAGAAACCAGGTGGCAGTTATAAGAGTCGAGGGGTATGAAAGGGAAGCAGTGGTTGGGAAGGGAGTGAGACAGGGTTGTGGTCTATCCCCGATGTTATTCAATCTGTATATTGAGCAAGCAATAAAGGAAACAAAAGAAAAGTTCGGAGTAGGTATTAAAATCCAGGGAGAAGAAATAAAAACTTTGAGGTTCGCCGATGACATTGCAATTCTGTCAGAGACAGCAAAGGACTTGGAAGAGCAGTTGAATGGAATGGACAGTGTCTTGAAAGGATGGTATAAGATGAACATCAAGAAAAGCAAAATGAGGATAATGGAATGTAGTCGAATTAACTCGGGTGATGCTGAGGGAATTAGATTAGGAAATGAGACACAAGATAGTAAAGGAATTTTACTACTTGGGGAGCAAAATAACTAATGATGGTCGAAGTAGAGAGGATACAAAATGTAGACTGGCAATGGCAAGGAAAGCGTTTCTTAAGAAGAGAAAATTGTTAACATCGAGTATTGAGTTAAGTGTCAGGAAGTCGTTTTTGAAAGTATTTGTATGGAGTGTAGCCATGTATGGAAGTGAAACGTGGACAATAAACAGCTTAGACAAGAAGAGAATAGAAGCTTTCGAAATGTGGTGCTACAGAAGAATGCTGAAGATTAGATGGGTAGATCACATAACTAATGAGGAGGTATTGAATAGAATTGGGGAGAAGAGGAGCTTGTGGCACAACTTGACAAGAAGAAGGGACCGGTTGGTAGGATATGTTCTGAGGCTTCAAGGGATCACCAATTTAGTATTGGAGGGCAGCGTGGAGGGTAAAAACTGTAGAGGGAGACCAAGAGATGAATACACTAAGCAGATTCAGAAGGATGTAGGCTGCAGTAGGTACTGGGAGATGAAGAAGCTTGCACAGGATAGAGTAGCACGGAGAGCTGCATCAAACCAGTCTCAGGACTGAAGACCACAACGACAATCGAGAGGTCAGTTCGTGCACAAAATCCTGCACCGGCAACACTTTCGCAATTAAGGATGGCTGTAGAGTCAGCATGGCTCATTATTTCTGCAGGGCATTTCCAGTGACTTGTTGAGCCCTTGCCGCGTTAAGCTGCTGCACTATCCTGGCCGTTACAACATTAGGGGGTATCGTACGACTTTGGCCACCACAGTGAATTATCGTTGAATAGACCCAACAGAAATTGCTTATCTGCAGGAACAGTGCACACAGGCTCGTGTCCAGCCGTGTTTAACATAGTGCGGCAAATTCAGTAGAAATTTAGAACGGCTTATCACCAAAAACCTACAGTACGGAGATGTATTTATCAATGGATATGTAAATTCAAACAGGAAATGTCGTAGGGCCCCAATAACCTCGTCGTTGAGGGTCTAAATCCACACCCAAAGAACAGAGAGACGGACGTATACTCTCAGTCTGTCTGTCTCTCCCTCTCTCTCTCTCTCTCTCTCTCTCTCTCTCTCTCTCTCTCTCTCTCTCCCTCCCTCCCTCCCTCCCTCTCTCTCTCTCTCTCTCTCTCTCTCTCTCTCTCTCTCTCTCTCTCTCTCTCTCACACACACGCACACACACACACACACACACACACATACTCACAAGCAGAGGAGACAAACTGTGGCAGAACGTCATACTAAATATGTCGGAAATGTAGGCAAGTCTTTTGCAAGGAGCCTCAGGATGTCGACTATCGTTGCCAGTTGTGAACACGCCAAGTCACGAACAACAATGCCTTAACATCTTCGTAAACAAGTTCGACTGTGTATGTGTAAGAAGATAATACAATGGGAAACCTCCAATGAAATGAGAACCGATGTAACGCAGCATTTGCTGTAAGAATCAAATTCCCAATCACTGTCACGGATGTATTTCTGTGATAAACAGTATTCATTATTTCTGCTTAACCTTCAACTGAGCCTTGAAATCGTTGTATTTCATATCTCTACAAAGTGTTACAGCTAGGTATTTGTATGAGTTGACCGATTTCAAATGGGACTCGGTGATTTTGTATTCATAGGATAATGCCGTTTTCCGTTTTGTGAAGTGCACAGTTTTATGCTTGTGAACATTTAAAGCGGGTTGCCGATCACTGCAACACTTTGAAATCTTATCAAAATCTAACTGATTTTTTGAGACAGTACATGATTATAGATAACTACATTACCTTCTGAGATTGTTATTCATATTATCTGCAAGGTCATTAACATGGAACATGAACAGCAAGAGTGCCTTGGAGCACTTCTGAAGTGACTTCTATCTCTGTGGATGACTCTACATCCAAGATGACATGCTGCATCCTCCTCCACAGGCGTCCCCTCTAGTGACGTGGAGTACAGAGTTTTTATTCATTAAAGAATTCACGTACACGTCTAGAAGTTTGGTTGAAACAACAGTCACGATCACAATAACATTTGTTTATTATTACCGGTTTCGGCTTACGTTAAAGCCATCCTCAGATTTTTTGGCACCCTAAGTCCGGTGCTGGAGGCACCTCAGTTTTTCACATGTTGATGAAAAACCCAGTTCTAAGCAAAGAAGCGAAAGCAGAAAGGTGGAAGGAGTATATAGAGGATCTATACAAGGGTGATGTACTTGAGGACAATATTATGGAAATGGAAGAGGATGTAGATGAAGATGAAATGGGAGATATGATTTCTGCGTGAAGAGTTTGACACAGCACTGAAAGACCTAAGTCGAAACAAGGCCCCGGGGGTAGACAACATTCCATTAGAACTACTGACAGCCTTGGGAGAGCCAGTCCTGACAAAACTCTACCATTTGATGAGCAAGGTGTATGAGACAGGCGAAATTCCCTCAGACTTCAAGAAGAATATAATAATTCCAATCCCAAAGGAAGCAGGTGTTGAAAGATGTGAAAATTACCGAACTATCAGTTTAATAATTCACAGCTGCAAAATACTAACGCGAATTCTTTACAAACGAATGGAAAAACTGGTAGAAGCCGACCTCGGGGAAGATCAGTTTGGATTACGTAGAAATGTTGGAACACGTGAGGCAATACTGAACCTACGACTTATCTTAGAAGAAAGATTAAGGAAAGGCAAACCTACGTTTCTAGCATTTGTAGACTTAGAGAAAGCTTTTGAAAGTATTGACCGGAATACTCTCTTTCAAATTCTCAAGCTGGCAAGGGTAAAATACAGGGAGCGAAAGGCTATTTACAATTTGTACAGAAACCAGATGGCAGTTATAAGAGTCGAGGGACATGAAAGGGAGGCAGCGGTTGGGAAGGGAGTGAGACAGGGTTGTATCCTATCCCCGATGTTATTCAGTCTGTATACTGAGCAAGCAGTAAAGGAAACGAAAGAAAAGTTCGGAGTATGTATTAAAATCCGTGAAGAAGAAATAAAAACTTTGAGGTTCGCCGATGACATTGTAATTCTGTCAGAGACAGCAAAGGACTTGGAAGAGCAGTTGAACGGAATTGACAGTGTCTTGAAAAGAGGGTATAAGACGAACATCAACAAAAGCAAAACAAGGATAATGGATCGGGTAATGTTGAGGGAATTAGATTAGGAAATGAGACACTTAAAGTAGTGAAGGAGTTTTGTTATTTGGGGAGCAAAGTAACTGATGATGGTCGAAGTAGAGAGGGTATAAAAAGTAGACTGGTAATGGCAAGGAAAGTGTTTCTGAAGAAGAGAAATTTGTTAACATCGAGTATAGATTTAAGTGTCAGGAAGTCGTTTCTGAAAGCATTTGTATGGAGTGTAGCCATGTATGGAAGTGAAACGTGGACGATAAATAGTTTAGACAAGAAGAGAATAGAAGCTTTTGAAATGTGGTGCTACAGAAGAATGCTGAAGATTAGATGGGTAGATCACATAACTAATGAGGAAGTATTGAATAGAATTGGGGAAAGAGGAGTTTGCGGCACAACTTGACCAGAAGAAGGGATCGGTTGGTAGGACATGTTCTGAGGCATCAAGGGATCACCAATTGGAGGGCAACGTGGAGGGTAAAAATAGTATAGGGAGACCAAGAGATGAATACACTAAGCAGATTCAGTAGGATGTAGGCTGCAGTAGGAACTGGGAGATGAAGAAGCTTGCTCAGGATAGAGTTGCATGGAGAGCTGCATCAAACCAGTCTCAGGACTGAAGACCACAACAACAACAACAACATCACGATCGTACATGTAATAAATAAATGTTTTTGCGATCTCGACCGTTGTTTTAACTGTTGTATAACACCAAATCTCTGCGCTCCGCGGACAATGTTGTCTAAATTTATGAACGTCTAGAAGTGATTTCCCGCCATTCTGCTAAGCCCCTCCTTTAGTGAATCGTAGCATTACATTGATTTAGTTCTTCTGGCATGGCACATCTCGAAACTGACCAATTGATTTACGTCAAAAATGATAATTTTAGGTTCTTGCACCCCTCCCCCCGCTCCTCCCGTCTACGGAATGTCTGCGAAGGCTACTGGGTCTTCCTAGCACGAAGTCCTCAGCCCGGTCACATATTTCGCTGGATATCCCCTGCGACAGCGCTTTTGATAACAATCGTAGGCATGGTGCTGCGTCAAACGCTCTTGAGTAATGTGTGGGTTGGTTGGTTGATTTGGGGGGAGGGGACCAAACAGGAGGTCATCGGTCCCATTGGATTGGGAAAGGATGGGGAAGGAAGTCGCCCGTAGCCTTCCACGGGAACCATCCCTGTATTTGCCTGAAGCTATTTAGAGAAATCACGGAAAACTTGAATCAGGATGGCCAGACGCGGGTTTGAACCGTCGTCCTCCTTAATGCGATTCTAGTGTGCTAACCACTGCACCAAATCGCTCGCTTGGGAAATCTCTCAGGTAGATGCCGTGTTTCTTGACTTCCGCAAGGCGTTCGATACAGTTCCCCACAGTCGTTTAATGAACAAAGTAAGATCATATGGACTATCAGACCAATTGTGTGATTGGATTGAAGAGTTCCTAGATAACAGAACGCAGCATGTCATTCTCAATGGAGAGAAGTCTTCCTAAGTAAGAGTGACTTCAGGTGTGCCGCGGGGGAGTGTCGTCGGACCGTTGCTATTCACAATATACATAAATGACCTTGTGGATGACATCGGAAGTTGACTGAGGCTTTTTGCTGTAGTATATTGAGATTTGTAACAATGGAAAATTGTACTGAAATGCAGGAGGATCTGCAACGAATTGACGCATGGTGCAGGGAATGGCAATTGCATCTCAATGTAGACAAGTGTAATGTGCTGCGAATACATGGAAAGAAAGATCCCTTATCATTTAGCTACAATATAGCAGGTCAGCAACTGGAAGCAGTTAATTCCATAATTATCCGGGAGTACGCATTAGGAGTGATTTAAAATGGAATGATCATATAGAGTTGATCGTCGGTAAAGCAGATGCCAGACAGAGATTCATTGGAAGAATCCTAAGGAAATGCAATCCGAAAACAAAGGAAGTAGGTTACAGTACGCTTGTTCACCCACTGCTCGAATACTGCTCAGCAGTGTGGGATCCGTACCAGATAGGGTTGATAGAAGAGATAGAGAGGATCCAACGGAGAGCGGCGCTCTTCGTTACGGGGTCGTTTGGTAGTCACGAAAGCGTTACGGAGATGAGAGATAAACTGCAGTGGAAGACCCTGCAGGAGAGACGCTCAGTAGCTCGGTACGGGCTTTTGTTGAAGATTCGAGAACGTACCTTCACCGAGGAGTCAAGCAGAATATTGCTCCCTCCTACATATGTCTCGTGAAAAGACCGTGAGAATAAAATCAGAGAGATTAGAGCCCACACAGAGGCATACCGACAATCCTTCTTTCCACGAACAATACGAGACTGGAATAGAAGGGAGAACCGATAGAGGTACTCAAGGTACCCTCCGCGACACACCGTCAGGTGGCTTGCGGAGTATGGATGTAGATGTAGATGTAGAGAAATGCTGAATGTGAATATCTGGACTGCGCGGCCTCCGGGCTCTACTGACAAAGGAACCTTCCCATCGCACCCTCCTCAGATTTAGTTATAATTTGGCACAGTGGATACGTCTTGAAAAACTGAACACAGATCAATCGAGAAAACAGGAAGAAGTTGTGTGCAACTATGAAAAAAAAAGCAAAATATGCAAACTGAGTAGTCCATGGGCAAGATAGTCAACATCAAGGATGATGTGAGCACAGGAGCGCCGTGGTCCCGTGGTTAGCGTGAGCAGCTGCGGAACGAGAGATCCTTGGTTCAAGTATTCCCTCGAGCGAAAAGTTTACTTACTTTCTTTTTGCAAAGTTATGATCGGTCCGTTCGTTCATTGACGTTTCTGTTTACTGTAATAAGTTTAGTGTCTGTGTTTTGCGACCGCACCGCAAAACCGTGCGATTAGTAGACGAAAGGACGTGCCTCTCCAATGGGAACCGAAAACATTTGATCCAGGAAAACACGTCTGATATATTCTATACGACACTGGTGACAGCATGTGCGTCACATGACAGGAATATGTTGTCGACCCACCTAACTTGCACACTTGGCGAATGGGTAAAAAGCCCCCCTGCGGGTTCGGGGGTTAGAATAGGCCCGCGGTATTCCTGCCTGTCGTAAGAGGCGACTAAAAGGAGTCTCAAACCTTTCGGCCTTACGTGATGGTCCCCTGTCGGGTTTGACCTCCATATCTCAAAATTTTTCCGAAGAGCGAGCCGATTGGGGAAGGGCGCCTTACTTGGTGCATTGTGTCCGTGTTGTGTTGAGAACTTTCGCCATCTTATTCGTCGTTGCATTGCAGTCTTGCCCGCTCTCCATCTCTTGGGCATCGATGCGCCCCTGCGTGCACTTTCTGCCAAGCACTGTGCAGGGCCATTTTCTGCACTGACGACGCCCATGGACCACATGTCACCTAACATCCAGCACGGTAGCCAGTCCGTTGTGGTGGGGCCGCCATGTACCCTCTTGGTTGTAGCCCCCTGACAACACAGGGATCGCTCTACTGATGCCTGCGCCGTTCACTCCCCACGTATGCCAAGGAGTAGATGCCCATCTCCCTGGGGCATCAGGACTCCCGGCAATGGCCATCCTGCCAGGTGGCTATTGCTGTGGCTGGGTGGCGCCCGTGGGGAGGGCCCTTGGTCGGAGTAGGTGGCATCAGGGCGGATGACCCGCAATGAAGCGTGGTACATCATCTCTCGCTGGCGGCCAGCCGCCAGCAGTCTCTAAGCGTTCTCGGGCTCAATTTAATGCTCAGAAGTACGATCCGAAAACGTTCCCCTCCCTGGCCACGCCGTGGGAAGAGCGTAAGTCTCAGGATGGAGGTAACAGTTATTCGCCCCGATTCTTAGTTTGCACGAGAGCTGATGGGGAGTCTTTTCTCTCCACAAAGCCTCAGTTCTTCGTCGAGCATTTAGAGGACAAGTTTGGGGAGGTGGAGGGCTTGTCTAAAATGCGCTCTGGGTCAGTACTGATACAAACGGCATCCTCCGCCCAGTCCCGCAGGTTACTTGCTTGTGACAAGTTGGGGGATGTTAACGTTTCTATTACACCACATAAGAGTTTAAATATGGTCCAGGGTGTTATTTTCCATAGGGATCTCCTTTTGCAGTCTGATGACGAGCTGCGCGCCAACTTAGAACGTAGAGGTGTTCATTTCGTCCGGCGCGTTCATCGGGGTCCGAGGGACAATCAGGTTGCTACCGGTGCCTTCATCTTGGCCTTTGAGGGTGATACGTTACCGGAAAAGGTCAAGGTGATGGTCTACCGATGTGACGTCAAGCCCTATATCCCTCCCCCGATGCGGTGCTTCAAGTGCTGGAAGTTCGGCCATATGTCTTCCCGCTGCACTTCCAGCCTCACATGTCGCGATTGCGGACGCCCATCTCATCCCGATACTCCATGTGCCCCGCCTCCCATCTGCGTCAACTGCGGGGAGCACCATTCACCTTGCTCGCCAGACTGCAAAGTCTTTCAGAAAGAGCGCAAAATCATGGAATATAAGACCCTGGACCGGCTGACCTATACTGAGGCCAAACGGAAATATGACAGACTCCATCCTGTGAGAATGACATCGTCTTATGCAGCTGCTACAACAACTGTGCTAGCTCCATCAGTTTCGAGACTTCCAGCCAGCTCGATAAGCAGTAAGACTCCTCCTGCCCCCTTGCCCGTGGGGGGCTCTACCCAACAGGTTGCTCCTGCACCACCTACCTCAGGAGCACCCTCCTCCCACCCGTCGGGGACGCCCGTCCCCGCTTCTCAGCCGGAGAAGCGTCTAACTTCTTCGACTACTCTCGCCCGTAAGGGTTCCCTTGGGACCCTCCCTTCCCAGGGTTCCACCAGCGGGAAGGATGATGGCCACCAGTGGCATAAGTCCTCACCAGCGGCCGGGCGTCGGGCTTCACGATCCTCCTCTGTCCCGGAGACTGAATCGGTGAAGCCTTCCCAGCCGGTGAAACCCAAGATTCAGCGAGAGAAGTCCAAGAGAAAGTCCTCTAAGGCCAAAGAACTTGCGGTGGCACCAACCCCATCGCACCTTTCGCGCTCTGCGTCTGAGGATGAAGTCGAGATTCTAGCGTCCGCTGAGGACCTTGATCTCGCTGGTCCCTCAGACGCCATGGATGCCTCTCGTACGGGTACTGAATCGGTGGCGGTGAGTGAACAAGCGGCGTAAATTGCCTTCCCAGTCCTTTCACGCCTTTCTCAGCCATGGACAATACCATCCTCCAGTGGAACTGCGGCGGTTTTTTCCACCATTTAGCTGAGCTCCGCCAACTTCTCAGCCTTCGCCCTTTCTTCTGCATTGCTCTCCAGGAAACTTGGTTTCCAGCGATGCGAACCCCCGCCCTCCGTGGCTATCGGGGTTATTACAAGAACCGAGCAGCTTATGAAAGGGTGTCTGGTGGCGTCTGCATATATGTCCTTCACACTCTGCACAGCGAGTCTGTCCCTCTCCAGACGCCTTTAGAGGCTGTCGCTGTACGCGTATGGACGCCACAGGCTATTACCGTCTGCAGTCTTTACATTCCACCGGATGGTGATGTCTCGCAGCATGTCCTGGCTGCACTGGTCGCCCAATTGCCGCCGCCTTTCTTGCTATTGGGCGACTTCAACGCCCATAACCCTCTGTGGGGTGGGTCAGTGGCCACAGGTCGAGGCGCCATCGTTGAACATTTGTTGTCGCAGCTCGATCTCTCGCTGTTAAATGATGGCGCCTTCACACACTTCAGTGTGGCGCATGGCACCTACTCCGCCATTGACCTTTCCATCTGTAGCCCTAGTCTCTTACCGTCTGTCCAATGGAGTGTGCATGACGACCTGTGTGGTAGTGACCACTTTCCGCTCTTTTTGTCACTACCGCAGCGTCACTCTTCTGGGCGCCCTAGCAGATGGGCTATGAATAAGGCTGACTGGGATTTGTTCTCCTCCACTGCCGCTTTTGAGCCTCTCTCTACTGATGACATTGATGCGGTGGTTCAATCTGTCACCACCGGCATCGTTGCTGCCGCCGAATCTGCCATTCCCCGTTCTTCTGGGTCCGCTCGGCGGAAGGCTGTGCCTTGGTGGTCGCCTGAGATCGCTGCAGCGATTAAAGATCGACGGCGGGCACTCCAGCGTCACAAGCGACATCCCTCCTTAGCCCACCTTATCGCCTTCAAACGGCTGCGTGCGCGGGCCCGCCTCCTTATCCGCCAAGGCAAGAAGGAGTGCTGGGAGCGGTATGTGTCCACCATTGGCCTCCATGTCACTCCCTCGCAGGTCTGGGCCAAGATTCGACGCGTCTACGGCTATCGGACCCCTGCCAGCGTCCCTGCGCTCTCACTGAATGGAGCCGTTTGTACCGACTCCGACGTCATTGCAAATCGCTTAGCAGAGCATTTTGCTATGAGTTCCGCTTCTGCGAATTACCCCCAGGCCTTCCGCTCCATTAAAGAGCGGATGGAACGTCGGAGCCTTTCGTTTCGCACCAACCACCCAGAATCTTACAATGCTCCATTTAGTGAGTGGGAATTTCGCAGTGCCCTCGCTGCTTGCCCTGATACCGCTCCTGGGCCAGATGGCATCCACTGTCAGATGCTGAAACACCTTTCAGTGGACTGCCAGCGGCGCCTTCTCGATCTTTACAACCGTCTTTGGGTCGAGGGGGAGTTTCCGTCGCAATGGCGGGAAGGCATTGTCATCCCCGTTTTGAAACCTGGGAAGACCCCTCTGGAGGTGGACAGCTACCGTCCCATTAGCCTCACCAACGTTCTTTGTAAGTTGCTTGAACGGATGGTGAGCCGGCGCTTGCATTGGGTACTGGAGTCTCGGGGCCTTCTGGCTCCATCTCAGGGTGGGTTCCGTAAAGGCCGCTCCGCCACCGAAAATCTGGTGAGTCTGGAGTCGGCCATCCGTACTGCTTTTGCCCGCCGTCAGCACCTGGTCGCTGTCTTTTTCGACATGCGGAAGGCGTACGATACGACATGGCGTCATCACATTCTTTCTACGCTTCATGGATGGGGTCTTCGGGGTCCTCTGCCGATTTTTATCCGCAATTTTCTGTCGTGTCGTACCTTCCGCGTGCAAGTCGCGGCCTCGTATAGTTCCTCCCACGTCCAGGAGAACGGTGTGCCACAGGGCTCTGTTTTAAGTGTCTGTCTGTTTTTAATAGCCATTAACGGGCTTGCTGCGGCCGTGGGAAATTCTGTCTCCGCTTCCCTGTATGCTGACGACTTCTGCCTTTATTACAGCTCTACTGGCATTGCAGCTGTTGAACGTCAGCTACAGGGCGCTATCCGTAAGGCGCAGTCTTGGGCTGTAGCGCATGGGTTTCAGTTTTCGGCAGCCAAGACCTGCGTTATGCATTTCTGCCGGCGCCGAACAGTCCATCCTGAGCCGCGGCTTTATCTTGCCGACGAACTCCTTGCTGTGGTGGAGACCCACAGGTTTTTGGGGGTGGTTTTCGATGCCCGGTTGACTTGGCTGCCTCATATTCGGCAGCTGAAACAGACGTGTTGGCGGCATCTACACGCTCTGAGATGCTTGAGCAACACCCGCTGGGGCGCCGACCGCTCTACACTGTTGCGGCTCTACCAGGCGTTAATCCAGTCCCGTCTGGATTATGGGAGCCTGGCTTATGGCTCAGCATCCCCATCTGCGTTACGGGTGCTGGACCCGATTCTCCACAGCGGGATACGCCTTGCCACTGGTGCTTTCCGCACCAGCCCTGTGGACAGCGTACTAGTGGAGGCAGGTGTACCTCCACTGCGGTTCCGACGCCAACGTTTGCTGGCCGCTTATGCTGCCCATGTTCTAAGCTCGCCCGGGCATCCCAACTATCGCCTCCTGTTCCCGCGGTCGGTCGTCCGTCTGCCAGAACGTCGGCCCCGGTCTGGTTGTACAATAGCGGTCCGCGTCAAAGAGCTTCTCTCTGGGCTCCAGGGTTTCACTGTTCCACCTCCTTTCCGGGCTACTTTGCATACACCCCCATGGTGTGTTCGTCGCCCTAGCCTTCGGCTCGACTTGGCACAGGGCCCTAAGGACTCAGTCCCTCCAGAGGCCTTCCGCCGCCGCTTTTATTCCATCCTGGCCACGTATCAGGGCTCTGGTGTTGTTTACACTGACGGTTCGATGGTTGCTGGTCGTGTCGGATATGCGCTCACTCTAGGGGACCTTTCCGAACAACGTTCCTTGCCGGATGGCTGCAGCGTTTACACTGCTGAACTGGTCGCCATCTTTCGTGCCCTCGAGTATATCCGCTCCTGCTCAGGTGAGTCCTTCGTTATCTGTAGCGATTCCCTGAGCGGTTTACGAGCTCTCGACCAGTGTTTCCCTCGTTCTCGTTTGGTGATGGCTATCCACGAGTCTCTGCATACTCTCGCCTGTTGCGGCCGCTCTGTGGTCTTTGTGTGGACCCCCGGTCATGTCGGTATCCCGGGTAACGAACATGTTGACCGCCTGGCGAAAGAGGCCACCAGTAAGCCATCTCTGGACGTTGGCCTCCCAGAGACTGATTTGCGGGCAGTCTTCCGCCGCAAAATCTTGGCGCTATGGGACGATGAATGGCGCGAACTGCCAATGCGCAATAAGCTCCGTGCTGTCAAGGAGACGACGGCTGTGTGGCGGTCATCCCTGCGAGCCACTCGCAGGGACTCAGTAGTTCTTTGCCGGCTCCGCATTGGCCACTCCCGGCTGACACACAGTTATTTACTGCGCCGGGAGGACCCTCCTCTATGTCGCTGTGGGGCAGCTTTGACAGTGGCCCACATTTTGCTGGCCTGCCCCCTTTTAGCTGTGGTCAGGCAGACATTTGCGCTGCCTGCTGCGCTCCCTGCCCTTTTAACAGATGACTCCACTATGGCTGACTTAGTTTTACGTTTTATTCGGGCAGGGGGATTTTATCATTTACTCTGAGTGTTTCTGTTTTATTTTATCGTTTTGTGTTGATTCTGGCCTTTGGCCTATGGTTTTACACTGATTTTTTAATGTGTTTCTAAGTGGTTGGCCTTTCCTTTTTTATGTCTATGGTCGGCCAACCACCGTCACACTCTGTGTGGTTTTAGTTTGTTTTTTCTTGTCTTTGTCTCAGTATCTCTTGTTCTGTATCGTCTGTGATCTCTTCTGTTCTTTGATTTTATTCTCTGTGGGTGTTCTTTGTCTTTGGAAAAAGGGACCTATGACCATGGCAGTCTGGTCGCTTTCATCCCCCAAACAAACCAACCAATGGGTAAAAAGATTCTGCTACCTTGCCCGATTTAGGTTTTCTTGTGGATGTGATAATCACTCCCAAAAAAGTGATGAAAACATAAGTGTGTCACATAAACTGCAACAAATGAATGCAACAGTTGCACAATCGCACAGTTTTCTCTGTGCTCTGTCAAAACATGTTTTTTTAACTTTTTCAAATTTTTCCGTGTGTAGACCGTCAAATCCTGTATATGTCCAAGCAAATCTGAACATGTCCTGGAATTTTGGAGAGCGAAGTTGATTATGTGTGGGTGCCTCAACTCTGATAATTGTCTGAAAATAAAAAATTAAATTTTTCGCTCGAGGGAGGACTTGAACCTTTATTTTGTGTAACCATATATATTTATTTAAATATATTAACAACGATACATTTAAAAAAAAGACAGTTTATTCTATTAACGTATTATATTCCTAGTGTTGGTTAATATTACTGTCATTTTATATGTTTTCGTTTTTATATTTTCCTTTTTCGTTTTTCTCTTATTGTTGTTCCTTAAACCCTTTTACATAGCCATTTGTCGTCTTTTTTTTTTTTTTTGAGGGGGTAGACATTGTAGGTCAGGCATAACAGTTTATATTTGGCATCGATGCATTGATTTTGAGTTTATGTTTCTGTATATGATGCACTTGTGATGCCACAGGCACATTGTGTATTCTGGTTTGATCTCTTCCTCTAGTTACACTGTTTAGTGGGACAGTATGAGGGAAACGTCACCATGATAGGTGGAGCAGAAGTGGAAGAAACTTTTTTACATATGCTACAGAATATACCTAAATTGAAGAAGAGAGAAAATTTTGTCATATTACATAAGAGAAGCAGAAAGGAGAGTGTGAGTAATCAATAGAATTTTATAGGCACAAAGTAAAGGAAATCATTTAAAAAATATATAATAATAAAAATGAGTAGTTGGCACTTTCCACTAAGTAATGCTTGTTCCTAGTCAGTATAGTACAAATAATGGAAGAAAAGTTAATTAAAATAAAACAAACTGGTAGTACTACTGTGCATACTTTTGACACTGTTTTGGCTGCGAGCGTGACAGATGTTTGGTGAGAAGCAACCTCTCGTTCCGCAGCTGCTCACGCTAACCACGGAACCACGACGCTCCTGAGCTCACATTATCCTAAATGTTGTCTACGTTGCGCATGGACTACTCAGTTTGTATATTTTGCTTATTTTTTTCATAGTTCCATACAACTTCTTCCTGTTTTCTCGATTGATCTGTGTTCAGTTTTTCAAGGCCTATCCACTGTGCCAACTTGTAACTAAATCTGAGGGGGGTGCGATGGGGAGGTTCCCTTGTGAGGCGCCAGAGGCGGTGGTCCGCCGGCCGCGCGCTGGTCCGCTGCCCTTCACCCACCTGGTGCTGGTCGGACGAGGTGACGAGGTAGGCGTCGAGCAGATGCCTGGGGTCCCGCATGAGGCTGCGCAGCCTGCGCACGCGCGCCTCGGTGCCCACCCTGGCGGCCGGCTGCGGGTCCTCCGCCGTCGCGGGGCACGCCCGCCGCCGCACCCAGTCGGGCGCCGCAACAGCCCCTGCCGGCCGCAACCCGCAACACGCACCTGCGGGCAACGGACGCAGTTCGCTCGTCAGCCGCGTCCCAACCGTGCGCACCGACTACACGGCTGCGCTACAGAGCCTGTATAGGGAGAGAGTGGCCAACCGGGCGATACGGCGGCCATTTTTCTGCCAAACTGCGGGCGGGACTTTTGAATGGCCAGTAGTGGAGTACACACTCACCGAATCAAAAGCACAAGGCCATATGGCGAAATCATTTGTTAAATGCCTTTCTTTACAGCTATAATATACTCATAGTACCCTACTATGTACAGCACAGGAAAATTTCATACAGATGAATGAAAGTCGTAAGCAGTTGTTTACTTGTGACATGCAAAAAGTGTGAGACGTATTAGTACTTCTTGTCACGTCTTCAAACTTTTCGCATGTCACAAATAAACAACTGCTTACGACTTTCTTTTACTGAATACCTCTCGTAGACAACAAACGAAAAAGATTACAAAAATCAGGTAATGTTAAATGTAGGCTACTGTAATAACGACCGAATATAACAAGAAAACTACCGTATCGCTTCTACCCCACAGTAAGTAGGCCTATTAAAAACTGTCTTCAAGAGTACCTACAATTATTTACTACGAATAATGTTTGAGCAACCACAACAACTGCGGAAAACGTGCTTACAACTTGCCTGCGTCAACAGTCAGGCAATAATACTGAAACCAAAACAATGCCTAGTGTTCTGATTCGGAACGAAATAAAGTTTGACGCTATAGAGTCGAATGAGCATGGCACAACAATTACAGGAACTTTCCGTTTCCAGCAAGGACTGCCAGATATTGGCTTCAGAAAAGCTTGTGATGCTACCAGTATGCACGAACTGTTAAAGAAATAACAGCTTAAAAATGCAGTAAATTGTGATAGGCCTACCTGTTTTGCGTGACTAAAAACATTTAAAAAGACTGCGAAATCCACCTTCGCCTCTGTTGGAACAATCAAATGCAGCACAACCTGGCATCGTTTACGAACGTCTGCAGAACGAATTACAGATGTCAAAAACAATACTGCACAATTACTAACGTATTTACTTCAAACATGTAGGCCCACCGACTTCATCACAGAACGCTTCATTATTTCAACTCGTATTAAAGATCGCAAACGCTGATTACGTACTAAAAACGATATACAACTAAATCCAATATGCATGCGCAACGCATAACAAGTCTCTCAATAATTCAAATACCTTTTAATCGTTTCCAAAAGTCCTCTGAGCTTCAATTCCATTCAAAAGCACGGTGAACATAGGAAGCGCGAGAGACGTTTAGCAGAAAAATGGCGCCAAAGCTAATCAACCAATCACGAGCAACTTCACCTATGGCCACTCTCTCCCTATACAGGCTCTCTAGGCTGCGCCAGGTCACAGGCACGCACATTTCATGCACAGCCGCCCGGTGTGGCCGAGCGGTTCTAGGGGCTTCAGTCTGGAACAACGCGACCGATACGGTCGCAGGTTCGAATCCTGCCTCGGGCATGGAGGTGTGTCATATCCTTAGGTTCGTTAGGTTTAAGTAGTTCTAAGTTCTACCGGACTGATGACCTCAGATGTTACGTCCCATAGTTCTCAGAGCCATTTGAACCATTTGAAGACTCGTGCTCATAAATTAAAGATAATTGCAGAATGTGATGCCACATAACGTGTGTTGTTGTTGTGGTCTTCAATCCTGAGACTGGTTTGATGCAGCTCTCCATGCTACTCTATCCTGTGCAAGCTTCTTCATCTCCCAATACCTACTGCAGCCTACATCCTTCTGAATCTGCTTAGTGTATTCATCTCTTGGTCTCCCTCTACGATTTTTACCCTCCACGCTGCCCTCCAATAACAAATTGGTGATCCCTCGATGTCTCAGAACATGTCCTACCAACCGATCCCTTCTTCTAGTGAAGTTGTGCCACAAACTCCTGTTCTCCCCAATTCTATTCAATACGTCCTCATTAGTTATGTGATCTACCCATCTAATCTTCGCATTCTTCTGTAGCACCATATTTCGAAAGCTTCTATTCTCTTCTTGTCTAAACTATTTATTGTCCACGTTTCACTTCCATACATGGCTATACTCCATACAAATACTTTCAGAAACGACTTCCTGACATTTAAATCTATACTCGATGTTAACAAATTTTTCTTCTGCAGAAACGCTTTCCTTGCCATTGCCAGTCTACATTTTATATCCTCTCTACTTCGACCTCATCAGTTATTTTGCTCCCCAATTAGCAAAACTCCTTTACTACTTTAAGTGTCTCATTTTCTAATCTAACTCCCTCAGCATCACCCGATTTAATTCGACTACATTCCATTATCCTCGTTTTGCTTTTGTTGATGTTCATCTTATACCCTCCTTTCAAGACACTGTCCATTCCGTTCAGCTGCTCTTCCAAGTCCTTTGATGTCTCTGACAGAATTACAATGTCAACGGCGAACCTCAAATTTTTTATTTCTTCTCCGTGGATTTTAATACCTACTCCGAACTTTTCTTTTGCTTCCTTTACTGCTTGCTCAATATACAGATTGAATAACATCGGGGATAGGCTACAACCCTGTCTCACTCCCTTCCCAACCACTGCTTCCCTTTCGTACCCCTCGACTCTTATAACTGGTCTGGCACAACGTGGCACTACACAAAACTGGCGCTAATAGCATAGGCACATAGGGAACACACGCGACACACATCTGTAAGTCCACGGTATTGGTGATACGTTGAGAAAACCGTCCCGAAACACATGTGCTACAAAACTGCACTGTTTCCTGCGCATGTATCCCGACATCAGTGTGGAATATGATCACCATGCACACGTACACAGGCCGCACAACGGGTTGGCATACTGTGGAGCAGGTGGTCGAGCAGGTGCTGGGGTATAGCCTCCCGTTCTTGCACCAGTGCCTGTCGGAGCTCCTTTAGTGTCCAAGAGGTTTGAAGACATGCAGCGATACGTCGACCAAGAGCATCCCAGACGTGATCGATGGGGTTTAGGTCTGGAGAACAGGCAGGCCACTCCATTCGCCTGATATCTTCTGTTTCAAGGTACTCCTCCACGGTGGCAGCTCGGTGGGGCCGTGCGTTATCATCTATCAGGAGGAATGTGGGACCCACTGCACCCCTGAAAATGCGGACATACTGGTGCAAAATGACGTCCAGATACGCCAGACCTGTTACAGTTCCTCTGTCAAAGACATGCAGGGGCGTACGTGCACTAATCATAATCCCATCCCACACCATCAAACCACGACCTCCATACAGGTCCCTTTCAAGGACATTAAGAGGATGGTATCTGGTTCCTGGTTCACGCCAGACTAAAATCCGGCGAGAATCACTGTTCAGACTATACCTGGACTCGTCCGTGAACATAAACTGGGACCACTGTTCCTGACCATGTACTGTGTTCTTGACACCAGGCTTTACGGGCTCTCCTGTAACCAGGGGTCAGTGGAATGCACCTTGCAGGTCTCTGGATGAATAAACCATGTCTGTTCAGTCGTCTGCAGACTGTGTGTCTGGAGACAACTGTTCCAGTGGCTGTGGTAAGGTCTCGAGCAAGGCTACCTGCAGCACTCGGTGGCCGTCAGCGGGCACTGATGGTGAGATATCGGTCTTCTTGTGGTGTTGTACACTGTGGAAGTCCCGTACTGTAGCGCCTGGACACGTTTCCTGTCTGCTGGAATCGTTACCATAATCTTAAGATCACACTTTGTGGCACGCGGAGGGCCCGTGGTACGACCTGCTGTGTTTGACAAGCCTCCAGTCGCCCTAATATTCTTCCCCTTATAATCAATATGTGTTCTTTGAGTCATTTTCAACACAGAGTCACCATTAGCACGTCTCAAAACATCTGCACACTTACTCGCTGCACCGTACTCTGACATGCACCAACACACCTCTGCGTATGTGGATTGCTGCCAGCGCCACCGTGCGACGACCGCACGTCAAATGCACCGCATGGTCATACCCCGAGGTGATTTAAACCCGCAAACCGCCCACCAGAGCGTTGTTTCACCATGTATCAGCATTATCCTTAATTTATGAGCATGAGTGTAGATAACCTTGTGGACAGTAGCGGATACATATGGGGAGCACGCGGGGCAAACCCCCCCCCCCCCCCCCCACTCGAACTCGGGTAGAGCACGTGCAAGCGAAAGGCAAAGGTCCCGAGTTCCAGTCTCGGTCCGGCACACAGTTTTAATCTGCCAGGAAGTTTCATATCAGCGCACACTCCGCTGCAGAGTTAAAATCTCATTCTGGAAACATCCCCCAGGCTGTGGCTAAGCCATGTCTCCGCTATATCCTTTCTTTCAGGAGTGCTAGTTCTGCAAGGTTCGCAGGAGAGCTTCTGTAAAGTTTGGAAGGTAGGAGACGAGGATCTGGCAGAAGTAAAGCTGTGAGGACGAGGCGTGAGCCGTGCTTGGGTAGCTCAGATGGTAGAGCACTTACACGCGAAAGGAAAAGGTCCCGAGTTCGAGTCTCGGTCCGGCACACAGTTTTCATCTGCCAGGAAGTTTCAGAGTGGTCAGTTGTTGGTGAAGTATTAATAATAGTAATTCATAATAATTTCTCAGTAAAACTATTGTTACGAGACTCGTAACAATATTTTTGCTAATAACGTCACAATAATTTCCCATACCTAACTCGTAATTCGAGTTGGGGATGGGAAACTGTTGGTGCATATATCTCCGGTAATTATGACTTTCGAGAAGATTCCTAAAAACGCATTGTTACTATATAGACCCTCCATCGAATGCACTAGGAAGGAACGGAATCGACAATTAAAGTTCCACACATGCAGAAATTGCCAGATGACGTCATCTTTGCCGTATGATACATCTTGGCTTGTCGCTTTCACAGTAGATATTTGTTAACACTCCTTAAAAGTCTGGAAGCGAACATTCTGGCAGTGAATGTCCTCGAAACAACCGAGCCACATATGTAAGGGAAGCAGAGTCGCTGCCAGGTAGTCAGTTTGAAAGCTACAATCGTCGCGGTAACTTGGAAGTGATAAAAACTGAGAAACTGCGATTATTGGTTCTTACCGCAGACTTCACTCAGTGTTGTGCTTAGTGATATTAGAAATACGCGGAGTGTGACCGTGTGTGTTTTACTGCTAAGTGTACTAGTGTTGCATTTATCAGTGCGAATAAAGTGTTTATTCGAGAATAATTGGCATCTAATTTACCTACATTGTAACAATATTAAGAGATGGATCGTTATGTAATAAGAAGAAGAAAAGTGGAAAAATTTGAAGATTCCGGTCGCCATTCAGCCGCAAGAACATCATCAGATGTACAGTTAGAGCCCAGCACTTCGTCGAAACTTCTATAAAAAAGTTCATCGACTGATTCCTTTAATCCCATTATTAGGATATATTAGCGTCAGGAAATATTAGTGATGATACACAAGCTTCTCACGGCTCCAAGGAAACCTGAAAAGCCGGCCGGTGTGGCCGAGCGGTTCTAGGCGCTTCAGTCTGGAACCGCGCGACCGTTACGGTCGCAGGTTCGAATCCTGCCTCGGGTATGGATGTGTGTGATGTCCTTAGATTAGTTAGGTTTAAGTAGTTCTAAGTTCTAGGGGACTAGTGACCTCAGATGTTAAGTCCCATAGTGCTCAGAGACATCTGAACCATTTTTGAAACCTGAAAACGCTTATATGTTTCCCACTTTCGAGCACAAGAGGGGACGGGCTGGAAACAGGCAAGTGCACGATAATCACTTTGAACAATATCCATCGCTGGTCTTCTCACAAGATAAAAAGGGACTTCTTTGCATTAACTGTTCAATTTTTGTCAATAATAAAATGGTTGGAGGAAAGAAATCCATTGTGGCCAAGTAACTTGTGACTGAGCCACTAAGTAAGTTTGCCAAACTTACTGGTAAAGATGGTGACCTTGAGATCCACTCTCAGCTCAAATACCACGTTGAAGCGTCAACAGATGCAACATTATTTTTGGCGACACGAGGCAACCGCGAACTTGAGGTCATAATTCAATTGTCAAGACAGAGAATAGATAGCATTAGGGAAAACAGAGACCATCTTGTACCTATAATAAAAACAATCATATTTCATGGAAGACAAAATATTTCTCTGAGGGAATAGACATAATGGGAGTCTATTAGAAAACGAAAATGATCGTGAAAGTATAATGGGTAACGAGGGAAACTTTAGAGCTCTTCTAAGATTGAGAATTGACGCCGGAGACTTGTAACTAAAATATCACCTTGAGACCACTAAAGCGAACGCTACTTACGTAAGTAAAACAACGTGTAACAAACTTACACTCCTGGAAATTGAAATAAGAACACCGTGAATTCATTGTCCCAGGAAGGGGAAACTTTATTGACACATTCCTGGGGTCAGATACATCACATGATCACACTGACAGAACCACAGGCACATAGACACAGGCAACAGAGCATGCACAATGTCGGCACTAGTACAGCGTATATCCACCTTTCGCAGCAATGCAGGCTGCTATTCTCCCATGGAGACGATCGTAGAGATGCTGGATGTAGTCCTGTGGAACGACTTGCCATGCCATTTCCACCTGGCGCCTCAGTTGGACCAGCGTTCGTGCTGGACGTGCAGACCGCGTGAGACGAATCTTCATCCAGTCCCAAACATGCTCAATGGGGGACAGATCCGGAGATCTTGCTGGCCAGGGTAGTTGACTTACACCTTCTAGAGCACGTTGGGTGGCACGGGATACATGCGGACGTGCATTGTCCTGTTGGAACAGCAAGTTCCCTTGCCGGTCTAGGAATGGTAGAACGATGGGTTCGATGACGGTTTGGATGTACCGTGCACTATTCAGTGTCCCCTCGACGATCACCAGTGGTGTACGGCCAGTGTAGGAGATCGCTCCCCACACCATGATGCCGGGTGTTGGCCCTGTGTGCCTCGGTCGTATGCAGTCCAGATTGTGGCGCTCACCTGCACGGCGCCAAACACGCATACGACCATCATTGGCACCAAGGCAGAAGCGACTCTCATCGCTGAAGACGACACGTCTCCATTCGTCCCTCCATTCACGCCTGTCGCGACACCACTGGAGGCGGGCTGCACGATGTTGGGGCGTGAGCGGAAGACGGCCTAACGGTGTGCGGGACCGTAGCCCAGCTTCATGGAGACGGTTGCGAATGGTCCTCGCCGATACCCCAGGAGCAACAGTGTCCCTAATTTGCTGGGAAGTGGCGGTGCGGTCCCCTACGGCACTGCGTAGGATCCTACGGTCTTGGCGTGCATCCGTGCGTCGCTGCGGTCCGGTCCCAGGTCGACGGGCACGTGCACCTTCCGCCGACCACTGGCGACATCATCGATGTACTGTGGAGACCTCACGCTCCACGTGTTGAGCAATTCGGCGGTACGTCCACCCGGCCTCCCGCATGCCCACTATACGCCCTCGCTCAAAGTCCGTCAACTGCACATACGGTTCACGTCCACGCTGTCGCGGCATGCTACCAGTGTTAAAGACTGCGATGGAGCTCCGTATGCCACGGCAAACTGGCTGACACTGACGGCGGCGGTGCACAAATGCTGCGCAGCTAGCGCCATTCGACGGCCAACACCGCGGTTCCTGGTGTGTCCGCTGTGCCGTGCGTGTGATCATTGCTTGTACAGCCCTCTCGCAGTGTCCGGAGCAAGTATGGTGGGTCTGACACACCGGTCTCAATGTGTTCTTTTTTCCATTTCCAGGAGTGTATTTCATGCAGTGAAACAGTTATGTTATCGAGAGCACTGGAGGAAGTCAAAGATTCTCGATATTACAGCATGATCTTCGAAGAGACTAAGGACATAGCGCACATCGCCCAACTGAGTTTAGCTACAAGATATGTTGATGGTGAGGGCAAATTACACGAAAGATTTTTGGGTTCCGTTGACATCCATAAAGATAATGATTGTAGTGGAAACATTGACAATGACCCTCAAGAGAGTCAAGACGAAGAGCGTAGCGTTACTGGTGAAGTATTAGGTATTAGGATTCTAAGGAGAATGGAAAGACTTTCTCTGTCACTGGAGATCTATGCGGGTATAGGCTGTGATGGTTTCTCAGTTAATATGTCGGAATTGAAAGGAGCTGTGGGTACAATAAAAAAGAAAGCTATCAGCGCGCAAGCATCATCGTGCTGAAGTCATTCGCTCAACCTCGTTGTCTCTCGCAGCTGCAAAGTTACAAGTGTGTGTAAGAAGCTCACCTGGTGCTATTAAAGAAATAGTATCGTTCTTTACAGCGCCTAGCAAGCGGTTTGCAACATTGAAGAGTCGCCTAGAACACCCGCTGCAGTCACATTGTCAAACGAAATGAGTTGAGCCGGCCGGTGTGGCCGTGCGGTTAAAGGCGCTTCAGTCTGGAACCGCGTGACCGCTACGGTCGCAGGTTCGAATCCTGCCTCGGGCATGGATGTGTGTGATGTCCTTAGGTTAGTTAGATTTAATTAGTTCTAAGTTCTAGGCGACTGATGACCTAAGAAGTTAAGTCGCATAGTGCTCAGAGCCATTTGAACCATTTTGAACCAAATGAGTTGAGCGACATGATGCTGTTAATCAATTCGCAACTGATCTTGGAACAGTTTGCAAAGTTCTTAAAGAAATACAGTGTTGGAGGGATAGAACAACGACTGCCAAAGCCAATATTCTCTTTCGAGCTCTCTCTAGTTGCCAGTTTATCATCACTCTGTTTACACTGAGTGACATTATGAGGATAACATATCCAGTCGGCAAAATCTTAAAACACCCTAACTTGGACGTCGCGATGGCAAAAGTAAAATCAGATTCGACGCTCAAGGTGTACAACGGCATGAGAGCTAATGCTGATAGCCACTTGGCTCGTACTGCTAAAGAGGCGAAGGCAGTTATGGAAGACTGTACTGAACAGATATTCGAATGTTGTGCGGGGGCAGTTGAATTTAGTGAAACTAAACTTCTAATTGTTGTTGTTTATAGGTCCCCTAACTCCGACTTCAGAGCGTTTTTGCTTAAGCTAGAGAGGGTTCTTGATTCACTTTGTAGGAAGTCCCAGAAATTAGTTATATGTGGTGACTTGAAAATTAATTTTGTGTATGATAGCGCAAGAAAAAGGATGTTGGTAGATCTCCTAAATTCATACGATCTGTTGCAGAGTGTGTTTTTTCCAACTAGGGTGCAGGGGAACAGTAGCACAGCCATGGACAATATTTTTATTCATTCTTCATTACTAGATGGGTGCATTGTGTTAGTAAATGCGTGAATGCTCTTTCAGACCATGATGCACGAATTTTAACACTAGAAGGCATTTTTACTCAAACAAATGTCATATTTAATCACAAACTATGTAGGAAAGTTAATCCAACAGCAATAGAGAGTTTTTTAAACCTTGTCAAGGAAGAAGAGTGGAAGGATGTTTATAGTGCCGATAACATAGATGATAAATAGAATGCTTTCCTTAACACAATTCTCATGCTCTTTGAGAGTTGCTTTCCATTAGAAAGCTCTAAACGGGGCACTAGCAGTAACAGGCAGCCCGGGTGGCTGTCTAGTGGGATAAGGATATCTTGTAGAACAAAGCGGGAATTATATCAAAATGTTAGAAGTAGTTACAATCAAGCTACAGTAGCCGATTACAAACAGTTTTGTAAGGTGCTTAAAAATGTTATTAGGGAGGCAAAGAGTATGTGGTATGCATATAGAATAGCTAATTCACAGGATAAAATGACAACCATATGGTCAGTTGTGAAGGAAGTGTCTGGTCAGCAGCACAAGGTCGACGATATAAAGTCAGTTCGCAGCAAAAATATTTCTGTTACTTGTAAATCAGATACATGTACAGTATTTAACAATCATTTTCTGAGCATTTCTGGTGAATTAAATAAAAATTTAGTTTCTACAGGGAATCATGTAACTTTCTTGGCAAATGCCTTTCCGAGATTGATGTCTGAAATACTCCTCTGTGATACAGACAAGAGGGAGATTGAGTGAATAATTAAATCACTGAAGACTAAGGACTCTCATGGTTATGATGGAGTGTCTAGCAGAATACTAAAGTGCAATGCTACACATGTTAGCCCTGTATTTAGCCATATTTGTAATTTTTCCTTTAGGAATGGTCAGTTTTCTGAGCGATTGAAGTACTCAGTAGTGAAGCCGCTTTATAAAAAGGAAAATAAATTTATCACATAGCTGCAAAGCATGAGCATTAGCTAGGGGTAACCATATTCCCTATTAACTGTTAAGATATTGTGTAAGAGTGATTCCGGTTTCCTTACACATACTTTCAAACGAGTATATACTGAATTAGAATGAAATGAACACCCTTAGCTGCTTACAGGCGTTGACATACGTCAACGGGGACAGGTGAAAATGTGTGCCCCGACCGGGACTCGAACCCGGGATCTCCTGCTTACATGGCAGACGCTCTATCCATCTGAGCCATCGAGGACACAGAGGATAGTGCGACTGCAGGGATTTATCTCTGGCACGCCTCCCGCGAAACCCACATTCTCAACGTATTGTCCCGCACTACATTCGTAGTGCCCCCACCCATTATACTCATTACTCGCGGCGCGTTGCCGATTCCCGTAAGAGTTCGGGCACTGTTTGTGCATTCGCACAGAAGAAGAAGACGGTCAAGTGGCCGGTGAGCCTTAACTATATACAGGGTGTTACAAAAAGGTACGGCCAAACTTTCAGGAAACATTCCTCACACACAAAGAAAGAAAATATGTTATGTGGACATGTGTCCGGAAACGCTTACTTTCCATGGTAGAGCTCATTTTATTACTTCTCTTCAAATCACATTAATCATGGAATGGAAACACACAGCAACAGAACGTACCAGCGTGACTTCAAACACTTTGTTACAGGAAATGTTCAAAATGTCCTCCGTTAGCGAGGATACATGCATCCAGCCTCCGTCGCATGGAATCCCTGATGCGCAGATGCAGCCCTGGAGAATGGCGTATTGTATCACAGCCGTCCACAATACCAGCACGAAGAGTCTCTACATTTGGTACCGGGGTTGCGTAGACAAGAGCTTTCAAATGCCCCCATAAATGAAAGTCAAGAGGGTTGAGGTCAGGAGAGCGTGGAGGCCATGGAATTGGTCCGCCTCTATCAATCCATCGGTCACCGAATCTGTTGTTGAGAAGCGTACGAACACTTCGACTGAAATGTGCAGGAGCTCCATCGTGCATGAACCACATGTTGTGTCGTACTTGTAAAGGCATATGTTCTAGCAGCACAGGTAGAGTATGCCGTATGAAATCATGATAACGTGCTCCATGGAGCTTAGGTGGAAGAACAAACTAAAATGAGCTCTAACATGGAAATTAAGCGTTTCCGGACACATGTCCACATAACATCTTTTCTTTATTTGTGTGTGAGGAATGTTTGCTGAAAGTTTGGCCGTACCTTTTTGTGGCACCCTGTATATAGAGTATATACAGTTTCAGAACTTCCTTGATGACATATTTTCGACACTATTGTATGGAAAATGACAAGTTACGGAACCTTATCATGTTCTGCAACTCTACTGTCTTTCTGTCCATCAAATGTGCTCTCTTCTCTTGCTTTTGCTTAACTTTCGGGGGTTAGTGTTCGCCAGTGTTGTATAGTAGGAAACTGCGAGGTCTGCAGCAGGAGCTGTGCATACTGATGCGCGCAGAGCTGCGGGGAATTCTCGAGGAGTCCTGTGAGCTTCCAGTGAGCGTGCGAGGTCGCGCTCCCCCTGCCGCCGCCGTGTCGCTATCAGCGCAACGTGTCGGCACGTTCTAGACGGACGTGGCGCCAGCCGATCAGCGGACGGACAATCAGGGGAGAGGCATCGGCGAGCGGCTGGCGAGCTTCCAGCAGCTGCGCGCGCCGGCGATTCCTCGAAAGGCGCTCCAGCAGTGTTCCGAGGCTCCAGCCCGCCGCTGCCCTTCTGTGAGGGCGTACCTTGACACTTTAGTCCACGTCCTTCGTAAGCCGCGTATTTTAACCTCGAAAATCCTAATAATAAGACACTCGGAAAGATTTCAGAAAATACGAACAATCAGATATGAGGTAGGAAGACCAAGAACGCGTGTCCAACTGCCAACGTCCATCCAACGGACCATACCTTCACAGCCTTTCTTTTGCTGCCGACGTGTTACAAGGTTATAAGGCGTGTGCTTCTACTTTATGCCGTGCTACCACACTGTCTGATCCGTTATTCCCTTGTCACTCAGCGCATTGTAAGATATTCAGCAACTACTGTTCGAGCTTGTATTTGACTTTCATTATACGAAGGGCAGAAATGTGTAAATCGTTAAGGACGAAAGTAGAGTTGAAAGAAATTTTTTACCGCGATTACACTACTGCCCATTAAAATTGCTACACCACGAAGGTGACGTGCTACAGAAGGGAAATTTAACAGACAGGAAGAAGATGCTGTGATATGCAAATGATTAGCTTTACAGAGCATTCACACGAGGTTGGCGCCGGTGGCGACACCTACAACAAGCCGACACGAGGAAAGTTTCCAACTGATTTCTCATACACAAACAACAGTTGACCGGCGTTGCCTGGTGAAACGTTGTTGTGATTCCTCGTATAAGGAGCAGAAATGCGTACCATCACGTTTTCGACTTTGATAAAGGTCGGATTGTAGCCTATCGCAATTGTGGTTTATCGTATCACGACATTGCTGCTCGCGTTGGTCGAGATCCAATGACTGTTAGCAGAATATGGAATCGGTGGGTTCAGGAGGGTAATAAGGAACGCCGTGCTGGATCCCAACGGCCTCGTATCACTAGCAGTCGAGATGACAGGCATCTTATCCGCATGGCTGTAACGGATCGTGCAGCCACGTCTCGATCCCTGAGTCAACAGATGGGGACGTATGCAAGACAACAACCATCTGCACGAACAGTTCGACGACGTTTGCAGCAGCATGGACTGTCAGCTCGGAGACCATGGCTGCGGTTATCCTTGACGCTGCATCACAGACAGGAGCGCCTGCGATGGTGTACTCAACGACGAACCTGGGTGCACGAACGGCAAAACGTCATTTTTTAGGATGAATCCAGGTTCTGTTTACAGCATCCTGATGGTCGCATCCGTGTTTGGCGACATCGCGGTGAACGCACATTGGAGGCGTGTATTCGTCATCGCCATACTAGCGTATCACCCGGCGTGATGGTATGGGGTGCCATTGGTTACTCGTCTCGGTCACCTCTTGTTCGCATTGGCGGTACTTTGAACAGTGGACGTTACATTTCAGATGTGTTACGACCCGTAGCTCTATCCTTCATTCGATCCCTGCGAAACCCTACATTTCGGCAGGATAATGCACGACCGCATGTTGCAGGCCCTGTACGGGCCTTTCTGGATACAGAAAATGTTCGACTGCTGCCCTGGCCAGCACATTCTCCAGATCTCTCACCTACTGAAAACGTCTGGTCAATGGTGGCCGAGCAACTGGCTCGTCGGAATACGCCAGTCACTACTCTTGATGAACTGTGGTATCGTGTTGAAGCTGCATGGGCAGCTGTACCTGTACACGCCATCCAAGCTCTGTTTGACTCAATGCCTGGGCGTATCAAGACCGTTATTACGGCCAGAGGTGGTTGTTCTGGGTACTGATTTCTCAGGATCTATGCACTCAAATTGCGTGATAATGCATTCACATGTCAGTTCTAGAATAATATATTTGTCCAATGAATACCCGTTTATCATCTGCATTTCTTCTTGGTGTAGCAATTTAAATGGCCAGTAGTGAAACTCTCTGTCCACAAGCGGGATTGGAAGGACGTTAGCAAAAAGGTCGGGTGGAATCACTTCTGATTTGTACGTAGTACGAAGCAGGCGACCCCTCCAGTACTGCGAGTGTGACGGGCTAGAAGGATACACTAGCTGCGTATAAGATCCGAGCTACATCGCACTTGCGCACTGCGGCAAACAGGGCGGGCGGGCGGTTTCCCACCCCACCTAGTGAGTTTAGCATAATCTATCGTGGAACAATAAATAGTAATTATTCTTGCACTAATTGTGTTTCAGTATTATCTAACAAAACCTCTGGTGGGCCACTTTCCTGATTCACCCTCCTAACGAAATAAGTAAATCTGAGTGACACAACAATTCATAACTATCAACTGTTTGTAGAAGATCAAAGCTCTGAGGTGCGTTTCATATTATATGTAAATTGAAGATGGAGAGGTGAAGAAAAGAAATGAAAGGGAAGCGATACTGATACCAGCTGCATCAGGACATTATGCGGAATCAACGGCGACGAGTGAAAAATGTGGACCGGACTGGGTTTCGAACCCGGGATCTCCTGCTTACTAGGCAGGTGCGTTAACCACTGCGTCACCCGGACACAGTGTTATCGCAACTGCGCGGACTGTCTGGGCACGCCTCACGGCCGAACCACATTCCCATCGGAAGCCACCTATTTGCAGTCTCTCTCCGTTTCCTCCACGCTCGTTGCTCAGAGATTCCCACAGGAGGTCGGACGTACGAGGGTTATTCCAAAAGTAAGGTCCGATTCGCCGTAACTATTGAAATTTGGCGGCAATGACAAAACACGCATGCGCGCCGACTCCCGGCAAGCCTTGCGCGTCAAACGCCACAATTCGCTTTGTTACTGTTGCTGAGTGTAGTTCACAGTGTCACTTTACAATGTTTAAGACAATTGATCAGCCCGCCGATTGTGAAGTTAGGGCAGTGATACGGTTTTTGCCTGCAAGAAACAATTCAGCGGCGGAAATCCATCGGCAGATTACTGAAGTGTACGGTCCTAACATAATGAGCGACAGTAAAGTGCGCAAGTGGGTGCGAGCTTTTAATGAAGGACGGGATAATGTGCACGATGAACCACGGTGTGGCCGACCATCAGTGATTTCAGACGTTTTGGTCAATGCGGTTGACAAAAAAATTCGTGAAGATCGCCGATTCACTATTACAGACGTAGACATGCATTTTCCGAATGTGAGTAGAACAACTTTGTACAGAATTGTGTCTGAACATTTGAAGTTTCACAAATTGTGTGCCCGTTGGGTTCCCAGGCTGCTTACTGAGCCCCAACGAATGAAAAGAATGGCTTTTGCTCTTGATTTTTTGGAGCGATATCATAAGGAAGGTGACAGTCTTTTAGACAATGTTGTCACAGGGGATGAGACATGGGTTTCTCACATCACTCCAGAGTCTAAACGTCAGTCAATGCAATGGCGTCACACGTCATCGCCAGTCAAGATCAAGGCAAAGCAGACAATCTCAACACGTAAGGTTATGGCGACTGTGTTCTGGGATAGACGTGGAGTATTGTTAGTCGACTTTATGGAGAGAGGAATAACGATTAATAAAGCCGCCTACTGCGCTACCCTGACTAAACTTCGACGTGCAATCCAGAATAAGCGACGTGGTCTTTTGTCGTCTGGAATCTTGTTGTTGCATGACAATGCCAGACCCCACACTGCAAATGAAACGCAAGCTCTGATCAAGAAATTTGGATGGGAACAGATGGACCATCCTCCTTACAGTCCGGACCTGGCGCCAAGTGATTTCCACCTGTTCCGTTACTTAAAGGAGTTTCTCGGCGGCAAGCGCTTCGACACAGATGATGAAGTGAAAGAAGCAGTTAAGGACTGGTTATCGTCACAGGCAGCCGATTTCTATAACATGGGCATTCAAAAGCTTGTTGAACGATGTGACAAATGTTTAAATAAGTATGGAAGTTATGTAGAAAAATAGATAAAGATGTAAGGAATGTAAATAAAACAATTGTTTTGAAAAAACATTTTAGTTTTGATTTTTTTTTTATAACCGGACCTTACTTTTGGAATAACCCTCGTACTTGTGCATCCGCACTGAAGAATGTGGGCCCATTGCCCAACCAGCTAGGCCAATCAAATTATATGAATGCGTGGTGTTTGTTTTTTCGGACATGTCCGAAAGAACAGACACCACACAGTATCCGCAGCTGTTATACAAGGTGTACAACTTTACTTCCGCCGTTTGCCGATAGGTGGCGACAACGGTAAGTGGCGGTCGAAAGAAACAGATCGCAGATGTCAGGCAGTTAGCTTCGACCTCGGTCAACATAACCTCATTCAAACATTAGTCGATTTGTGTCTGCATTATAAAGTTCTTCTTGATTGAAAATGTCAGTTTATGAGCCTAATTCTCATCATTTGCGGGAGGTGTTACGGTTTTGTTTCAATATGAAGAAAACAGTGGCTGAGTCTCATCGAATGCTGTCAAGTACGTATGGTAAGGACGCTGTTAGTGGAAGAACGTGTCGTGAGTGGTTTCAGCGCTTCAAGAACTGTGATTTTAACGTCGTAGACCGGCACAGTGGTGGAAAAGAGGATGTTTTCGAAGATGCAGAATTGGAGACATTGCTGAGTGAAGACTCGCGTCTAACTCAAGAAGAATTGGCACAATTAGTTGGAGTGACACAGCAAGCCATTTCAAAACGTCTCAAGGCTATGGGCATGATTCAGGAAGAGGGAACTTGGGTCCCGTGTGAGGTGAAACCAAGAGCCGTTGAATGGCGTTTTTGTGTTTGTGAACAGTTGCTTCAGAGGCAAGAACGGAAGGGATTTCTGTATCGAATTGTGACCGGGGACGAAAAGTGGGTTCATTACAATAACCTTAAACGCAAAAAATCATGGGGATGTCCCGGCCATGCTTCCACATCGACGGCCAAACCGAATTTCACGGCTCCAAGATCATGCCCTGAATTTGTTGGGACCAGCTCGGCGTCATGTACAATGAGATGTCAAAACCAGGTGAAACAGTCACAGGTGCTCGTTATCGAATGCAGTTAATGCGTTTGAGCAGAGCATTAAAAGACAAATGGCCGCAATACAGCGAGAGGCACGATAAAATGACCCCATGTTGCAAAAGAGATCAAACATACTTGGAAACGTTACAATGGGAAGTCGTACCCCACCCGCCGTATTCTCCAGACATTGCTCCCTCTGACTATCACCTGTTCAGATGAATGGTGCATGGCCTGGCTGACTAACACTTCCGATCCAATGAAGAAGTCACAAATTGGATCGATTCGTGGATTGCTTCAAAAGATGAACAATTTTTTCGATGTAGGATTCATACACTGCCCGAAAGATGGGAGAAAGTAGTGGTCAGCAATGGAAAATACTTTGAATGATACATGTGTAACCAATTTGTTTAATTAAAGCCTCAAATTTTGGGGAAAAAAGGGCGGAAGCAAAGTTGTACACCTTGTATATTATGTGTAAACTGAAGGTCGAGAGGTGAAGAAAGGAGAGGAAAGGGAGGGGATCACAGCCGTCAGCTGCATCGGTGCATGCTGATTTCGTTCCGTATTGATTTACGATTTATTTTTTCCGACAGTCATGGTGCGTCATTTAACTCGTGAGTACAATTGCAAGTATGTCTAACCGTAGATGGCAGAACAATTATTAGAAGTGTAACGCTTGCACACTACAGTCCATTTTCCCAACTGCTGTCATTACGCCAAAGAACAACATCAAGTTTGATCATCAAGTACACTGTTGCACGACGCAGTTTCTGTGGAAGGAGGGTGTAGACACTGCGGATGTCCACAGGCGACTGGTGACAGTGTGTGAAGGGCGGGAACTGTCATGGAAGAGGGCTCTTGCAACACGACATCGCTCTCCCCATACGAGTCGGAAAAACCAAGGCTCCAATCGCTGAAATGAGGTTCCAGGTGATATCACACACACTGTACACTCCTAACTCTGATTTTCAACTGTTCGGGGCTCTGAAGAAACCTCTGCGTGGACACTGTTACGCAAGCTTCCAGACACTGCGAGCATTTGTCCTGCAGTGGGTGCCACAGACTCCAGAAAAATGGTTCGAGGCGGGCCTACAAAAGTTAAGGAGTGACGTCACGGGAATAGGGAGAGAGAATGTTACTCTCATGGTATTCCACTTCTACAAGAGGCGGCTTTCCTTTACAGCATCGAAGATCACTTGTCGTCACCCAAGGGACCTCAGCTTTTTATTTCGTCACTCCTTTCCGTCTAAGCATCGTATTCTCGTTTCTTTTTTTTTTGTCATCAGTCTTCTGCCTGGTTTGATACAGCCCGACATGCATTGCTCTCCTTTGCCATCCTCTTCATTTCAAAGTAGCACTTATTACCCACGTCCTCAATCATTTGGTGGACACTTTCCAATCTCTGTCTTTTTCTGTACAGTTTTTTCCCGCTACAGCTCCCTCCAGCTTCATGGAACTCGTTCCCTAATGACTTAACAGATGTTCCTGTCATCCTGCCCCTTCTTCTGGTCAGTCTCTTCCACATATTCTTTTCCTCTCCGACTCTTCGTAGAACCTCCACATTCCTTACGCTATCAGTCCACCCAATTTTCGACACTCGTCTGCAACATTACATCTCAAACGCCTCGATTCTCTTCTGTTCCGGTTTTCCCACAGTGCAAGTTTCACTGCCATACAATGCTGTGCTCCAGACCTACAATCTCAGAAATTTCTTCCTCAAATTAAGGCCTATGTTTGGTACTAGTAGACTTCTCTTGACCAGGAATCCCTACTTACCATTGTTAGTCTGCTTCTGATGTCCTCCTTGCTACATCTACATCTACATGATTACTCTGCAATTCACATTTAAGTGCTTGGCAGAGGGTTCATCGAACCACAATCATACTATCTCTCTACCATTCCACTCCCGAACAGCGCGCGGGAAAAACGAACACCTAAACCTTTCTGTTCGAGCTCTGATTTCTCTTATTTTATTTTGATGATCATTCCTACCTATGTAGGTTGGGCTCAACAAAATATTTTCGCATTCGGAAGAGAAAGTTGATGACTGAAATTTCGTAAACAGATCTCGCCGCGACGAAAAACGTCTTTGCTTTAATGACTTCCATCCCAACTCGCGTATCATCTCTGCCACACTCTCTCCCCTATTACGTGATAATACAAAACGAGCTGCCCTTTTTTGTACCCTTTCGATGTCCTCCGTCAATCCCACCTGGTAAGGAGCCCACACCGCGCAGCAATATTCTAACAGAGGACGAACGATTGTAGTGTAAGCTGTCTCTTTAGTAGACTTGTTGCATCTTCTAAGTGTCCTGCCAATGAAACGCAACATTTGGCTCGCCTTCCCCACAGTATTATCTATGTGGTCTTTCCAACTGAAGTTGTTCGTAATTTTAACACCCAGGTACTTAGTTGAATTGACAGCGTTGAGAATTGTACTATTTATCGAGTAATCGAATTCCAACGGATTTCTTTTGGAACTCATGTGGATCTTTTAGTTATTTAGCGTCAACTGCCACCTGCCACACCGTACAGCAATCTTTTCTAAATCGCTTTGCAACTGATACTGGTCTTCGGATAACCTTACTAGACGGTAAATTACAGCATCATCTGCGAACAACCTAAGAGAACCGCTCAGATTGTCACCCATTGGTCCGTCATTGGTTTTTTGGCTGCTTAAGTAGCAGAATTCCTCAATTTCATCTAGTTCGTGAGCTTCCCCGCTGTTCTCATTTCTGCTACTTCGCATTACTTTCGTCTTTCTTCGATTTACTTTCAATCCATACTCTGTACTCATTAGACTGTTCGTTCCATTCAGCAGATCCTGTAATTCTTCTTCACTTTCACTCAGAATACCAATGTCAAACTCCGATAGCTCTCGCGCCTTCCGCCTTCTACACACGGACAGCACGCTCACTGATACCAGATGCACCGCGCTTGTGTCTGACTAGCAGTCACTGCTCGCCAGGTGACGCTGCTATCACCTGGACGACTTTATACCTGTGGTACGTCGGTGGTCGTAATGTCTGACTTATCAGTGTACATAATCTATATGCGTCGAAACGTTTATTACAGTAACTTGAAAAAAATTGAAGTAAATTGAAGAGACACATTTTGAGATTTTTGGTAACAATGTTTTCTCTTTGTATATTACATACAGATATTTATATATTATGTATCTTAAAAATATAGACATATAAAAGAATTATGTACCTAATAACACGCCCGTATTAGAATTCAACGTTGTGTCAAAATTTCAGAGCAATCGGTCGAAAACTTTCGGAGATTAACGATTTTGAACAAATCAACATTTACATTTTTATGACGTTTTCCCTTGTATTACATGTATACCATACGGCGTTCCAGTAGGTATACAAAAACACTTGAATATTCGAGCGCAACGTTGTGTCATAAATTCAAAGCAATCCATGAAGAACTGTCGTTAATTTGACATTTGGAAGAAATGAACATCTACGTTTGTACTTATATAGAAACTGTAAATGTTCCTAATCGCAAATCTCCGGAAGTTTTTCACCGAATGCTTTGAAATTTTGACACAATGTTGCATTGGAATCTACTTGCGTTTTTTATGTACCTATTTCTTTAACATGCCAACGCCGTTGCCGCAGTGGTAACACCGGTTCCCGTCAGATCGCTGAAGTTAAGCGCTGTCGGGCTGGGTTAGCACTTGGATGGGTGACCATCCGGTCGGCCGAGCGGTTTGGCAAGCGGGGTGCAGTCAGCCCTTGTGAGGCAAACTGAGGAGTTACCATACGGTGGGAGAGCGGTGTGCTGATCACATGCCCCTCCAAAACAGCATTCAATGACGGCAGTGAGCTATATATATACACTATGTCATAAAAAGTATGCAGACACCCCCAAACATAGGTTCTTCATATTAGGTGTATTGTGGTGCCACCTACAGCCAGGTACTCAATATCAGCGAGCCATTAGACATCGTGAGAGAGCAGAACGGAGCGCTCCGCGCAACTCACGGACTTCGAACGTGGTCAGGTGATTGGGTGTCACTTGTGTCATACGTCTGTACGCGAGATTTCCACACTCCTAAACATCCCTAGGTCCACAGTTTCCGATGTGATAGTGATGTGGAAACGTGAAGGGACACAAAAGCGTACAGGCCGACCTCGTCTGTTGACTGACAGAGACCGTCGACTGTTGAAGAGGGTCGCAATGTGTAATAGGCAGACATCTATCCAGACCATCAAACAGAAATTCCATACTGCATCAGAGTCCACTGCTAGTACTATGATAGTTAGGCGGGAGGTGTGAAAACTTTGATTTCATGGTCGAGCGGCTGATCATAAGCCACACATCACGCCAGTAAATGCCAAACGACTCCTCGCTGGGTTAAGGAGCATAAACATTGGACAATTGAACAGTGGAAAAACGTTGTGTGGAGAATCAAGGTACACAATATGGCGATGCGATGGCAGGGTTGGGTATGGCGAATGCCCGGTGAACGTTCTCTGCCAGAGTGTGCAGTGGCAACAGTAAAATTCGGAGGCGGTGGTGTTATGGTGTGGTCGTGTTTTTCATGGAGGGGGCTTGCACCCTTTTTTGTTTTGAGTGGAACTATTCAGCAGAGGCCTGCATTGGTGTTTTAAGCACCTTCTTGGTTCCCACTGTTGAGGAGCAATTGCGGGATGGCGATTGCATATTTCAACACGATTGAGCACCTGTTCATAATGCACAGCCTGTGGCGGAGTGGTTACACGACAATAACACCCCTGTAATGGACTGGCCTGCACAGAGCTCTGACCTGAATCCTATAGAACAACTTTGGGATGTTTTGGAACGCCGACTTCGTGCCAGGCCTTACGGACCGACATCGATACCTCTCCTCAGTGCAGCACTCCGTGAAGAATGGGCTGTCATTCCCCAAGAAACCTACCGACATCTGACTGAACGTATGCCTCGAGAGTGGAAGCTGTCATCAAGGCTAAGGGTGGGCCAACACCATATTGAATTCCAGCATTACCGATGGAGGGCGCCACGAACTTGTAAGTCATTTCCAGCCAGGTGTCCGGGTGCTTTTGATCACATTGTATATATGTATATACACACACCTCTGAAAAGACACTATTGTTAGAAAACAACGTTGTGACAAAATTTTGAAAGCAATCGATCAAGAACTTTTGGAGATACACGTTTTTGAACAAACGAACATTAACATTTTTATTTCTTTAGATAATCTTAGTTCCAATCAACAAATTCCACAACGGAGTTGCAAAGCGTTCTCTGAAGTCACTGCATGCAGATAGTTACCTGGATTGCAATCTCATTAACAAGCAACGCGGCTAATTGTATGGCACGCTGCGCTGTTCGGTGTGATCTCATTTCTCATTAAGAGCGTGAGTGCAGCGCTCATGCGGGAACTGCTTCCAGGAACAGCTGAGAACGGGCGCTGGAACAGGCGGGCCACAGTTGGAGGCAGGCCTTTTCCTCTCAGGACACGGAGATTTATCTCGCCCGCAAAAAAGTCGCCCACGGGCTCTCGCGTTTCGCGTTTCAAATATCGTCTGCCCGCAGTCAGACGTCAGACGCCGTTCTGCGCGGAACGTTCCTAGTGGCGTTTAAGCCCGCTACCGCCTTCTGCTGGCGTCCGTATTTCGGGAGTGTTCCTCACAGAGGTAATAAATCATTACACTCTGCGCTGGCGCTCTTCTGGAGACCACGTGGAACAAAAATTACCTCTTACATCACAGCTGGTGTAGGAAGGGCGAATAATTTACTGTCGGCTGCTAACCAAGCAATTAATAAAGATGGCCCAGTTTGTTGCTGCTAAAAAATGATAAAGAAAGGAGTCTTCCAGAAGTGATTAACATTCCCGCCAGTTTGCCAGTTAGCACATCTTAAGTTACCACGCAAACTCTGCGACGCTGAGTAGTTCTGAGCGCCAGAAATCTGTCTAAATTCTCGAAAATGCGTTGTATGGACACAAGAGAATAACTACAGAAAGGCGTGTTCTAATGATTAAGACACTGGTCATTTATTCGGGAGAAGTTGCTTAAAAATATTTATTCGGCCGCCCATATTTTGACTTTTCATGTCTTCTCTGAAGCAAGTATGGCGAGCGCCGTGGCCAATATCCTCTTCATCATCGTCCGGTCACATCTTGCGCTCCGTCTGTAACGTCATAGACGTCGATGGGACGTTAAACTGTACTTTCTCTTACGTAAATTGTCTCACCTAACAAGTAATTACTTGTTTGCTCGATGTAATCGAGAAAGTTTAAGGGCCGTTCAAAAAAGATTCCATTTGAGGGCGTTGCTGCAGCGTATATGCAACATAGCACGACTTCGATGCGTGTATGTAAGCACCGACGTGTAGGCAAGGCATTACATCTACATGGATACTCTGCAAATCACACATAAGTGCCCGGCAGAGGGTTCATCGAACCACCTTCACAATAATTCTCTTTTATTCCACTCTTGAACCGTGCGTGGAAAAAACGAACACCTGTATCTTTCCGTACGAGATCTGATTTCCCCTATTTTATCATGGCCATCGTTTCTCCCTAAGTAGGTCGGTGTCGACAATATTTTCGCATTCGGAGGAGAAACTTGCTGATTGAAATTTCGTGAGAAAACTCAGCCGCAACGAAAAAAGCCTTTCATTTAATGGTGTCCATCCCAAATCCTGTATCATGTCCGTGACACTCTCTCCCCTATTTCGTGATTATACGAAACGTGCTGCCCTTCTTTGAACTTTCTCGGTGTTCTCCGTCAATCCTACCTGGTAAGGATCCCAAACAGTGCAGCAGTACTCCAAAAGAGGTCGGACAAGCGTAGTGTAGGCAGTCTCTGTAGTAGATCTGTTGGATCTTCCAAGTGTCCTGCCAATAAAACGTAGTCTTTGGTTTGCCTTCCCCACACCATTTTCTATCTGTTCATTTCAATTTAAATTGTTCGTAGTTGTAATCCCTAAGTATTTAGTTGAATTTACGGCTTTTAGATTTGACTGATTTATCCTGCAACCGAAGATTAACGGATTCCTTTTAGCACTCATGCGGATGACCTCACAGTAGACTATAAACGGCAGCATAATCTGCAAGCAAGTTCAGACCGCTGCTCAGATTTTCTCCTAAATCGTTTACGTAGATAAGGAACAGCAGAGGGCTTATAATACTGTTCGTGTCTTTCCGACGTGCGTGCGCCAAATGCAGAAACGCGAACTATGACGACGCGTTAGTACCAAACGCGTCCAAACAGAACCAAGGCGCACATAGTCTTTTCTTGGCTGCCGATGTACAAACACCGGTAGATATCCTTTGGAGAATGAAGAATATGTACGGGGCAGCATGGCTGTCAAAAACCAGGGTTATGGAATGGTGCGCCAAGTTTCGTCTTCTTTTATTAGAGTCACAAGATCAATAACAACAAAATACATGGAAATCGTGCTTTGCTTTAACCTCGTACAGTTTTACGATGACTTCATATTAGCGATGTTGCTAAATTTCAGGCAAAATCTTTTATTAGCCGTAACTCTGTAAGTAAACATTTGCGGACCTATGTTTATATGAACTTGTTTCTTTAGTTTTACTTGCAGAATAATATATTAAAATATTTCATATCTTTGTGAATCACCCTCTGTACGTACAACAAAGTACAAATGAACGGTTGCAGAGCATACAGATAACTCGCTGAGGTCCTGGCTTTGAATGTGAGCATTCTCATCCCTTTCAGCAAGTATCTCTAATCTCTGTTGTCTAAAGCACAATGCATTTAAAGAAACTCGTACTTGTCACGCTTGAGCAAAAGAGTCGGCACAGCTAAAATTTTACGTATGTGAAGATGGTATTGTAAATTGGAAGATTAGGGTTGAACGTTCTGACAACGAGGAAGTCGTTAGAGACAGCGCACGAGGTAGATCAGGGCAAGGACGGTGCAAGAAACCGTTCAACCAGTGCTCTGCCCACCCACTGAAGTCCTGGCTTTGAATCTAATTTGTCTTTCGATACTCAACGCTCTCTTTCACGTCCCTTTCAACAAGTATCTCTCATCTCTGTTGTTATGTCGAATCTGACATCAAATGGTTCTCCTAGTGGGTTCACGGACAGATTGGCGAGTTTAAGAAGGACGCCACTTTCATAATTCTCATGCGATCAATTATTTATTAGCTGTACCATCAGTTAGTAATGACTGTGATGGCCTTACACTGTCACCTCCAGCAAGTGGACGAGCTATGTTACCTCCAGTAATTGCGCTGCGTGCTAGTCCAGTAGAGCAAAAATCAGTTTTGTGGTACGTTTTTAATAACGTTATGGCTACGCGAATGGTCCACTGTGATACGGTTTTCAACAGGTCTTGAGGAGAGTACGTGGTTTACAGAATAAAAAGTATAGGGTGCATTTTAAGAAAGGCGTATTACTGTTCATATCTTGGCAACGAACAAAATTACAAGAAGGCAGTCAACCTAATTAATGTCCCCTGGTAGCTAAAAAACACCAGTTTTTCTCGCAGAAGGAGCAGGCATAGCATGTATGAAGGAAAAAAACCGCCATAACAGCTGCTGTTCTCGAAGAGACCAAGATGTTGCTCCATTGTAGCCTTCCCTCAGTCTAGTGCAATAATCGCCTGTTTTTCATTTTTTCCTTTACCTTGAACGTCGTCACACGTCATTTTTCTTCCTTTAGATTGTTGAGGAACTTGGTCTGGCCTTGAACAAAGCACTCACGTTTCTTACTTACATTATCCTTGGAATTTTCTCTCGGCCTGTGTAGGTGACCCATCAGACATACTGTTCATTGCCGATAAACGGAGATTAGGTTTCTTACTCTGCTGGAAATTCGCGCACAAATACTAAAAAAAGCGAATGTAAGGAAGTCAAATCCTAATGCTCGCTGTTGTATCTTCTGCGGCATGCCTTTTATGACGATCAAACATACAGCGGGACAGGGTAATTTCACAAGCAAAGAAAGGAAATTAAATAATGGATTACCTCAGGGGTCAGTATTATGCCCTATACTTTTCAACATTTATATTTCTCACATACCTGAAACCGGCGCAAGAAGTTTGGATACGCTGACGATCTAGTACTTGCGGTTTAGCACAAAGAGTTCAGAAGTGCTAAAAGCACTCTAGGTGACGATCTCAACAAAATACATAAGTAATTCACCATGTGGAGACTCATACAGAATCTCTCTAAAACCTAAGTCAGCAGTTTCCACTTAAACAACAAAGCGGGAGATTATTAAATGGAAGTCCGTATGGACGACACAACGCTTCCCTACCAGAGCCACCCAAATTATCTTGAAATAACTCTTGATAGGACTCTGCTTTTCAGGAAGTATCTAGAAAAAACTTACAAATTGAGCACACGAAACAACAATCTCCAGAACCTCTGCAGTACTAGCTGGAGAGCATCAGCAGATATGCTTCGAACTTCGGCGCTCAGTTTAATGTTTTCTACGGCTGAATATTGTGCTTCGGCGTGGCTGAACAGTCCTCACGTAAATAAGACAGACACTCAGCTTAATAAACCTTGAGAATCATTTTCGGTTCCATAGGAACTACTCCCTTATGATGACTTCCAACACTTAGCAACATAGCTCCTCCTCTGTTAAGAAGAGAAGAAACCCTGCCGTATGGCTGTTCCAAAATAATGAATACTCTTCGACTTCTCATCCATGAAGATATTCCCGGGTTGAGAAAAAAACAGACTTTGTTCCAGAAACCCAGCCCTGCGACTGGCCCAGCAGCTTGCTGATAGCAATTTCACCATTGACGGCACATGGCGTGGAATCTGGACTACAAATACTCTACCTAAAGTGCGGCAGAGACAGCAAAGGACTTGGAAGAGCAGTTGAATGGAATGGACAGTGTCTTGAAAGGAGGATATAAGATGAACATCAACAAAAGCAAAACGAGGATAATGCAATGTAGTCGAATTAAGTCGGGTGATGCTGAGGGAATTAGATTAGGAAATGAGACAATTAAAGTAGTCAAGGAGTTTTGCTATTTGGGGAGCAAAATAGCTGATGATGGTCGAAGTAAAGAGGATATAAAATGTAGACTGGCAATGGCAAGGAAAGCGTTTCTAAAGAAGAGAAATTTGATAACATTCAATATAGATTTAAGTGTCAGGAAGTCGTTTCTGAAAGTATTTGTATGGAGTATAGCCATGTATGGAAGTAAAACATGGACGATAACGAGTTTGGACAAGAAGAGAATAGAAGCTTTCGAAATGTGGTGCTACAGAAGAATGCTGAAGATTAGATGGGTAGATCACATAACTAATTAGGAGGTATTGAATAGAATTGGAGTGAAGAGAAATTTGTGGCACAACTTGACTAGAAGAGGGGATCGGTTGGTAGGACATGTTCTGAGACATCGAGGGATCACCAATGTAGCATTGGAGGGCAGCGTGGAGGGTAAAAATCGTAGAGGGAGACCAAGAGATGAATACACTAAGCAGATTCAGAAGGATGTAGGCTGCAGTAGGTACTGGGAGATGAAGAAGCTTGCACAGGATAGAGTAGCATGGAGAGCTGCATCAAACCAGTCTCAGGACTGAAGACCACAACAACAACAAAGTGCGGCATCGTACTGGTCCTCTACATAGACCCAAGGGTTTTGGACGCCCGTGGCACGAGTGGAACAATATGTATACATCGCATTCGAACAGGTCGCAGAGTGTGTGGCTACAACCATCACAAATGGTGTGAGCAGTCCAGCCCAAACTGTCCGTGATTGTGGAGAATCTAACATGACCGTCCGGCACATTGCCGAACAGAGTAATTTGAGAGCTTATCTGTCTTGATCCAAACCGACTTTTTCATCGCCACAGCATCAGGCCTTGACTGGATAAGGAGATTGGGCATTAGAATATAACAATAGTTTTTAATTTATTATCTGTATTTATGCCTCTCATGCATTTTTACGTATTCTTCACTGTATTTCATGTGCAATGCTACAAGCTAAATAAATAAATATCCAGCTAAAGAAATGAGATTAGTGTGAAGTGTAAAGAATACGTAAAAGTAATTGTAGGTGAACTGAGAAACAGATTGCGGTTCTTCTAGTGGGTTCTGGCAAGTCTGGCAAATTTACGAAGGAAAACGCTTTCAGAATTCTGATGCGACCAATTCTTGATTTCCGTGGATTGATTAAGGCAGATCCTGCTATGGGTCGTTTGTAAAGGACACAGCTGATTTATTTCCCTACCATTCCCCATCTGCAATGACCTCGTTGGCGACTCGACGCTCAATCTCTCCTTCTTTCTTTCTTAAACTCGGATTCAAACTCTGGGATCGCTACAATATTACACTAGAGGACGAACTCAACAAGTACTAAGACATCCAGCGTGGTTTGTCATCGATATAGCTAGAACGATAGCTTTGTGCAAGTACTCAGACTTTATGAGTACAAGAAAATGCGCCCAGAGAGAGACGAATTGCTTTCGAGAACTTTAAGTCGGAAAATTTTGAAAACTACCGCTTTATGTAGATATTAAACTAATTCTGCTGTCTACAATATATATTTCGCGTTCGCTTCTTAAAGGAAACACAAGAGAGAACGGGGATATGACCCACATAAGAGGCATTCAAAGAATTATTTATCCTACACTCCTTCTTCTTCGTTTTATGTCTTCAACTGTAAGACTATGTGTTCGGTCTTCCTCTTATGGGCGATGTAGATGGTGCAGCTGGTATCCTCCATGATCTGGTTGATGTTTTCTAGTCTCGCTCTGCCTCTTGTGTTATGCCCCTCTTCTATCCCTTCAACGATACTTCTAATGACAGCGTTACAGCTCAGCAGATGACCAATCCATGTGATCTTGTTGTGTTGGATAGGTTTCTAGACATGGCCCCTGTTTTTCCAATCTTTGGAGCACCTCTTCATTTGATACCGTGCCTGCCCAGGCTAGTTTCAGTATTCTGCGGTAGCACCATATCTCGAAGGACGTTATTCTGTATTTTTCTGCGTTCATGTTTCACCTCAGTACAGCGAAATACTCCAAACAAATGTCTTTATGCTGACTTTCCTGAAATGTTTCTCTGTGGAGCTGGATATAAAAAGTTTTTTCTCTTGTTAAAAGCAGCCTTTGCCTGACAGATGCAGCTCGCAATATTCTTCTTGGATTACCATCTGATGTAATTTCACTTCCTAGGTAGGCGAAGGATTCGACTGTCTTCAGTCTCTCACTGTTATCTGAGCAATCAACAACAGTTTTTTGTTCTACTCTCCACTAAGATTTTCGTTTTAGGTTTATTAATTTTCATGGTATATGAAGAGCTGAGGCTGGTTTACATCTGGGCCAGCATCTCTTCTAGTTGTTCTGCATCTTTACTTGACACTGCGGTACTTTAGCAAATTTCAACACCTCTGTTTCCTTACCAGAAATTGTTATTCCTTCTAGGGTAAGATAGAGCTAAATGAATCATTTCAACTTTTTGGGCCCCAAAGGGATAGTAAATATTTTACTACCCATATTAAACTGCATTGGTGAATAGATCATAGTTAATAGTTTTGTATGATAAAGGTACACTGCAATAAGATTTATTCTTTTTCATTGTAAACAACAAAATTTAAAATGTTGAAACAATGGAAAATTAAAAATTTGTGTGGCTATTTGAATCGTAGATGGGGCTACTTGAATCATTTTGAACTGTCGTACAAATAATACAATATGAAAGACTACACTTTGCAACTGTTCCGGTAGTCGTGACATGCATTTCCCACAGCGGAATTGCTTATGACCAGCAGCCCCCCCCCCACACACCCCCCCCCCTCTCTCACACACAAACATTTAGTGAAACCATGGCTTGCACTTATCGCACGTGATCCATTCCCCTTTCTTCACAGATCTAGGGTCGTAATGTTTGATGCTGCAGAAACCACAAAGTACGTTTTTTCGCCGGCCGGAGTGGCCGTGCGGTTCTAGGCGCTACAGTCTGGAACCGAGCGACCGCTACGGTCGCAGGTTCGAATCCTGTCTCGGGCATGGATGTGTGTGATGTCCTTAGGTTAGTTAGGTTTAATTAGTTCTAAGTTCTAGGTGACTCATGACCTCAGCAGTTAAGTCGCATAGTGCTCAGAGCCATTTGAACCATTTACGTTTTGTGATTCTTGAGTTTCTCCCGGCGTATTTGATAGTCAAAATATCCACGGGTGTCCTGCCGGTCTATAGTGTCCAACGGGCACAATATTTCGGCGATCGTACATGTCGCCGTCATCAGGTGAACTGACGGACTGAGCTCCTGTGAACGTGCCGGCACGGAGATCCGTACGCTATGGCTGCTCAGAGGGAACTGGGTTCGGTCGCGACGGCGGCCGTTTTAAATACCCTCCGCCCGCGGCGCGCTCCCTCCGCCGTCCGCGCCCCGCACCACGGTCGCGCGGTGGAACAGATTGCGACGGCGTCTGATATGACGTCGGTGTGATGACTCTGTCCGCCGTGGTCTTCACAACTATACGTTTGCTCGATTTACTCTTGATTAACCCGATCGCTGGTTCCCAAGCCTTGCTAAGATTATAGTCACAGTCACGGTTTATGAGGTCGTCATTGGTGCGAATTTGGATGGCCTCTGTAACAACGCTGTCCCAGTATCTCGACGTCTGTACCAGAATCCTCGTGCGGTCATACTCCATGGCGTGATTTTCCGACAAACAATGTTCAGCAACCGCCGACTTGCTCGGATACATCAGTCGAGTGTGCCTCTGGTGTTCACGGCATCGATCCTCGACGGTACGCATCGTCTGACCAATATACGACTTGCCACATTGGCACGGAATCTGGTACACGCCGGCCTTCCTCAAACCGAGGTCATCTTTGGCGCTCCCCACCAGTGCACGAGTTTTATTTGGAGGACAAAACACAGTTCCGACCCGGTGTTTCTTCAGAATGCGGGCGATTTTCCCCGAGAGTGCGCCTGTGTATGGAATAAATGCAGTGCCTACCTCCTCCCTCGTGACTTCATCCATCTCAACAGGTTGTGCTGCAGTGGTTGGGCGGAGACCACGTTGAATCTGCCACTCTGAGTACCCATTTTTTCGAAATACAGTTCTCAGATGTTCCAATTCCTGGGGTAGACTCTCTGCGTCAGAGATAGTGCGCGCCCGATGTACTAGAGTTTTAGGTACCCCATTCCTCTGTGAAGGGTGGTGGCAGCTGTCTGCGTGCAAATACAGATCAGTGTGCGTAGTCTTCCGATACACCCCATGACCTAGGGTGCCGTCAGCCCTTCTCTTGACCAAGACGTCAAGGAAAGGTAATTTACCCTCCGTTTCAGTCTCCATAGTGAATTTGATGTTGGGGTGTATGGAGTTTAGATGTGTAAGGAAGTCAAGGAGTTTATCCATATCATGTGGCCAGATGACGAACGTGTCGTCCACGTAACGGAAAAAGCAAGTAGGTTTCCATACGGATGACGACAGGGCTTCCTCCTCGAAGTTCCCCATGTACAAATTCGCTACCACCGGTGAGAGTGGGCTACCCATGGCGACTCCCTCCGTTTGTTCGTAGTATTCTCCGTTAAAAAGAAAATACGTGGAAGTCAAGACATGCCTAAAAAGTTCAGTGGTCTTCTCGTCAAACTTCTGTCTAATCAATTCTAGTGACTCTCGCAGGGGTACCCTCGTAAACAAGGAAACGACGTCAAAACGGCATTCTCGCTCGCCGCACCAACATGTCTGGACGCCATGGAAGACGAGGAGAACAAGCTGCCGCAATCGTCAGCCTCCTGGGCCAAGCGCTTGGACTGGACAGCAAGCAGAAGAGGAAGAAACCTTTACAGTGCTTCCGCTGTCAGAAGTTGGGGCACTTCGCCGCGGATTGCACAGGAGTAGTCGCGTGTTTGAAGTGTGCAAAGCCGCACCTCACTCGCGACTGTAAGAAGCCCAGGGAAGCCGCTGCTATATGTTGTAATTGCGGTGGTTCCCACGCCGCCAACCATCGTGGCTGCAGTTATCTTAAGAGCCGTGGCCGCGGGAGGGAGCGGAACACACACCGACGGCGAACCACTGCGCAAGAAGAGGTGACAAGGAATCAAGAAGCGCCAAATTCTCTGCCCGCGCATCACGCCACTGGCACTTTTGCCGGTGCTGGCGCGGGTGGAGGGCTGTGCTGCTGGAATCCCAACAGCATTCACAAGATCGACGATGCTGTCGCCAACGCAGTTGCTGCTCTCAAATCTGCCATGGCAGGTGAGAGGGCTGCACTTCGGGCCGAGGTGGACGAGGTACGCCTCCAGCTCGCGCAGCTTCGCGAGTTGCTGGCCTGTAAGTCTCGCAAGGGGCGAGAAGTTACGACTGCCACCATCGCCACGCAGAGGGACGCTCCCCCGGCTCCTGCGGTAACGCAGGGCGCTGTGGGGGTGCCCATGGAGGTGGCAACCAAGATGTCTGCCCCCTCCTCGATGGAGGAGGCCCAGCGGAAGCAAGATTCCGAATCAGCTCCACCAGTAATACGAGATGACGTGACCAAAGGCATCGAAATGTCCGCCTGCCCTTCCGCGGACAAGGCGGGATTGCCGCTGCTGGGAGAAGAAGTCACAACAGCTGCGCCCATCCAAGACCTGGACACAGAAGAGGTAGTCCACACGCCGCCTGCAGAGACAGAGATCACTGCGCCTGAACTGCTGAAGATGGTCGCAAAATCATTGCGTAACAAGACGTTCGCGCATCACAATACCCCGTACCCTTTTACCGCCTCCAATGTTCCTAAACCACCTCTACCCCATAAGCCTTATGATTTCGGATGGGCAATTGCAAATCTGACCGCCGTCATTCCCAAGAGGGACTTGGACCTTATAAACCGCTTCCCTATTTTTACCGATTATGACTGGCAGCGTATAATCGCTGCTATTCCGGGAGTTAAGCAGAAGAAGAACAAACATTCCTCTTCCTCTCGCCGCTAGTTTTCTAGCACTCTTTGTATTTTATCCTGTCGAGCTCAGACATGTTTTAGCAAACCCTTTTTTATCCCAGCCAATTTTACCTTTATACTTGTGGAGTAAATGTCAATTGACAACAGACTCCAATATTGTAGACCACCTCAGAGGAGGTTGTCCATACCAGAGAGCTGCAAGCAAGCGACCGAACCCAGTTGCCTCTGAGCAGCCATAGCGTACGGATCTCCGTGCCGGCACGTTCACAGGAGCTCAGTCCGTCAGTTCACCTGATGATGGCGACATATATGATCGCCGAAATATTGTGCCCGTTGGACAATATAGACCGGCAGCACACCCGTGGATATTTTGACCATTTACGTTTTCTTCCTCCGACTCAACTGCAGGTGATGATGAAGATGAATCCTGTTCTTCATTTGAATGTTTCTCTTGAACTTCCAGCGCATTTCTGTATCCCTCGTTCTTCTTTCTTTGCGAATTTTCAAAAGGCAATTTTCTCTTTCCTCTTGTAAGGTTGATATGAACTGGTGAAGTCAGATGGCAAGTAGACTTTTCTCTCTCCTCGAACGTGTGGTATCGGTGGTTTTCGTTGGGGTTGGCAAAAACAGAAGAAAATGTTGAAGCTGATGTTGTTGAGCTCTGACTATCAGAATTTCTGGGAGGATTAGGAGGAGATGCAGGGCATGGGTTAACTTCTGGTTCTGTGGCAACAGAACGGGAGTCATCAGTCTACACTCGAAATGTCGACGAAGGAAGGAATTTGTGCGACTGTACTTTGTTTGGATAGAAGGGAAAATTCCTGTGCACTCAAATTCCTTCACAGAGTTTGCTACATTAGCTCCACGTCTCCAGGAGACGTCGAAAATATAACCAAAAACAGATTTTCTGATGGAGGCTGAGGGACTATTGTGTGTAATTAGGCTACAAGAACACTTTAATAAAGAAGAAATAATGCGTTCTATATTCCGTTTCAGAAAGCCCCGCGAAGACTGATACACAGAGCCCCATTCCCTTACTTCGAAAGTAAGCAGTTGCTCAGATTTATAACAGGCATCGCTAGTTGCTCAGTTGACAGAGTTGCTGGATTCTGTACAACTGGTAGCGGGAAGATTTACAACTAGCATTCATGTATTTCAACAACGGACATTATTTTAAACAGACTTAATATTGCATGGCGGACTGTTGTAAGCAATACTGTCTTACCTCTTCTATTTGCTTCTGCGTTATTGCTGTCTGCATTAGATATATTTGGAGAAAAGCTCGTTTGCCGCTTGTGCACGACTTGTCTAGCGATGTTCTTGTAACATAATGGCGTCCGAGATGCGCGCACGGACTAAGCGGTAGAATGTTTTCTTACTGCTATCCATATAGCCCCATTGACCCTACCCTATAACTTCTACTTTCTGTCAGATTTCACGTATTGCCCTCTGAATGTATTCACTAAACAAGAGCGGAGATCTTTCACGATTCTGTTGTACACCCTGCTTGGTAGTAGCTTCTTCTTGATGTTCTACACACCTTATGACACATCTTCTCTATACAGTCGCTACACTATTACTCTGGACTCATACTTTACGCCACTTTCTCTCGTCATCTCAAAAAGCTGTCGCCAGTCTACCCCGTCAGATTCTTTTTCTGAGGCTACGAAGTCAATACATGTGTCCTGAGCCTTCTTGTGACTTTTCTCAAGAATTAATCGTAAGCCCCTTCTCGTGTGTCCTGACCCCCTCCTAATGCCAAACTGGTCGTCCGCGACCATTGTATCTATCCTGTCTTCGATCGTTCTTACAATTAAGGAGGACAAGGCCCAGGAAGCCTATGTTGCCACACAAAGAGCAACATCTGTTTCTATATCATTTGTTTCGTACTGTTGGGAGCTCCCCGGTTTCGTTCATATATTTCTTCCTATACAATATTCGCGAATGCAACGAGAAAGAGGAAATTTAATTAACGGTACGAAGCACCCTTCGCAATTTTCGGACATTGTCTTATGGGTTTTAATTTCGCTTTATATAAAGAAAACGAACTTCGAAATAAATATTATTTTTCGTCGATCTATGGGGGGTGTAGAAACGCTCAACTGAAATTATAGTATATCTATGCAGCTTTCGTAAAGTTTGCGAAAAAACACGAGTCTAACTTTATTGTTGAAGTTTCCGTAATATTTTACAAGTACATTATATCTGTTGCTAGCGGTTGCATGCTCACCACCAATATAATCCTTGTGCCATGTTCTGAAATGTCTCCGGTATTCAAGGTAACGGTGCGAAATTGCTTCCAGCTCGTGACTTCAGAGATTATACAGGCACGCCATGTGGTTTCGTGTTTGAGGTCAGTTGGCTCTCCTATAGTCCTAGTTATTTAAGAGCCCTGAAGAGCATGCTGTTGGTATTGTACTGTTTGTAATGCGATCTTATTGTTTTTTGTAACCAACCATTCAGTCACTGTCTCCGAGACTATTTCGATATCTAACGCTGCGGTTGTGTTCATGCATTTATTTAATGACGTCCATCGACGTTCCTGCAGCTGTTTTAACATTTGTTGTTGCTCCTCCACGGTATATCGATGACTGTACCATTCTGGGTCACGTAGCAGTATCAAACCTGAGGCAGAACAAAGTTCACTTCGTAGTGAATGTCTATGAGAATAAGAAAATTAGTTGTCGGCCTAGCTGTCACAGACTGGGTTCTCTAGCAAAGACAATGATAATTTTTCAGCTTTGACCAACGTTTTTTGCAGTGAAAAAGTGGAAACTGAAGTGCGAAATGTCCGTTTAGACGTGACATAGCATATTTATTGAGCACAAAACGTTCTCCGAAAACAAATGTCCTTAGATACGAGAACAGTATGAAGTCAGAGGTTGCTAAACAGTGCGAACTAACTGGATGTCCCAACGATTACAACTTAAGACTGCTCTTTTCCCTTCCCGAACAGGTGCATTGCTCAGCAGAAAGATTATATAGGTTGACTCTCATATAGAAACTAACAGCGACCAGCCACTTTTTATAATGCTATTTATTTAATAAATATCGCCGTTACCGATATAGAACTGACAGGTTCATCTTCAGACGGCTAGTTCACCTTTACATTAGCTTTCGCCTTTTGTTTTCGCATCTGCTGAAACTTCCTTGGGGCGGTGGTACCCTACAACCAAAACAAGATGCGAGACAATGTCTTTTTAACTGTAATTGTGCCTCGCATCGATTTTAAGTGACGTAAACAATTTACTTGCGATGAAAAACAAATTACTTACGATGAAAAGTCGGCGCCATTATATTCCAGGAACATAATGGCGCAGTTTTTTCATCATAAGCAACTGAAACATCTTCCCTTTAATAATTTGTTTACATCACTTAAAATCGTTGCAATTGCTCTGCAGGCCATCATGGAGGACATGCTACGCGGAACGTGGAAGGAATTTGATTACCGTCTAGACGTGTGTCGAGCGACCAAGTGTGCACATACTGAAGTATTGCGATTTATGCATCAAAATCTTGGACAGTTGCCGCTGCTTATGCTGTAAGGTTTGCCCACATGAAGTAATGAATCCATTTATTGTTAATTTCTAAAACAGCATCCTTCATTTATAAACTTCCTGTATTTTTTCTTACTCTACAGATGTGAGGGAAGCCTATTCCATAGTATTAACGCTACAAGTGATTCTAGTGGTGCATCTTTTGTTTTAATTAGCAACATTAGCTCTTAGATGTAACGGTTTTGACTGCACTTGATTCAGACGCTACCGGTGAAAGCCACATAGCCCGCACGTCACCCAGCATGGGTGTCACTAAGGTGAACAAAATATACTTCCCAGTGTTTTCTTCCCAACAGTTTCCCTGCTCAGCTGTGAAATCGGATCCGTTTCCGGGAGCCCCAAACGTCTTCCCAATGCAAAATGGCGAATGTATTAGGACGCCTGCTCTTGGTGGGTAACCACGTTTAGTAGAATGTCACTAAGCTTCCTCTCTTCAGTCCATATTTTTTTTATTAAACGTAAACCGTGCGGCTTTCCGGGCTAATGGAGAAATTCGATTACAACCTGATTGGAAAACTGTGCAACAATATGTTTACTAGTGCGACTGGGCGAGCGATCTTGGTGAAATCTGATCGCACCCTAATCGCCACTGTTCACTCGGACTGGGTGAAGCTTTGTACTTATTGTTATGGAGATAGTGATTGACACTTACGGTACCATCAGTTCACGTCAAGATGTCGAGAAAATTTACTGCTCCAGTAAACGCAGAGGTTGGGTCTAATGTGTGTAACCGTGCTTCCAGTATACACACAGAACCGTCCATATGGTGTACAAAGTGCCGACTCATTATTGAAAATCTGATATGTCTCCAGTCTTTAAACATGGCGCTATATTTTGTGGTTCAAGGGAAACAGATCCAATTTTACAGTAGGTCAGGAAAGCTGTTTAACAGTTAAGAAGAGCTGCAGAAAAATCGCGGCTGCCATGATGAAATAAGTTTAAGTGTGAGCTAACGGATGATGTACGGGAAAAGCTACGTAGTGACAATACAGGTAAAAAGTCAAATAACTTTCAATATATCACATGCAAGCCGCTTGTTCAGTTTCTACTAATCCGTTTAAAATCACACTACTGGCCATTAAAATTGCTACACCACGAAGATGACGTGTTACAGACGGGAAATTTAACCGACAGGAAGAAGATGCTGTGATATGCAAATGATTAGCTTTTCAGAGCATTCACACAAGGTTGACGCCGGTGGCGACACCTACAACGTGCTGACATGAGGAAAGTTTTCAACCGATTTCTCATACACAAACAGCAGTTGACCGGCGTTGCCTGGTGAAACTTTGTTGTCATGCCTCGTGTAAGGAGGAGAAATGCGTACCATCACGTTTCCGACTTTGATAAAGGTTGGATTGTAGCGTATCGCGATTGCGGTTTCTCGTAACGCGACATTGCTGCTCGCGTTGGTCGAGATCCAATGACTGTTAGCAGAATATGGAATCGATGGGTTCAGGAGAGTAATACAGAACGCCGTGCTGGATCCCAACGGCCTCGTATCACTAGCAGTCGAGATGACAGGCATCTTATCCGCATGGCTGTAACGGATCGTGCAGCCACGTCTCGATCCCTGAATCAACAGATGGGGACGTTTGCGAAACAACAAGCGGTTGCACGCACAGTTCGACGACGTTTGCAGCAGCATGGACTATCAGCTCGGAGACAATGGCTGCGGTTACCCTTGACAGACAGGAGCGCCTGCGATGGTGCACTCAACGACGAACCTGGGTGCATGAATGGCAAAACGTCATTTTTTCGGATAAATCCAGGTTCTGTTTACAGGATCATGATGGTCGCATGCGTGTTTGGCAACATCACGGTGAACGCACATTGGAAGAGTGTATTCGTCATCGCCATACTGGTGTATCACCCGGCGTGATGGTATGGGGTGCCATTGGTTACACGTCTCGGTCACCTCTTGTTCGCATTGACAGCAATTTGAGCAGTGGACTTTACATTTGAGATGTGTTACGACCCGTGGCTCTGCCCTTCATTCGATCCCTGCGAAGTCCTACATTTCAGTAGGATAATGCACGACCGCATGTTGCAGGTCCTGTACGGGCCTTTCTGGAGACAGAAAATGTTCGACTGCTCCCCTGGCCAGCATATTCTCCAGATGTCCCACTAATTGAAAACGTCTGGTCAATGGTGGCCGAGCAACTGGCTCGTCACAATACGCCAGTCACTACTCTTGATGAACTGTGGTATTGTGTTGAAGCTGCATGGGCAGCTGTACCTGTACACGCCATCCAAGCTCTGTTTGACTCAATACCCAGGCGTATCAAGGCCGTTATTACGGCCAGAGGTGGTTGTTCTGGATACTGATTTCTCAGGATCTATCCACCCAGGTTGCGTGAAAGTTAAATCATGTGTCAGTTCTAGTATAACATATTTGTCCGATGAATTCCCGTTTATCATCTGCATTCCTTCTTGGTGTAGCAATTTTAATGGCCAGTAGTGTACGTGGTGACAATATAGGTAAAAAGTCAAATAACTTTCAATATACCACATGCAAGCCGCTTGTTCAGTTTCTACGAGTATTAGTCCGTTTAAAATTAGTGGATAGCTGACGTCTTGTCACTAACCGGCACGGTGTTGCTACATCGGCCGCCGGCTACCCGTCGGTTATAGGTAAGAAACAAACATGACAAGTCACTTCACAAATGCTGTTAATGTGTAATGCGGAGCAATGATGGAAGCGGCCGCCGCGAGTTATGCCGGAAATGCGAGATGCTGTGTCGACAGCTGGTTTTCAAATGGCCAATGACTGAAGTGCGGCAGGAGACGTGTTTTGGAGCCCTGAATCCAAACTCATGTACTAAACTGACGACAACTTCGTGATGTGTAATGTATCCTTGGAAGCTGTGGTCAACAATCTGAGGTAGAACTAAAATCACGATCGCTTTGTTCGCGGCTGTTAAAGCTAACCTCTACGAGATAAGTCAAGAGAGGAAAAGTCCAGTTTCAGTGCTAAAAGGAAACAGTAATTTCTCGCTATCATTCATTCGTTACCTGAAACTATCCTCGCACTGGGTTAACGAACTGTGCGTTGCCAACCGATGAACAGTCCTCGTTGGCATTTAGTTACAGGCAGATTCCAGACCAAAAAAGAATAATAGGCAGAAAAGTAGGAGCAAGTAAAAAAGTCAATATAATGATGAAAATGACGCACCAGATAATTAGAAATAAAAAAATTACATTCAAACCAATTAACTAAATATAAATGGTAATCAGACATTTTAGATTAGATTTAGGAATAAAAAAATTTACGACGTCTGACGAGATTCGAACCTACGACTTTTAATTTGGTTAGTTAATACGTTAACGATTGCGCTAAACTCGTTATGTTCCTGAGTGTACTCGCCCATTCGCAATGATAAATTGCATCCTTCGTTAATTCAATTTCACGCGACGCCTTGCGAAGCTCGAACGTGTAAAGTGTCAACTATCAAGTTATTTTAATCAGACTATAGTTTCCTTTCCTATTTTTTCCGATCCACAAATGTGTACCTTTTCATGCTTCCTAATCTTACAGTGATTTTGCGAAATATATGAGATGGAATGAACGCGTAAGGACGGTAGTAGGGTAGGCGAATGGTCGATTTTGGCCTATTGGGAGAACTGTTGGGAATTGTAGTTCATCTGCAAAGGACATCGCGTGTAGAGCACTTGTGCGACCCATTCTTGCGTACTGCTCGAGTGTTTGGGATCCCCACCAGGTCGATTAAAAAAATGCGTCGGAGCAATTCAGACGCGTTCTGCTAGATTTGTTGTCGGTTGATTCAGTTAAGACGCACGTGTTACGGACGTGCTTCATGAACTCAAATGGGAGTTTCTGGAGAGAAAACACGTTCTTTCCGCGGGACGTTATTGAGAAAATTTAGAGACGAAGCATTTGCAGCTGACTACCGAACGATTATGCTGCAGCCAACGTAGATTTCGATTGTTGTTGTTGTGCTCTTTAGTCCAGAGACTGGTTTGATGCAGCTCTCCATGCTACTCTATCCTGTGAAAGCTTCTTCATCTCCCAGTACCTACTGCAACCTACATCCTTCTGAATCTGTTTAGTGTATTCATCTCTTGGTCTCCCTCTACGATTTTTACCCTCCACGCTGCCCTCCAATACTAAATTGGTGATCCCTTGATGCCTCAGAATATGCCCTACCAACCGATCCCTTCTTCTTCTGAAGTTGTGCCACAAATTTCCCTTCTCTCCAATCCTATTCAATACTTCTTCATTAGTTATGTGATCTACCCATCTAATCTTCAGCATTCTTCTGTAGCACCACATTTCGAAGGCTTCTATTCTCTTCTTGTCCAAACTATTTATCGTCCATGTTTCACTTCCATACATGGCTACACTCCATACAAATACTTTCAGAAACGACTTCCTGACACTTAAATCTATACTCGGTGTTAACATATTTCTCTTCTTCAGAAACGCTTTCCTTGCCATTGGCGGTCTACATTTTATATCCTCTCTACTTTGACCATCATCAGTTATTTTGATCCCCAAATAGCAAAACACATTTACTACTTTAAATGTCTCACTTCCTAATCTAATTCCCGCAGCATCACCTGATTTAATTCGACTACATTCCATTATCCCCGTTTTGCTTTCGTTGATGTTCATCTTATATCCTCCTTTCAAGACACTGTCCATTCCGTTCAGCAGCTCTTCCAGGTCCTTTGCTGTCTCTGACAGAATTAGAATGTCATCGGCGAACCTCAAAGTTTTTATTTCTTCTCCATGGATTTTATTCCTACTCCGAATTTTTCTTTTGTTTCCTTTACTGCTTGCTCAATATACAGATTGAATAACATCGGGGATAGGCTGCAACCCTGTCTCATTCCCTTCCCAATTTCGATTAAGGATCGCGAATACAAGATAAGAGAAATTAGGAGTTGTGCGGAAGTTAGGTGGTCTTTTATTCCTCGTTCTATTCCTTAGGAAAGAAAATGATAGTACGTGGTACGTGATACCCTCCGCCACACACCGTACGTTGGCATGCGCGGTGTGTGTGTAGATGTAGATTAAAGATAAATGAGATTTCATCTCATCTCTGATTTTTGAGTATTTCTTGTTAATTTCCCTGTGGCACAAGGAACACTATCGGCAATTCCAAAGGCCATTTTTTGTCGAGGGATTGTTTTTGGATTGTATCCATTTAAGAATGTTTAAGCGAGTCGTACGTCTAGGGGGACGTCACCCTCCGACAACATTTTTGATATCAGGTGACAGTGAGCAAGAGTGCTTGAAATCTTTTTGGAAATGAAAATGCAAATGAAGAGGGTTGCTAATGAGCACACTCTTAGCCAAGTTCTTAACACCTCCATCAGTTAGCTGCCGCGTATGATTTTCCGACCAGGACACGACCGACTGTGTACTAAGGACCGCTGTCTGTTTCCCTCCTCGCGGTGTGACAGATTCGCCGCCCGCCGTCACGCGTGGCTGCCAGAGGTGCGTGTGACGTCACAATATGCCGCGCGGGTCCTATTTGCGGCCACCCGCGGCGGTCCCTTTGATGTGGGCGGCGGCAGGCGGCAGGCGGCGGTCCGGTGTCGCCCGCTGCAGGAATAGACACTTACTAAGGCGCCTCGCCTACGATGAGGTGAAGAAGCGCCGCGCGAATTTCGATGACAGCCGCACGGCGTGTTTAGACATCGCCCCACATCTCACGTTCCGCTCTCCACTCTGAAATGAATTTCGCAGCCGTAAAACTATTGCACAGTAGAAATATTCAGTTAACATGCATATTCTGCGTCTTAATGGCGGTCTTGATTTACGGAATGCTTATGGTTGAGTGTTTCATCTGAAAGTAAGCTACAGACACCTCAAAAAACAAACGTATCACTTTTTTTGAGAGGAGGTATCTTGAAAACGAGACTTCAGTACTATGGGTGTGATAAAGTGGTTGCATCCTCTGCTGCTACTTGGGCAAATGTGTATTGCAACGTGAATTGCTTCATTTGTTAACATCAAGGTGGTGTGAAAGAGCGCCACGCCCCTTCTATGTGAACTGGCCCGCGCAGCTCCGTCAGGGCTTCTGGAGGAATTGACGAGATAACAGAGCTGGGGCAAAATGAAGTCTCGACGCCCAACGGCGACGCCAAGCTTCCTACGGTTTTCCGGGGTGGGAATGTTGCTATTGGAGAAACAACAGCTAGCCGGCTCTCTCTCTCTCTCTCTCTCTCTCTCTCTCTCTCTCTCTCTCTCTCTCTCTCACACACACACACACACACACACACACACACATGGTGGTCCATTGATCGAGACCGGGCCAAATATCTCACGAAATAAGCGTCAAACGGAAAAACTAAAAAGAACGAAACTTCACTAGCTTGAAGGGGGAAACCAGATGGCGCCGCTATGGTTGGCCCGCTAGATGGCGCTGCCATAGGTCAAACGGATATCAACTGCGTTTTTTTAAATACATACCCCCATTTTTTATTACATATTCGTGTAGTACATAAAGAAATATGAATATTTTAGTTGGACCACTTTTTTCGCTTTGTGATAGATGGCGCTGTAATAGTCACAAACATATGGCTCACAATTTTAGACGAACAGTTGGTAACAGGTAGGTTTTTTAAATTAAAATACCGAGCGTAGGTACGTTTTAACATTTTATTTCGGTTGTTCCAATGTCATACATGTACCTTCGTGAACTTATCATTTCTGAGAACGCATGCCGTTACAGTGTGAATACCTGTAAATACTACATTAATGCAATAAATGCTCAAAATGATGTCCGCCAACCTCAATGCATTTTGCAATACGTGTAACGACATTCCTCTCAACAGCGAGTAGTTCGCCTTCCGTAATGTTGATTGGTTGGTTGTTTATGGGGAAGGAGACCAGACAGCGAGGTCATCGGTCTCATCGGATTGGGGAACGACGGGGAAGGAAGTCGGCCGTGCCCTTTGAAAGGAACCATCCCGGCATTTGCCTGGAGCGATTTACCGAAATCACGGAAAACCTAAATCAGGATGGCCGGACGCGCTATGCCTTCCGTAATGTTCGCACATGCATTGACAATGCGCTGACGCATGTTGTCAGGCGTTGTCGGTGGACCACGATAGCAAATATTCTTCAACTTTCCCCACAGAAAGAAATCCGGGGACGTCAGATCCGGTGAACGTGCGGGCCATGGTATGGTGCTTGACGACCAATCCACCTGTCGTGAAATATGCTATTCAGTACCGCTTCAACCGCACATGAGCTATGTGCCGGACATCCATCATGTTGGAGGAACATCGCCATTCTGTCATGCAGTGAAACATCTTGTAGTAACATCGGTAGAACATTACGTAGTAAATCAGCATACGTTGCACCATTTAGATTGCCATCGATAAAATGGGGGCCAATTATCCTTCCTCCCATAATGCCGCACCATAAATTAACCCGCCAATGTCGCTGATGTTCCACTTGCCGCAGCCATCGTGGATTTTCCGTTGCCCAATAGTGCATATTATGCCGGTTTACGTTACCGCTGTTGGTGAATGATGCTTCGTCGCTAAATAGAACGCATGCAAAAAATCTGGCATCGTCCCGTAATTTCTCTTGTGCCCAGTGGCAGAACTGTACACGACGTTCAAAGTCGTCGCCATGCAATTCCTGGTGCATAGAAATATGGTAAGGGTGCAATCCATGTTGATGCAACATTCCCGATTCTCGCGCAATTGTCTGCTACTGATGTGCGGATTAGCCGCGACAGCAGCTAAAACACCTACTTGGGCATCATCTTTTGTTGCAGGTCGTGGTTGACGTTTCACATGTGGCTTAACACTTCCTGTTTCCTTAAATAACGTAACTGTCCGCCGGACGGTCCGGACACTTGGACGATGTCGTCCAGGATTCCGAGCAGCATACATAGCACACGCCCATTGGGCATTTTGATCACAATAGCCATACATCAACACGATATCGACCTTTTCCGCAATTGGTAAACGGTCCATTTTAATACGGGTAAGGTATCGCGAAGCAAATACGCACTGGCGGAATGTCACGTGATACCACGTACTTATACGTTTGTGACTATTACTGCGCCATCTATCACAAAGCGAAAAAAGTGGTCCAACTAAAACATTCATATTTCTTTACATACTACACGAATGTGTAGTAAAAATGGGGGTTCCTATTTTAAAAAAAGCAGTTGATATCCGCCATCTAGCGGCCCAGCCGTAGGGAGACTCCCGCCTGAAGCCTGGACGGCTCCGCTCCACTCTTGACTACCTTCTGCCGACGGTCACCTCCCTGGTGAGTCGTGAGTTCGTGCCTGGGCCAGCCCGTTGCCCAGCTACCCTCTCGCCATTCCCTGGCCTGTATTGTTGCCTCCCATCGCCCGGGGCGGACGTGCGGCATCGGTCAATCCAGGCGACACGGTTGAATTGCAAGGAAGGTAACGGGAAACAGACCACGGATTACAGAAGAAATACTTCAGCAGATCGACAGAAATGAGCAGGGAAAGTCAGGAATACAGAAATACAAGTCACTTAAAAAAATGGTTCAAATGGCTCTGAGCACTATGGGACTTAACATCTATGGTCATCAGTCCCCTAGAACTTAGAACTACTTAAACCTAACTAACCTAAGGACATCACCCAGCGATCACGAGGCAGAGAAAATCCCCGACCCCGCCGGGAATCGAACCCGGGAACCCGGGGGTGGGAAGCGAGAACACTACCGCACGACCACGAGATGCGGGCAAGTCACTTAAGAATGAAATAAACAGGACGTGCAGGGAAGCTAAGGCGAAATGGCTGCGTGAAAAATTTGAAGAAATCGAAAAATAAATGAATGTCGGAAGGACTGACTCAGCTTATGCGAAAGTCAAAACAACCGTCTGTGAAATTAAAAGCAAGGGCAGTGACATTAAGAGCGCAACGGGATTTCCACTGTTAAATTCAGAGGAGAGAGCCGATAGGTGGGAAGAGTACATTGAAGGCCTCTTTGAGGGGGGGATTTGTCTGATGTGATAGAAGAAGAAATAGGAGTCGATTTAGCAGAGGTAGGGGATCTAGTATTAGAACCAGAATTTCACAGAGCTTCGGAGGACGTAACATCATATAATGCAGAAGGGATAGATAACATTCCATCATAATTTCTAAAATCTTTGGGGGAAGTTGCAACAAAACGATCCTTCACGTTGGCGTGCAGAATGTATGAGTCTGGCGATACACCATCTGACTTTCGGAGAAATATCAAAAAAATGTTCAAATGTGTGCGAAATCTTGTGGGACTTAACTGCTAAGGTCATCAGTCCCTAAGCTTACACACTACCTAATCTAAATTATCCTAAGGACAAACAGACACACCCATGCCCGAGGGAGGACTCGAACCTCCGCCGGGACCAGCCGCACAGGAGAAATATCATCCACACAATTTAGAAGACAGCAAGAGCCGGCAAGTGCGAGGATAATTGCACAATCAGCGTAACATCTGATGCATCTAAGTTTCTGGCAAGGATAATATATAGAAGAATGGAAAAGAAAATTGATAATGTGTCAGACGACGATCAGTTGCCTTTAGGAACGGTAAAGACACAAGAGAGGCCATTCTGACTGTGTGGTTGATAATGGAGGCAAGACTAGCGAAAAATCAAGACACGTTCTTAGTATTGGTTGACCTGGATAAGGCATCTGATAACGTCAAATGGTGCACGACGTTCGAAATTGTGAGAAAAATGGGGTTACCTACAGGTAATGACGGGTGATACACAATATGTACAAGAGCCAAGAGGGAACAATAAGATTGCAGCAGCAAGAACGAAGTGCTCTGATTAAAAGAGTTGTAAAACAGGGATGTAGTCCTTCGGCCCTGCTGTTCAATCTATGTAGGCCTATAGAACAAGCAATGACGGATATAAAAGAAAGGACTCATGGGATTGAAATTCAAGGTAAAAGGATATAAGTGATAAGATTTGCTGATGACATTGCTATCCTCAGCCGGCCGGTGTGGCCGTGCGGTTCTGGGCGCTACAGTCTGGAACCGATCGACCGCTACGGTCGCAGGTTCGAATCCTGCCTCGGGCATGGATGTGTGTGATGTCCTTAGGTTAGTTAGGTTTAATTAGTTCTAAGTTCTAGGCGACTAATGACCTCAGAAGTTAAGTCGCATAGTGCTCAGAGCCATTTTGCTATTCTCAGTAAAGCGCAGTCATGAAGAGTTTTCGTCGACTCTGATTATGCTCCTGCCACTCAGAAAGTATTCGTTTATACGGATATACGAATTCAGTTTTGCAATTGCCACCATGTTCTTGAAAATTGTTAGTGGTTACCGCCTGGTTCCTCTAATACAACTGTACTCTCTTATCAGTTTTTTTCCATTATCTACTGCACCCTTGTTGTTGTTGTATAGCGCCATAACACTGGATATCGTGAATTCCAATCACTGTGCAGCTATTTCATGTGAAAGCGTGCCAGGCAGTTGCTGGTACGCTTTCGCATGAATCAGCTGCACAACGATTGGAATTCACGATATCCAGTTTTATAGCGCTATACGATAAGTTCGTTGATTTGAAAAAAGCGTATGGGGCCTGAAGATGGCGGAATGAATTGCCGAAACTGGTTGCTTTAAAAAAAAATAATAATAATCTTAAAGTCTACAGCTGATGGCAACGTTTATTGAATTGAGAAGTACGTACCAGCCGTAACAGACCAACAGAGATTTAACTGTAATTCTGTCGACAGCAGATGTTCAAATGGTTCAAATAGCTCTGAGCACTATGGGACTTGACATCTGAGGTCATCAGTCCCCTTGAAGTTAGAACTACTTAAACCTAACTAACCTAAGGACAGCACACACATCCATGCCCGAGGCAGGATTCGAACCTGCGACCGAAGCTGTCGCGCGGTTCCAGACTGAAGCGCCTAGAACCGCTCGGCTGCAACGGCCGGCAGCAGATGTTCCATAGACGTTGCACAAGCGTTTGTAAATACTCCCCACAGTTTCTTTCTCCGCAGTGATAAATTCAATGACGCCACGCTGCTTGTAACGTACGTCCCCTACAGACGCCATTTTGAAACTGTCCTGCAGCCACGCTATCTGTCGGAAGTGACGGAAACTTGGCGCGCTCAATCAGTAGACTTCAAATAATACATACCTAACGTCACCCGAGAGAGGATAAAAAAAAATGCGATGCATTACTTTCTGAGCAACCCTCGTAAAAAAACCGTTGTAACTGGGAACCTGTTCTATCAGCGCTAACTGCCATCCGTGCAGCCACGGCGAGCAAGGAACAGGGACAGCTACCTGGAGGCAACCGCGGCGGCACGACAACAATAATATTTTGAAGCCCCTTCAGGCCTGAAGAGAAACGCGACGGATTTGAGCAACGAGGATGCTGTGGCCTTGGCTGGTATATTTGTAGATGGCAGCTGCAGTTGCAGGTTTGAAGTAAGTGCGGACGCGGCGCCGATCCCAGACCTCAGTAGTATGGGCAGGGCGCGAGGCGAGACCGCCTTTGCTTTCACCGCCGCCACAAATACGCTCGCCTGGCACCTGCGAAGGGGGTAGGGAGAGACGGCGTGGAGGGGAGGGGAGGAAGGCCGCCAGGCGAAGACAGCGCGCCTCGCGTCGCTTCGTTTCGACTCAGCGCCTGCCGGCCAGATAGATGCTATGCGGCGATTGTAGGTGTGGCTTACAGGAGCCGAGGGCCAAGCGTGGTCGCCACTTGACTGTCTGCGCCGAGCTGGCAGGTAGGGTGGAAAGCCATCGGCACACGTACCGTTGGACGCGCCGAGTTTCTGACGTCATAGCGTGGAACAGCACGTCGGGAAGTTTTTCCGAAGGCGTAGAGGGATATATCTAGCACGTCCGTTTGAGCATTGATCAATGAGATGGCAACGCCACATACGTCACATGCACACCTAATTAACTTACAAAACCTAACAGTGTGTACACTTCAGAAACCATTAAGTAAAAGTGTGAGGGTGCTCAACCCAGTATCTATACATCACTTCAGAGAAATTTTGGAAAATGTAAACTGGAAAGATGTATACAGGGTGGTCCACTGATAGCGACAGGGTCAAATATCTCACGAAATAAGCATCAAACGAAAAAACTAAAAAGAACGAAGCTCATCTGCCTTGAAGGGGGAAACCAGATGGCGCTATGGTTGCCCCACTAGATGGCGCTGCCATAGGTCAAACGGATATCAACTGCGTTTTTTTAAACAGGAACCCCCATTTTTTATTACATATTTTGTGTAGTACGTAAAGAAATATGAATGTTTTAATTGGACCACTTTTTTCGATTTGTGATAGATGGCGCTGTAATAGTCACAAACGTATAAGTACGTGGTATCACGTAACATTCCGTCAGTTCGAACGGTATTTGCTTCATGATACATTACCCGTGTTAAAATGCACCGTTTACCAATTGCGTAAAAGGTCTATATAGTGTCGATGTACGGCTATTGTGATCAAAATGCCCAACGGGCGTGTGCTATGTATGCTGTTCGGTATCCTGAATGATATCGTCCACGTGTCCGGACTGTTCGCCGGATAGTTATGTTATTTAAGGAAACAGGACGTGTTAAGCCATATGTGACACGTCAACCACGACCTGCAACAAATGATGATGCCCAAGTAGGTGTTTTAGCTGCTGTCGCGGCTAATCCGTACATCAGTAGCAGACAAATTTCGCGAGAATCGGGAATCTCAAAAACGTCGGAGTTGAGAGGAATGTCGTTACGCGTATTGCCAAATGCATTGAGGTTGACGGACATCATTTTGAGCATTTATTACATTAATGTGGTATTTACAGGTAATCACGCTGTAGCAGCATGCGTTCTCAGAAATGATAAGTTCACAAAGGTACATGTATCACATTGGAACAACCGAAATAAAATGTTCAAACGTACCTACGTTCTATATTTTAATTTAAAAAACCTACCTGTTACCAACTGTTCGTCTAAAATTGTGAGCCATATGTTTGTGAGTATTACAGCACCATCTATCACAAAGCGAAAAAAGTATTCCAACTATAACATTCATATTTCTTTACGTACTACACAAATACGCAATAAAAAATGGGGGTTCCTATTTTAAAAAAAAAAACGCAGTTGATATCCATTAGACCTACGGCAGCGCCATCTAGCGGGTCACCATTGCGCCATCTGGTTTCCCCCTTCAAGCTAGACAAGTTTCGTTCTTTGTAGTTTTTCCGTTTGACGCTTATTTCGTGAGATATTTGGCCCGGTCACTATCAATGGACCACCCTGTATAATGAGCCAAATGATAAATGTAGCATATTTCTTGATAAATTTATACCCCTTTTTGAACATTGTTTTCCAAAGAAAATTACTAAATGTAACACCACAAACTTTTCAAATAAACCTTGTATTACTAAAGGTATTAAAGTGTCTACAGAAAGAAAAAAAAACTGTATGAGACAGCAAGAACTAGTAAAGATCCAGAAGTAGTTTTACATACTGAGAAAAGTTGTAAGGAAATCAAGAAATATGTATGTTAGAGAAGAAATTAACAACTCCAGCAATAAAATCATATCAATGTAGAATGTTGTTAGAAGGGAGACAGGAAAAGTAACCACTGGGGTAGGTAGTATTACTGTTAAAGAGAATGAGACCATCTTAACCAACAGTACACAGGTAACCAATGTATTTAACAATCACTTCTTAAGTGTAGGAGAAAAAATTGGTGAGAATAGTTCAAAAGAAAAAGCCATGTACATGGAAGAGTCGGTTTTGAAAAATTTTAGTCAGATTAAGTTTCATCTAACAACCTCTTGGGAAATAAGGAAAACTATTAAATCTTTGAAAAATAAATGTTCTGTTGGAGTAGATGACATCTCTAACAAGTTATTAAAACAATGTGAAGCAATTACAGCTGATGTTTTGAGTCACATATATAATGCATAACTGACTCAGGGTACTTTTCCAGGCAGGTTAAAATATGCCCTTGTCAGGCCTCTCTAAAAAAAAAAAGGGGGGGGGACCACAGATGTCAAGAATTACCGGCCAGTATCCTTGCTTACAGTATTTTCAAAAATCTTTGAGAAAGTAATGTACAATTTCAATTTTACTGTAAATACCGTTTAGTTTCATGTGACGGATAGGAGGATAACTATGTAGGTAGGTAACACGGGCCATTTACATATCCTCACCCAGTTTCCAGACAGTTCACTGTTTCCGGCTACTTTTACACAATCTGATGATGCCCCAAAAGAGGAAGATGCGTTATTTTAAAGAAACTGATCTCATACACAAACAAGGCAATCGAAGTGAGATAATGGGCAATAGGTACGCAACACAGCTGACGTAAAAGTAATGTGGTGGCGATCGTAACTGACCAAGGTTACTAGGACAACTACCGTAGTCTACACTTATTTAGTATAGCCTACGGTAACCTGAGGTACTTTTACAACTCTTATCGTGAGCAAAGAGAGCTATTTCTGCTTCTGTGGTTGAGGCTAAATCAATTTCTGCCTTATGTCAAGTAGACGAGTAGTGTTGGCAGACTGCTGCTTCCAATTCCTATTTAGCTCAGTCTATTACAATAATGTCTAGTTTAGGAAAAAGACTGGGTCCTTATCCCAGCCTGACACACGTTTTCTGTTCTGTGGTAAGTATTACGAAAGCAGAGATTAAACATTCAGTCTTGAGTATTTCATCGAGTCTCGTAAACCCACAATCTCTGGCAATCCTTCGAGGACAATGGGATAGTAGCCGGACATGACGTATTTGGAATGATAACTGAATAACTGAAAACTACAGCTGTATTGTAACCAAACGTCGTTTAATCAAAACATGCTACCAGTTTCGATGCCAAATCCGCGCGGAGTGGCCGCGCGGTTTGAGGCGCCGTGTCACGGATTGCGCGGTCTCTCCCGACACAGGTTCCAGTCCTCCCTCGGGCATGGGTGTGTGTGTTGTTCTTAGCATAAGTTATTTAAGCAGTGTGTAAGTCTAGGGACCGATGAGCTCAGCAGTTTGGTCCCTTAGGAATGCACACACATTTGAACATTTGTACATTTTTCGACGCCAAAAAGCGTCATCGTCAGGCCCCAAGCATAATCTGCCATCAATGCAGAACGACAATGACGAAGGCCAATGGAGTCTTGAAATGACAACAATACAACTTATTAAGCATGTGCAGCCAAGAAAGTCGAGTGCAGTGAGCCCACCAATGCTTGTTACTGGAAGTTTCCATCTGAAGATTACGTTGGTCTTTGTCACTGTGGAATGTTGATGGTAGATTACGCTTGGGACCTGAAGAAGACGCTTTTTGGCGTCGAAACTGGTAGCGTGTTTTGAATAAACGACGTTGGATTACAGCTGTTGGTTTCGGTCATCATTATTCAGGTACCCACCGAGGGAGTCTGGTATCTTGCCGTAAGCTTGACAGCCATGTATGGATCGAAAGTTCGAATTTTGATACTTTTTTTGGAGAAAGTACCTTTCGTGGTGCCAGCCGAGAGCGTTTATGGATGTGGCCATGGAGCAGGAAGTCGTCCCAGGCGCGTGTTCACGCCGGGTGCCGGCAACTTTCCACTGTGCGCGGTTTCGCCCGCCGCCCGGGCCCGTCTTTTGTGGGGGACGGGTTCGCCACGGGCGGTCGTTGCCCCGGCGACCTGCTGATCGGCCGATGCGGTCGAGTACTCGGCTGGCGCCCTTCGCCATTCCGCTGCGGCTCCGCCTGCGGACCGCTACAGTGCCAGTAAGGCCCCCGTGACCGGAAAAAATCCTTCCAGATACAACAATCGAAACACTCTTACTCCCCATAACAACAAAGTACCGGGTAATCAAAAAGTCAGTATACATTTGAAAACTTAATAAACCACGGAATAATGTAGATAGAGAGGTACAAATTGACACACATGCTTGGAAAGACATGGGGTTTTGTAAGAAACAAAAAAAAAAAAAAAAACAGAGTTCACAAAATGTCCGACAGATGGGGGTCGTTTGGTGATTATCGTGTGCTCAGACTCCACTTTTGTCATGCTTGGCCTCTCAGGTCCCCAGAACTCAGTTCGTGCGATTATTGGCTGATGCTGAAAGACAACATCCGACACCAATGCCTCACCCTAACTCCGGACATGCTTTACAGTCCTGTTCACAACATTATTCCCCGACAACAGCTATTGTTGAGGAATGATGGTGCACATATTGAGCATTTCCTGTAAAGAACATCATATTTGCTTTGTCTTACTTTTTTATGCTAATTATTGCTATTCTGATCAGATGAAACGCCATCTGTCGAACATTTTGTGAACTTTTGTATCTTTTTGGTTCTAATAAAACCCCATGTCATTCCAAGCATGTGTGTCAATTTGTATCTATATATTTACATTATTCGGTGATTTATTCAGTTTTCAAATTTATACTGACTTTTTGGTCACCCGGTACTTACCACCAACGCGAGACTGCTGCTACAGATGTAATACGTGCAGTATCTTGTCTGCATCTGTGCATGACACCCTTTCTCATTCTTGATTTCAATTTCAGCCGTACGACCCCCATTAGTCCGTTTCTCTGGCCCATCCAAGTCGGTTTTAGGGTGTGTTGCCTCAATCACTAAAAACGGAACCCTGACAGTGACAGGATCACAATGTTATCTGCCCGTCTGCTTGCCTGAAAAAAAAAAAAAAAATCTCCATTCCAATACAGACAGTGCCCTATGCGGCTTGTACCGCGGTTTTGTAAGCCTGGCCCTATCTGTACTGCCACGGCGGAGCCGGCTGGCATGCTCAAAGTCCACTCCATGGTTTAGATGTTTCATGACGGAAGGATTATGTATCCGGCTATCTTGTTGTCCACTTTACATTATATGTTGTTTTATGACTGATGCGTCGTGCATCCGGCTACTTTTACACAATCTGATGATGCCCCAAAAGAGGAAGACGCGTTATTGATATTAAATAACTTCACAACCTAAACTGTTTTTGTTCTGAGACACTCATCAAAACTCATTAGGGTATTTCCCGTTGATCGACAGTGCTGAAATTTGGCAAGAAGTAAAGTTTCACAGTACAAGTAAAGGAAAAAAAAGGGAAACTGTTAATTTGTAATAATATCAACGAAAAAAATATACTCGCAACCCACTCATCAAAACCTATAGTATAGACATTTTTGGAAGGTGACTATTAACAGCCGTCAAGTAATAGATAAAATGCATGTTTGACCTTCAGCTGCAACTTTCCGTTGGCTTTAGATAGTGAAATTTTCCCAAAAAGGAAAGTTTCATAGTACAAGGAAAGGAAAAAATCCGAAAACTGTAAATTTGTGATTATATCACACGAAATCTTTTTCTATGATTTCTTACCTGACTATCTGACTGTCGATCCATCTGTTAAGACTCTTTATTCTCATGAATGGGTAAACGTATCAAGTTGAAATTTATACCACATACTAAGATTTATCGTGCTTGGCGGTATAATAATCGTTAGCTTCTAAGTCAATGCAATTAACTGGTACGGCCATTTACGTCACACATTTTGATATCGTGAAATCGCTCATTAAAAAAAAAAAAAAAAAAAAATCGCGTTCTATCGTGGCAGGCTGTTGCAGCAACCGGTTTAAAAGAGTTTCAGAATCAAAACAGTCCCGTATGTGGCTTGTACGGCGGTTTTTGTAAGTGTGGCCCTATCTTGTACTACCACGGCGGGGCAGGTTGGTGTACTCAAGGTCCACTCCATGGTTTAGATGTTTCATGACGGATGGATTATGTATCCGGCTATCCTGTTGTCCACTTTACGTTGTATGTGGTTTTATGACTGATGGGTCACGTAGCCAGCTACTTTTACTATTTTACATTCATGTGCCTTATGACTCATGGGTCATGTATCGAGCTACTTTTACACAACCTGATGATGCCCCAAAAGGGCGAAACGCGTTATTGATATTAAATAATTTCGCAGCCGAGACTGTTTTTGTTCTGAATCACTCATCAAAACATATTAGGCTACTTTCCGTTGATCGACAGTGCTCAAACTTGGCAAGAAGTAAAGTTTCACACTGCAAGTAAAGGAAAACATACGAAAATTGATAATCTGTAATTACATCAACGAAAGACATAATTATTATTCGACGTCAGACTTGAAATGAAAACAATCAGTAGTTCGGCATTCAGGCTAACTGGGCCCCAATGGCAAAAGTCGGACATCGGGCAAACAATGACTTCATTGGTCACATGACGTGTTTCGGAATTTATGCATCATCAGATATCCAGACTAGTTTGCGAATGTTTGTTTCACGTACAGCTTGGAACGCCATATCCGCGTAAAGTAATCGCTCCTGGGTATCTGATAACGGATAAATTCCGAAACGCGTCATGTAAGCAATAAACTCCTTTCCTTGCCTGATGTTCGACTTTCAACGTGGCGACCCAGTCACTCATTTCTGTCACAAAAATGGTCGCCCACCTCCTGCAGGAATTTGTGCTACATTTATATTATTGAAATTAAAACATACTCGAAATTATTAAAATACCTGGGACCCATATCTTGCCAATATCAATGTAGTTAACAGGCAAAAGTGGTCGAGAATCTCAATTGCCGGAATGGGTCAACTGTCTGTATAAATAATTAAGTTTGTACGAAACCCTCAGTGCGCAAGTCCTGCTCGCACCGGGCCATTTTTTAAGTACGGTAACTGTACACTGGAAATGAGCGTTTGGCGTCATTGGCCGGGAGGCCCCTTGCGGGGCAGGTCTGGCCGCCTTGGTGCAGGTCTTACTACATTAGACGCCACATTGGACGACCTACGAGCCGGATGGGGATGAAATGATGATGATTAGAACAACACAACACCCAGACCCTGAGCGGAGAAAATCCCCTACCCAGCCGGGAATCGAACCCAGGCCCGTAGGATGGCAATCCGTCACGCTGACCACTCAGCTATCGGGGCGGACACAGTAGCTGTACAGAATTTGATACTCCGAAAATAACAGCATTAACAATAGAGGAAGGAGATCATTACATTTAAATTCCGCCAATCACCGTACGTGGATCATGGCACTGTGCCAGTGAAGAACTTAACACTGAGTTGAACAGTACCGTCATGCGCCGTTTCTTACGAGTGTAAAATGACGTTAAATGGGAATAAAGTGGACAAATAATTATATGGACTGCATAGAATAGATAGAGGAGAACCATTTTTTTTAAAAAAATGTTGCTGAATTTGTTACTGGAATGTGAACGGTGTCAAACTGGAAGAACAAGTGGAAGAAAATTGAACACTTTTGTTTCAAAAGGGTGAGTTCTGACGACGTAATTACCGTCGTTTGATGATCGACAGACAATGAAGATAGTGATGATGGAATATCTCATTAAGAAAGAGATTACGCCACATGCAGCGGCGACAAAGCAACTGGGCAAAAAACATTATGATAGTTGAAACAGGGGCGGGAAGAAGTTCGGTCGAACTAATGCTAGTGAAAAGCCTGCGTCATCGCGTTGTTCATAAACGACGTATCTGGCTGAAAAGAAACTTAACCGTTTATTTCAGTGTACAAAACTCGCTACTTTCTTTCTTTCAATATCTCGTCAAAATGTACGTGAGAATAGTGCATAATTTGTGTTTCTGTATATTTCGTCAAAATTTATGTGAAAATCATGTATAATGTGTGTTTGTGTGTGTGTGTGTGTGTGTGTGTGTGTGTGTGTGTGTGTGTTCGTGTATGTGTGTGAGAGGGGGTGGATCATGGCGGCGGGAGCATTTATTCATGTCATACTAATTTTTCCCCAATTTCTGGATTTTCAGAATTCTGAATAATGGGGATGACCTACAGTCCCATCCAGTCCGTATAATCTAGCTCTGCTGCTTCCAGTAACCTGCGTCTCATCCAAAACCCACGCCGCATACAGCGTACCTATCACCTACCCTCGCACTTTTGTGACGAAGTTTGTATGGATGATTAATGTGACTGTATCATCAAAATACACAGTGACACGAATTGTGTAGTATACTGCGTTTACTCAGATATCGAAATATTGTCAGATTTCCCAATAGTGACTTCTGATTCTGTATTTTGTACGCAAAATTATAATTTGGAAGAACTGTACGTCAAGCTACCTCTGCATGTCTATTTTTAGGTCTGAAGAAGGTCATCGATGAGCGAAATTAATAACCTGATTAACAAATATGTGTGGTCCGTAACTCGATTTGTAATAGAATAAAATAAATTCCTGGATCGATGAAGAACCTTACAGCAACTATGTCGCACCTCGTGTAACCTTGCAGTCTTTGGAAGAGTTCTATCACATAGTTAGCACTACATTAGATTTCCTCGTCCCTACGCACTTCTGCATTTATCTTCGCTCTCAGCTGGTGCCTTTATTTCTCGCTCTTTTTCGGGCCAGTTAACTTATTTTTCAGATTTGTTTCTTTGTAAGCAGCTGTCATACAGTTTTGTTCATATGTCACTAAACCAACTGGACAGGTGCGATATTCTACAAGAATTGTTGTTAATTCAGTCTTAATAATACTGGAATTGCAGTAAGATCCCTATTCCTTAATACAACTATTATTATCATAATTAATATTAAAAGGGAGAAACACTTCCTTATGTTCTGCAAAATTGTAATTATTTTGTCTCGAACCGGCTTTCGGCTTCTCAGACTATCTTAAGGAGCCGAAAGCCGGTTCGTGATGAAATAAGCATAATTTTGTAGAACATTAGGAAGTGTTTTTTTTCTTTATAATGTTATTACTATGTTCTACGAAGCACCGACGGAAAATTCGGTAAATATTGCGAGGGTAATCCCAAAAGTAAGGTCTCCTATTTTTTTTATAAGTACAGAACTCTGTTTGTGTGGCACTTGGTCACACTGTTATGAAGAGTGCTTCACGCGCTGTGTGTAAACATGCGCACGCCGCGCTGAGGCGCTCAGTCTTGGCTTGGCAGCCGTTGAGAATGGAGCTCCCGTTGGATGTTACCGCCAAGTGCGAATTGCGTGCAGTTATTCGGTTTTTGAACGCAAAGGGCACTGCACGGATTGAAATCCATCGCCAATTGACGGAAGTGTACGGTGTGTCGTGCACTGATGTCAAAAATGTTCGTAAGTGGTGTAGAGAGTTTGCAGCTGGTCGGACCGAAATTCACGACGAACAAAGGAGCGGGAGACCGTCAATTTCTGAGGAGACAGGGTTGAAGGTTGAGCAAAGCATGCGTGAAGATCGGCGGATCACCCTGGATGATCACTGCACGTTCGTTCCTGAGGTTTCCCGAAGCTCCGCTCACAGAATTTTAACGGAAACTTTGAACTACCGGAAGGTGTGCGCAAGATGGGTGCCATGCATGCTGACTGAGGACCACATGCGGCAACGAGTTGATGCTTCCCGCACATTTCTTCATCGCCTTGCAGCCGAACAGGACAACTTTCTGGACTGAAGGCGGCATCCTTCTTCGCCAAAGCCGCAGAAATTCAAACAAACACAGTCTTCCGGTAAAGTCATGACAACCGTTTTTTGGGTTCGGAAAGGGGTATTGTTGGTCGACTTTATGCCCACTGAGACCACAATTAACGCTGACAGGTACTGTGAGACTCTGCAAAAAACTCAAACGGTCAATTCAGAACCGGAGAAGAGGAAAGTTGAGCAAGGGCGTACACATTCTCCTTGACAACGCTCGCCCACACATCACTCGGCAAACCTTAGCTCTCCTGCAACAGTTTCAGTGGAACATAATCGCCCACCCACCCTATAGTCCTGACTTGGCGCCCAGTGAATATCACCTGTTCCCTAGGTTAAAAGATCATATGGCCGGAAAGCGATTCAGCTCCGAGGACGAGGTGAAAGAAGAGGTTCATAACATTCCGAACAGATTGGTGGCGAGCTGGTATGACATGAGCATACAAAAACTGCCAGAGCGTCTACAAAAATGCATTGACAGAAATGTTGATTGTGTCGAAAAATAGCTAAATGTTCAAGCTGTAAACTGATGTAAACCATTGTAGAAATAAACAGGTCTATGTACTTGATAAAAAAATAGGAGACCTTGCTTTTGGGATTACCCTCGTAATATTTACTGAATTTTCCGTCGGTGCTTGGCAGAACATAATAATAAAATTAAAAAGAAATCGTAAATGTATTCAGCTCACGTATTCTCCGTATTGTAATGTTAACTGTACACTGAGGTGGCAAAACTCACGGGGTACCTCCTAATATCGTGTCGGACCTCCTTTCGCCCGACATGATGCAGCAACTCGACGTGGTATAGACTCAATAAGTCGTTGGAAGTCCTCTGCAGAAATGTTGAGTCGTACTGCCATAATTGCGGAAGTCTGACCGGTGCAAGATTCTGTGCACGATGTGACCTCTCGATAATATCCCATAAATGTTCGACGGCATTCATGTCGGGCAATTGGGTGGCCAAATCATTCGCTCTAAGTGTCCAGAATGTTCTTCAAACTAATCTCGAACAACTGTCGCCCGATGAATTGGCGCATCGTCATCCAACAAAATTCCATCGCTGCTTGGGAACATGAAGTCCATGAATGGCTGGAAGTGGTCTGCAAGCAGCCAAACGGAATTATCGGTTCATTTGGACCAGAGGACCCAGGCCACTCCGTGTGAACACGACCCAGACCATTACGGAGCCACCACCAGCTTGCCCAGTGCCTTGTTGACAACTTGGGTCCACGGCTTCGCGGGGTGTGCACCACACTCGAACCCTACCATCAGCTCTTACCGACTGAAACCGGGACTCAACTGACCAGGCTACGGTTTCCCGGTCGTGTAGGGTCCAACCGCTATGGTCACGAGCACAGAAGAGGCGCTACAGACGATGTCGCGCTGTTAGCAAAGACACTCGCCTTGGTCGTCTGTTGCCACAGCCAATTAACGCCAGATGTCACACTGCCCTAGTGGATACGCTCGTCGTACGTCCCAAATACGAGGTGCGACAATAAAGTAATGAGACTGATTTTCTTTGCAAGATGTGGCAACCGTGCAGGCTTGCGAACGCACAATATCTTTGACCTTGGTCTATAAGCTGCTTCTAGTCCAAGTGGCACATCGATGCAACTGCTCAGTCGTGAGTTGTGCTGTAATGAGTTAACACGTGTTTGTGTCTCTCGTCACGGAAACGGAACTGCATAATATTGCGCAACAGTGTGCCATTTCTTTTTGCGTTAAATTAGGTAAAAACGCGACGACAACTTACGGTAAGCTTCAGAAGGCTTTTGGAGAGGAGGTTATGTCAAGAGCTCAAGTTTTTCGTTGGCATAAAATGTTTAGTGAAGGCAGCACGAACATTGAAGATGAAGACCGCAGTGTACAACCATCGACCTCACGGACGGATGTCAACTTGGCCAGGGTGCCTGAACTCGTACGATCTGATCGAAGATTATCAGAAAAATGATTGCAGAAGAACTGAAAATCAATCGAGAAACGGTTCGTCTAATAATAACTGACGATCTTGGTATGAGAAAGATCTGTGCAAAAATGGTCCCCAAAAATCTCACATCACAACAGCGAGAAACACGGAAAAATGTGGCAGGCGATCTGTTACAGCAAAACGGAAATCAATCCAGAATTGTTGTGCCGTCGTATCACTGGTGATGAAAGTTGGTTTTTTCAGTACGATCCAGAGACAAAACTCCGAAGTTCGCAAAGGTGCTCAAAGGGATCACCCAGACCACAAAAAGCTCGCATGTCAGAGTCAAAAGTGAAATGCATGCTTGCGTGCTTCTTTGATTCCAAGGGAAATGTTTATAAAGAGTGGGTGCCTGCTGGACAAACAGTTATCCACTATTACTAAAAAGAAATTTTAGAAAGACTTCGTAAAAGAGTTCTTCGTGTCCGTGCCAACATCGCTGATAATTGCATTCTGCATCACGATAATGCGCCATCCCATACTGCTCGGTCAGTACAGCAAGTTTTAACCTCAAAGCCGGCCGGAGTGGCCGAGCGGTTCTCGGCGCTTCAGTCTGCAACCGCGTGACCGCAACGGTCGCAGGTTCGAATCCTGCCTCGGGCATGGATGTGTGTGATGTCGTTAGGTTTAAGTAGTTCTACGTTCTAGGGGACTGATGACCTCAGAAGTTAAGTCCCATAGTGCTCAGAGCCATTTGAACCATTTTTTAACCTCAAAACAAATTTCAGTATTACCACAGCCACCTTATTCGCCAGATATCGCTACGTGCGACTTTTTTTCTATTTCCAAGAGTCAAAACGGCGGTCAAGGAGCACCATTTTCAAACAACACAAGATGTCCAAAAACCTGTGACCAGGGTCGTAGAGGATACTACAGAAGATGAACTCCAGAAATGTTACCATCAATGGCAGAAGCGCTGGAAAAAGGGTGTGCTATCAGAAGGGAACTACAGTGAAGGAGACAACAATAAACTTGACTAAAACGGTAAGCAACATTTTTTTCACATCAGTCTCATTACTTTATTGTTGCACCTCGTAGATCTCCGTAGATCTTCCGAACGACTGAAAAAAAACGCAGGTGACGACTGAATATAAGAAGGGTAGAAGGACGGATCCTCAAAATTACAGACCAATATCCTTAACAACGGTTTGTTGCAGGATTCTCGAATATATTCTCAGTTCGAATATAATGAATTTCCTTGAAACAGAGAAGTTGCTGTCCATGCATCAGCACGGCTTTAGAAAGCATCGCTCCTAAGAAACGCAACTCGCCCTTTTTTCACATGATATCTTGCGAACCATGGATGAATGGTATCAGACGGATGCCATATTCCTTGACTTCCGGAAAGCGTTTGACTCGGTGCCCCACTGCAGACTCCTAACTAAGGTACGAGCATATGGGATTGGTTCCCAAATATGTGAGTGGCTCGAAGACTTCTTAAGTAATAGAAGCCAGTACGTTGTCCTCGATGGTGAGTGTTCATCGGAGGTGAGGGTATCATCTGGAGTGCCCCAGGGAAGTGAGGTAGGTCCACTGTTGTTTTCTATCTACGTAAATGATCTTTTGGATAGGGTGGATAGCAATGTGTGGCTGTTTGCTGATGATGCTGTGGTGTACGGGAAGGTGTCGTCGTTGAGTGACTGTAGGAGGATACAAGATGACTTGGACAGGATTTGTGTTTGGTGTAAAGAATGGCAGCTAACTTTAAATATAGATAAATGTAAATTAATGCAGATGAATAGGAAAAAAAATCCCGTAATGTTTGACTACTCCATTAGTAGTGTAGCGCTTGACACAGTCACGCCGATTAAATATTTGGGCGTAACATTGCAGAGCGATATGAAGTGGGACAAGCATGTAACGGCAGTTGTGGGGTAGGCGGATAGTCGTCTTCGGTTCATTGGTAGAATTTTGGGAAGATGTGGTTCATATGTAAAGGAGACCGCTTATAGAACACTAATACGACCTATTCTTGAGTGCTGTTCGAGTGCTTGGGATTCCTATCAGGTCGGATTGAGGGAGGACATAGAAGCGATTCAGAGGCGGGCTGCTAGGTTTGTTACTGGTAGGTTTGATCATCACGCGAGTGTTACGGAAATGCTTCAGGAACTCGGGTGGGAGTCTCTGGAGGAAAGGAGGCATTCTTTTCGTGAATCGCTACTGAGGAAATTTAGAGAACCAGGACTTGAGGTTGACTGCAGTACAATTTTAGCGCCGCCAACTTATATTTCGCGGAAAGACCACAAAGATAAGAGAGATTAGGGCTCGTACAGAGGCATATAGGCAGTCATTTTTCCCTCGTTCTGTTTTGGAGTGGAACAGGGGGAGAAGATGCTAGTTGTGGTTCGAGGTACCCTCCGCCACGCACCGTATGGAGGATTGCGGTGTATGTATATAGGTGTAGATCTCTGCAGTTACTCACGCAGCGTTGCTTGCCTGTTAACACTGAAAACTCTACGCAAACGCCGCTGCTCTCTCTCGTTAAGAGAAAGCCGTTGGCCGTTGCGTTGTCCGTGTGGAGAGGTAATGCCTGAAATCTGGCATTCTCGGCACTGTCTTGCCCTGTGGATCTACGAATATAGAATTCCATGACGATTTCCGAAATGGAATGTCCCATGCGTCTAGCTCCAACTAGCATTCCACGATCAAAGTCCGTCAATTCCCATCGCACGACCGTAATCACGTCGGAAACCTTTCCACATGTATCACCTGAGTACATATGACAGCTCCGCCAATGCTCTGCTGTTTTACACCTTGTGCACGCGATGCTACCGCCGTCTGTACATGTGCATATCGCTATCAAAATGGTTCAAATGGCTCTGAGCACTATGGGACTTAACTTCTGAGGTCATCAGTCCCCTCGAACTTAGAACTACTTAAAACTAACTAACCTAAGCGCATCACACACACCATGCCTGAGGCAGGATTCGAACCTGCGACCGTAGCAGCCGCGCGGTTCCGCGCTGAAGCGCCTAGAACCGCTCGGCCACAGCGGCCGGCCATATCGCGATCCTATGACTTTTTGTCACCTCAGTGTAAACAGATTAAGAACGTCTGGTCAGATGGCTCGAATGCCCTGACCTTAACATATAAAAGAAATGAAAAGAAAACAAAAAATGAATAAATATTAAGAACTTTCGCTAGCAAATTTGTGTAAAGCAGAACCGCTCTAGGTACCGTATCGTACAGTTGTTCGTTAAAAATTCCCTTACGTTACGTAGGAAAGTTTTCGGCTACAAATTTCTAAGTGTATCTGACAAAGTCAGGTCCGTATAAGTAAGGGAAAAACTTAAGAGGAAGCAAAAGTTTATAGAAAAAATCGAAAACGCTAGCGTGTCAACATCACGGTGACCGTCGTGTTCCGAGTAGTGTGAACCAACCTGATGGTTGACACCACGTCGCCGTTCAATGATGTGGCATTACTGTTGTTCCGATCACAAAACCACAAAAAGGGCTGGGTGCACTCCCTCCTGTCTTCTATCCTTTTCACTTCAGAACTATTGCTGCACTGCCTTAAGCTGCAGTATTCAGAAACGACCCATTTCATAATACGTACGTGGCCAATTATTTTATGTGGTATCGATAGCTACGGTGCCATAACATGGGTCCGCTCTGCTAAGCTGGCACTACGAGAGACGCCGACGACAGCGCCCTCTAGCCGGTGCTGTCGAGGTCCACGAGCTCCGCGAATGCTTCAGCCCATTTGATCAGGTGCAGCCAGCCAGGACACTTCGCTTCAACTTTGCACCACCTCGCAAGTTATGTAATATGTTTGCATATGTTATCCGCTAGTAAAGGTGCCTTAACTGTATCTGCAGTACCGAGAGATTAGTACCTTTTCTTGTTCCTTTTCCTTACCCACGCCCCGCCTCCCAGGCGGGATACAAAATTTTATTTCTTCCATTTGTTATAATCATTATTAGGCATTTTTGTCGTCGATCCCTTCAGGACGTCTTCGTTTGTCACTCGATCACTCCATATAATCTTCAACACGTTCCTTCAGCACCACACTTCAAAGCCTTCCGATTTCCACATTCAGCTGTGCTCCCAACATAGTTTCCCCTCACACTTTTTCCAAGGTTACGATTTTTATTTTTGAATGTTAGTAGACGTTTCGCTAAGGTCACTTTTACATTGAACGAGAAGGGGATGTCGCATCAACGTATGGCCATCCACCGTCAAAAGAGGAAGGTAGGAATTTTTACGTCCGACGACTTCGTGGTTACTGTAGATATACAGAGGATAGGCAAAATAATGTGAACACCTGTAATTGCATGGGAATGGTTTATTAATAAGGGGTTGGACCCAATTTGTCCGTAATACAGCTGCGATTCTTCTTGAAATACTGGCATATAATCATTGTATAGTCTCCAGTGGAATGTTATACCATGGTTCTATCGGAATCTCCTGTAATTCCTGTACTGACGAGGGATGCAGAAATCTGCTCCGGAGTCTGCGCTCCAATACCGCCCACATGAGTTCGATAATGTTCAAGTCCGGGGACTGTCCTGGCCAGGGAAGATGCTGCAGTTCAGCTGCACGTTCCTCATACCACGACTATACTCTCCTGGCTGTGTGAATGTGTGCATTATCGTCCTAAAATATGGTATCATCGTTGGGAACAACATTTGAATCACGGGGTGCACCTGATCACTTAATCGTTGGCTGTAACACGGCCTTTGAGAGTAATGATGGGACCAGCAGAACACCATGATATGGCTGCCCACACCATCACACTTCCACCACCGTGCTTAACCACTTGAATTAATCAATCAGGACTGTAGGCTTCTTTTGGCTTTCTGCAGACGTAAACCCGGTCAGATGTTGGAAATAACGAAAACGTTGACTCGTCGGACCATATGACGTGTTTGCACTGATCAACTGTCCAGGATTTCTGCTTCTGACACCACGTTTTAACCTTCTTTGCATTGGTTGTCGTCACTAATCGTTTCGGTACAGCAGCTCGTCCATGAATGTTCGCTTTATGGAGTTCTCGACGGACAGTGTCGACAGATACGGGGTCTCGAAGACGGCTATTGAAATCTGCAATCAGTTTAGCAGCCGTAGTTTTGTGTTGTTTTGACAAAATTCGTCTTAGCGTACGACGATCTCTGTTATTTACTTTTGATTTGCGCCCACTATTACGTTTACACGATCATGTCTTTCCATATTTTGTGTAGGCTGTCATGATTGTTGAAGCAGTTGCCTTTGGAACATCCAGTAAGTTGGCTGTCTCTGTTACTGATGCTCCAACTGCCGGCCGCTGTGGTTGAGCGGTTCTAGGCGCTTCAATCCAGAACCGCGCTGCTGCTACGGTCGCGGGTTCGAATCCTGCCTCGGGCATGGCTGTGTGTGATGTCCTTAGGATAGTTAAGTTTAAGTAGTTCTAAGTCTAGGGGACTGATGACCTCAGATGTTAAGTCCCATAGCGCTTAGAGCCACTTGAACTATTTGATGCTCCTACTAATCGGGCCCCCACAATCTGCCCTTTTTGTAACTCTATTAGGTGTTTCATTGCACGTCGACCTCGGCCTCTGATTGAAAATACGAAGTGTGCACCACTCGTAATCGACCTGCACTGATGCTTAGTCCGTACTGAACAAGCACAGTCCAGCACGACACGTGCCTTACCTGCGTTGTTGACCATCAAACACAATCATCCAATTACTACCAATGTTCACATTATTTTGCCTATCCCCTGTATATATCTCAAATAAAGGTTGGTGCACGTCGGACGTCACAGGATGCCCAGTGCTGGGCAGGTGGTGTCATTCCACAGGGGAGACGGGACTCAATATTAAGGGCCTAGCAATAGTATTATTTGTGTTGAACAAGGGAAAAACAACATCCATAAGAGGGGCGCACCACAAGCTCTTCACATTATAGGGTACTAAAGGAAGACGGCGACACATTACACCATGACATCCGCTTCTCAAATGGTATTTGTTTCCTTTGTAATTTATAAATAAAATTAAAAACCACATTTTTATGTTTTCTTCCCTGGCCACAATAGTTAGTGTTTCAGTGTTAAGCTAGCACAATGCACATGAAACAGCTTTTCAGGAGGCTACTGTGATGTCTTACTAGCTGCCATGTATTCATTTTGCCAATTTTATTTTAGAAACGGGAACAAAAAATGAGCTGTGGTTGTAGTGTAGTATTAAAAAAATTAATTTCCATGTATTCATGAAAACACGTTTGAAATTATGAATCAATCGTACAGACAGATGTGCATAATTTACAGATATATATAGGTACAGCGTGTCTACAACGCGATTTTGCAAACGTCTCTATGGCAACGCCTTTTCATAGCTCTATAGACGGTTATTGACGTTTGCGCTTTGTAGTTGAAACCTGTCAAAAGCGTTGCCAGGTGTCAAGGATTTTCTTAACCTGAATCGACTCTAGGAGTGTTTTAGTAGTAAAGAATAACTCTATTAAATGCTCGAGCATGATGCGGCATTTTTTCACGCATATCAGTGTTTATGACATCGTATCTCTTGAACTACGTGTCGTATAATGATATATTTAACTAGGTATAAGCAGCGTCGTATGTGGATACCGTCAGCAAAATATGTTGCGAATAATCAGTAGCAAAAAAATTCGGCATTTTTTCACGCACCTTACTGTTTATGACGTCATATTGTAATTAGGCGCCGGCCAGGATGGCCAAGCCGTTCTAGGCGCTTCAGTCTGGAACCGCGCGACCACTACGGTCGCAGGTTCGAATTCTCCCTCGGGCATGGATGTGTGTGATGTCCTTAGGTAGTTAGATTTAAGTAGTTCGAAGTTCTAGGGGACTGATGACCTCAGATGTTAAGTCCCATAATGCTCAGAGCCATTTTTGTAAGTAGGCTGTTTAGGTTTTTGTGTTGGTAACGCCACGTAGCGCTCTCTATTAAAATCGCTGACTGCGCTGTGTGCAGTCTGTGGCTGGTTGTACTCGTTGTTGGAAGGTATTTGCCAATGTAGTGTTGGACAGTTGAATGTGAACAGCCCGTAGCGTTGGGCAGTTGGAGGTGAGCCGCCAGAAGTGGTGGATGTGGGGAGAGAGATGCCAGAGTTCTGAGATGTTAATACGAGTACCATGGACCTTGCCGTTGTGGGGACTCTTGCGTGCCTCAACGATACAGATAGCCGTACCGTAGGTGCAACCACAACGGAGGGGTATCTGTTGAGAGGCCAGACAAACGTGTGGTTCCTGAAGAGGGGCAGCAGCCTTTTCAGTAGTTGCAGGGGCAACAGTCTGGATAATTGACTGATCTGGCCTTGTAACACTAACCAAAATGGCCTTGCTGTTCTGGTACTGCGAACGGCTGAAAGCAAGGGGAAACTACAGCCGTAATTTTTCCCGAGGGCATGGAGCTTTACTGTATGGTTAAATGATGATGGCGTCCTCTTTGGTAAAATATTCCGGAGGTAAAATAGTCCCCCATTCGGATCTCCGGGCGGGGACTACTCGAGAGGACGTTGTTATCAGGAGAAAGAAAACTGGCGTTCTACGGATCACAGCGTGGAATGTCAGATCCCTTAATCGGGCAGGTAGGTTAGAAAATTTAAAAAGGGAAATGGATAGGTTAAAGTTAGATATAGTGGGAATTAGTGAAGTTCGGTGGCAGGAGGAACAAGACTTTTGGTCAGGTGAATATAGGGTTATAAATACAAAATCAAATAGGGATAATGCAGGTGTAGGTTTAATAATGAATAAAAAAATAGGAGTACGGGTAAGCTACTACAAACAGCATAGCGAACGCATTATTGTGGCCAAGATAGACACGAAGCCCACGCCTACTACAGTAGTACAAGTTTATATGCCAACTAGCTCTGCAGAGGACGAAGTAATTGATGAAATGTATGATGAGATAAAAGATATTATTCAGGTAGTGAAGGGAGACGAAAATTTAATAGTCATGGGTGACTGGAATTGCCGGTCGAAGTGGACGTGCGGTTCTAGGCGCCGCAGTCTGGAACCGCGAGACCGCTACGGTCGCAGGTTCGAATCCTGCCTCGGGCATGGATGTGTTTGATGTCCTTAGGTTAGTTAGGTTTAAGTAGTTCTGAGTACTAGGGGACTAATGACCTCAGCAGTTGAGTCCCATAGCACTCAGAGCCATTTGACTGGAATTCATCAGTAGGAAAAGGGAGAGAAGGAAACATAGTAGGTGAATATGGACTGGGGCTAAGAAACGAAAGAGGAAGCCGCGTGGTAGAATTTTGCACAGAGCATAACTTAATCATGGCCAACAGTTGGTTCAAGAATCATGAAAGAAGATTGTATACATGGAAGAACCCTAGAGATACTAAAAGGTATCGGATAGATTATATAATGGTAAGACAGAGATTTAGGAACCAGGTTTTAAATTGTAAGACATTTGCAGGGGCGGATGTGGACTTTGACCACAATCTATTGGTTATGAACTGTAGATTAAAACTGAAGAAACTGCAAGAAGGTGGGAATTTAAGGAGATGGGGCCTGGATAAACTGAAAGAACCAGAGGTTGTACAGAGTTTCAGGGAGAGCATAAGGGAACAATTGACAGGACTGGGGGAAAGAAATACAGTAGAAGAAGAATGTGTAGCTCTGAGGGATGAAATAGTGAAGGCAGCAGAGGATCAGATAGGTAAAAAGACGAGGGCTAATAGAAATCCTTGGGTAACAGAAGAAATATTGAATTTAATTGATGAAAGGAGAAAATATAAAAATGCAGTAAATGAAGCAGGCAAAAAGGAATAAAAACGTCTCAAAAATGAGATCGACAGGAAATGCAAATTGGCTAAGCAGGGATGGCTAGAGGACAAATGTAAGGATGTAGAGCCTTATCTCACTAGGGGTAAGATAGATACTGCCTACAGGAAAATTAAAGAGACGTTTGGAGAGAAGAGAACCACTTGCATGAATATCAAGAGCTTTGATGGAAACCCAGTTCTAAGCAAAGAAGGGAAAGCAGAAAGGTGGAAGGAGTATATAGAGGGTCTATACAAGGGCGACGTACTTGAGGACAATATTATGGAAATGGAAGAGGAGGTAGATGAAGATGAAATGGGAGATATGATACTGCGTAAAGAGTTTGACAGAGCACTGAAAGACCCTGGTCGAAACAAGGCCCCCAGAGTACACAACATTCCATTAGAACTACTGACAGCCTTGGGAGAGCCAGTCCTGACAAAACTCTACCATCTGGTAAGCAAGATGTATGAGACAGGCAAAATACCCTCAGACTTCAAGAAGAATATACTAATTCCAATTACAAAGAAAGCAGGTGTTAATAGATGTGAAAATTACCGAACTATCAGTTTAATAAGTCATAGCTGCAAAATACTAACGCGAATTCTTTACAGACGAATGGAATAACTGATAGAAGCCGACCTCGAGGAAGATCAGTTTGGATTCCGTAGAAATGTTGAACACGTGAGGCAATACTGAACCTACGACTTATCTTAGAAGAAAGATTAAGGAAAGGCAAACCTACGTTTCTAGCATTTGTAGACTTGGAGAAAGCTTTTGACAATGTTGATTGGAATACTCTCTTTCAAATTCTGAAGGTAGCAGGGATAAAATACAGAGAGCGAAAGGCTATTTACAATTTGTACAGAAACCAGATGGCAGTAATAAGAGTCGAGGGGTATGAAAGGGAAGCAGTGGTTGGGAAGGGAGTGAGACAGGGTTGTAGCCTCTCCCCGATGTTATTCAATCTGTATATTGAGCAAGCAATAAAGGAAACAAAAGAAAAATTCGGAGTAGGTATTAAAATCCATGGAGAAGAAATAAAAACTTTGAGGTTCGCCGATGACATTGTAATTCTGTCAGAGACAGCAAAGGACTTGGAAGAGCAGTTGAACGGAACGGACAGTGTCTTGATAGGAGTGTATAAGATGAACATCAACAAAAGCAAAACGAGGATAATGGAATGTAGTCGAATTAACTCGGGCGATGCTGAGGGAATTAGATTAGGAAATGACACACCTAAAGTAGTAAAGGAGTTTTGCTATTTGGGGAGCAAAATAACTGATGATGGTCGAAGTAGAGAGGATATAAAATGTAGACTGGCAATGGCAAGGAAAGCGTTTCTGAAGAAGAGACGTTTGTTAACATCGAGTATAGATTTAAATGTCAGGAAGTCGTTTCTGAAAGTATTTGTATGGGGTGTAGCCATGTATGGAAGTGAAACGTGGACAATAAATAGCTTAGACAAGAAGAGAATAGAAGCTTTCGAAATGTGGTGCTACAGAAGAATGCTGAAGATTAGATGGGTAGATCACATAACTAATGAGGAGGTATTGAATAGAATTGGAAAGAAGAGGAGCTTGTGGCACAACTTGACTAGAAGAAGGGATCGGTTGGTAGGACATGTTCTGAGACATCGAGGGATCATCACTTTAGTATTGGAGGGCAGCGTGGAGGGTAAAAATCGTAGAGGGAGACCAAGAGATGAATACACTAATCAGATTCAGAAGGATGTAGGCTACAGTAGGTACTGGGAGATGAAGAAGCTTGCACAGGATAGAGTAGCATGGAGAGCTGCATCAAACCAGTCTCACGACTGAAGACCACAACAACAATAACAATATGAGTGGACGATCAGAACGTGTGTCCTCCAGAAAAAGGAAATTTATTAAACTGGATGTCGCAAATTTATATAAATATGTTATGACTTGTGTACACCAAATGGTTCAAATGGCTCTGAGCACTATGGGACTTAACTTCTGAGGTCATCAGTCGCCTAGAACTTAGAACTACTTAAACCTAACCAACCTAAGGACTTCCCACACACCCATGCCCGAGGCAGGATTCGAACATGCGACTGTAGCGTTCGCGCAGTTCCAGACTGCAGCGCCTAGAACCGCTCGGCCACTACGGCCGGCTTTTGAACACCATTAAGGTAAATACATTGTTTGTTCTCTATCAAAATCTTTCATTTGCTAAATACCTATCAGTAGTTAGTGCCTTCAGTAGTTAGAATCTTTTATTTAGCTGGCAGTATTGGCGCTCGCTGTATTGCAGTAGCTCGAGTAACAAAGATTTTTGTGGGGTAAGTGATTCATGAAGGGTATAGGTTATTGTTAGTCAGAGCTATTCTTTTGTAGGGATTGTTAAAAGTCAGATTGCGTTGCGCTAAAATATTGTGTGTCAGTTTAGAAATGATCAGAGTAAGCAAAGAGAAAACAGTCTCAGTATGTTCGGTTTCACTCTGGAGTTTGAAAATCAAATAACGTAGAAATTTTACCAGCACAGTCATTCTTAACTTTCAAAGGGGAAGTTTCAATATCTCACGAACTATAACAGGTAGCTAGTCCTAACACCCACAGCGATTTTTTGCCTGACATGAGGGAAAGGTGTACCAACTTTGGGTGAAATCGGTTCAGTTGTTTGGGAGATGTGGAACACATACACACACACCCACACGCACACGCACACACACACACACACACACACACACACACACACACACACACACACATACACGCACGCACGCAGTTTTGTAATATGTGTGGATTAACGATCAGGATATGCCTATTTGTCTACTGCCAAATCTGATAAATATTTTTCTACCTGGTAATATTTCTCTTTTTCGTGTTCTTTGTTTGATGGAAAATCTATCACAAGAGATACATTAACACTTCACGGAAGAATAGCACTCGTGACAAAAACAAGTAGAATAAAAGATTACAAATACTAACAAAGAGCAGGTGAGCCTCGGATAGTGACATAATTGTATCACACAGCTACTTCCCCATGAACGCAGTGTCTAATTAGATTCTCGCTTAAGATGGTGGATGCCACGCCGCCGAAACTTCTCATTCAGTTCTGTTGATGGTTAGCGTGAATGGCACGATCTGAATTCCGGTAGCGCATGCTTTACGTAATATGACGTAACATTCTCGTTCGTTCTGAGAGATGTCTCATAAAACGCTACCGAACGTCTCGTTGATAACAAATAATTCTTCCCTCTTAATCGTTTTCTTCGCGGGTTTATATCACTTGTAACTGGAAATCTGCCAGCAGTGTTCAGACAGGCAGTGCCCCACCACAAAAAGAGCTTTGGACATAAAGGCAAGTATCGACGCAGCCTTATAAATCCTCCCTTTATTTCAGAGACAGCTCACAGTTGCAACTGCGCACTATTACTCCTACGATCAAAATTGAGCCTAGGATATAAAGAATTTCCTCCGGTCAGAGTGCATACACCTCCATCGCCAAGCGGATGGATCTCTTGTACAGTGTACAGAAAAGCTACCTCTTGCTGTCCGTTGTAATAACACGGACGTAAAGCGGAGACTGCACCGCTCCTAGGACGCACCGCCACCGTTCCCTCTTGTTTTTAATCTCCCGCTGATAACACGACAACGTGAGTGCACAATGCCTCCTCCTCCACCACTCCTGGTGCTCCACATTGTAACACGGAAACACACGTGACTACAGACTATTCAGCACACTTCTGTCTGGCGTGGATTGTTCTACTGCACTGTACTGCACTGCTGGTCGCGTGTACCACTGCACACAATACAGGGCGCGCGTTGTGTTTGTCCACTGCAGCAGAGGCGTGCGTATTCAGCCGCATGTAACGTTTCCAGCACGCTACTGTTGTAGCGACACTTTATGAGTCCGCTGTTTCACAATCTGCCACAGACTTCAGCGCTCTGAGTCACGCTGAAATTCAACGAATGTCGAGAGAGGTAATTCTATTGGATGTTTGGAGAGAGGACGTGTAGTATTTTCCTGCCTGCATTGGAAGTCTCACGTTTTACCACACGGTCCAGGTAAGAGAGATTATAGCTCGAATAAAATAACTTTATGATCGACAGACTGCAGTGACTGGGAGCATCTGTCTGGAGTAAGACTGTTGATATTTTTTTAAAATATCGGGAATCAGATATATCGATATTTAAAAAAATATCATTACCGGCACTCGATAGATCGTCAGATAGCATCGATAATTCGAAGTGAAAAAGATATCGACATATCGGCCTATAAAAATATCGGCTCCACATTGTAAATATATTGCCAGTTTTAGAATTGTATATTTTAGTATTGATTTATTAGTAGATATTCTGTACATGAACTGGCCAGCATCCTGCCTATCCCCCTTAGAGCGAGAACGGAAAGAAATGCACTTAATTAAAAAAAATAATGTTAATAATGGGACTTTGTGCAGATGAAAACATGGATTGGATTGGATTGTTTGGGGGAAGAGACCAAACAGTGAGGTCATCCGTCTCATCGGATTAGGAAAGAACTGGGAAGGAAGTCGGCCGTGCGCTTTCACAGGAACCATCCGAGCATTTGGCTGGAGCGATGTAGGGAAATCACGGAAAACCTAAATCAGGATGGCAGGACGCGGGATTGAACCGTCGTCCTCCCGAATGAAAACTTGTATTACAATTATTTGTTTCTAATTTTCTGCTACCAGACACTTTTTAATTTTATGTTTAATCTAACATAATACAACGCGTTTCGAACATGTTCTGTTCGTCTTCAGGCGTTTATACACACATACAAACATACATACATACAGAGAAATGTTTATTAAAAATAAACAGTCTTAAACTAGATTAATCTAGAACTCTTTTCCCATTGTTTGTTACTGTAGCGGCTGGTGTGGCATTGGTGGGGGGGGGGGGGGCAGTGGATAGGTAGAAATCGAAATAAGTGATGTCTTCCGCTGGTTTTCTTCCTTGTGGTTGACTATGTATGATATCACAGCCTGTATAGGATTCAGATAGATTTGCATCAGTTATGTTTTACGAAAATAGTGTGAAAGGCTTTTATATGACAGTTGATCACTTACGATTTCATCATCTTGCTACTTTACTTGCATCACTGGTGTAATGGCGGAGCTGTTGCTTAACATTACACTATTGCACATTGTATTTTGTCACTGATTGCCAACGTAATTCACTGCACAAATTGCTTCGACATACATGTAAACGTTATGCACACAACACAAGATGGAGGACTGTAGCATTTGAGTCTGTATCGATTATCGAGGTTTTGTGTCGATTTTCTTGGTACCGATAGATTTGTAGCCAATTATTTACATTGACACATCTTTAATCTATTGAGTCAGAACTGGCTTAAGACTGTTGAAGAATTTTGAGTTTTTGAATTCGGTTAAACATGTTATCTCCATGCTTTGTAAAAATGTATGAAAATGTCCATTTCTTCCATGATATTCATTCTTTTACTTTTTCCCATTTTGTCTAAAATTTGGAGGTGGTCTTCGATTTTCAAAGGGTGGCCTGTGTCTTTAATGTGAGTTGCTACTACTGATTTGTTACATTTATGAAGCCTGTAGCAGTCTAAATGTTCTTTGAATCGGGTTCTGAAATTTCTGCCTTTTTGCCCGATATAATATTGATTACATTGACTGCAGGTAATTTTGTAAATGCCAGATGCATCAAGACATGTACCAGGTGGTTTTATATTGTGAATAAGCTTCTTACTTAGGTTGTTGTTAGTGCTGAAGCTGATTTTTACTTATGTGTTTTTGTATAGTCTTGCTGATTTGTCAGATACTATTCCAAGATGTGGCATTCTTACATATTTGGCTGCTGGGGCACTGGTATTGATTAGAGAAGGATCATATACTATACTTTTTTCGTCGATTGTTGTGTTATTAATAAACAACTGTGCACAGGTTGACAATTATTCAACTATATGAAAAAGAAGTAAATTAATTACAAATCACGGCGCGCACACACTTTATTCAACATGCAAACGTCACTGCAGATATTCGGATTTAGGTTATGAGAAGTTCGATATGCCTGCCATCATTGGCGATGATGTGACGCAGACGAATAGTGAAATTCTGCATGGCCCGCTGAAGTGTCGGAACATTCATGCTGTCGATGACCTCCTGAACGGCTGCTTTCAGCTCGGCAATGGTTTTGGTGTTATTGCTGTACAGCTTGACTTTAATACTACCCCACAAAAAGGAGTCTGGAGAATATGGCGGCCAGTCGAGGCCCATGTCAGTTGTCTCTGGGTACCCCGGAGCCAGAATGTGCTCCCCAAAGTGCTCCTCCAGGATGTCAAACACTCTCCTGCTTCTATGGGGGTGGAGCTCCGTCTTGCATGAACCACATCTTGCCACTTTGGGTAATGGGGATGGAATCATCTTCCAAAACCTTCACGTGCCATCAAGGAATATCGCACCGATTATTCCGTGACTGGACACTGCACACAACAACACAGTCACCCGCAGAGCGTGAAGAGACTTTTCGATCGCGAAATACGGATTCTCAGCCCCCCAAATGCTCCAATTTTGCTTATTGACGAACCCACCCAAATGAAAGTGGGATTCGTCGCTAAACCAATTCATGCAGCGCATACTAATTCCCACCATGCCCCGTGGCAACCGTGCAGTTTGAACATCCGAAGGCAAACGGTTCACAAGTTATGACGATTTTATTTCATATAGTTCACTAATTGTCACCTTGTATATGGTGCATTGTCATGCAATACCTCATTCCAGTTAATCTCTCATACCTTATTTTCTTAATATATCATTGCTTACATGTTGAAAGGCAAGGCCTTGCCGCAGTGGATACGTCGCTTCCCGTGAGATCAGCGCAGTTAGGCGCTGTTGGGCGTGGCCGGTACTTGAACGGGTGACCGTCCAGCCGCCATGCGCTGTTGCTATTTTTCGGGGTGCACTCAGCCTCGTGATGCCAATTGAGGAGCTACTCGACCGAATAGTAGCGGCTTCGGACAAGAATACCATCATACCGGCTAGGAGAGCGGTGGGCTGGCCCCACGCCCCTCCTATCCACATCCTCCTCTGACAATGACACGGCGGTCGGATGGTCCCGGTAGGCCACTCGTGACCTGACGACGGAGTGATATTTTTTTTTACATGAAATAAACCTTTTCTCAAGCTGATGTAGGAGAAATACGTGGTGAAGCTAAACGCTGTACTTGCTGTTGGTATCGATGAGCGCCGATTACGTCAGCATATCCCCTCGCACGTCTCCACCCGCCGCAAAGACAAGTATTGTCATTTAGATTTTCGTTCACCACTTTCAGCTGCTGTTGTTGAGGAATGACGATGTGAAGAAGTGGGATACTAGTTGCGATAAAAATTGTTCTTTAACACAACTGGTGTGCTATTTCTTCACTTAGGAAATCTCGTTATTCCATTCACACCGCCAACCCCCAGTGCAATGGGACTCCTTTAGCGCCACCTATACGTGCTTCACACAGTCAAAGAGAAAGACTGGACACGACGCGAGCTCAAAAAGTAGTAGGACTCCTTCACACAGGAAAAGTAAAATTATGTTCTACTACAATTCCAAAAGAACAATTTCAAATATTTACCGAAAGTTGAGAAAAACATAATATTAAAATAAAAACAACGCCATTCGATATTGCCATTTTGATATCGACATCTAGATATATCGGGCAAGAAAATATCACCGACGTATATTTTCTGCGGAAGTATCGCTATATCGATGTATCGATATTTTATCACCAGCCTTAGTTTGGAGCCAATCACAACTGACGAGGCTCTGCACGGAGCAACAAAAAAGGCAACACAGCATAGAACAGCACAGAGCACCTGACGTTCGGGAGGGAAGTGTGATTCGCTGGCGGATAGCACCTAATCAGTCGGTTCGCTGGAACAGTCACTGAGTTATTGTAACGAAAGTATAGGTACGGCTCGTACAGAGGATTGAGGCAATCATTTTTCTCTCGATCCTCGCGTGGAATAGCAAAGATCATTTTTTTCGGTGTTTGACGACTTACTGGCGGTGAACAGGAGCAGCTACATATTCCTTTACAATCCAACAATCGCATAAAATCAGTCACTTTTAATGTCAGCCCCCGGTAGTTGAATGGTCGGCGTGACGAATTGTCAATCCTCTGGGCCCGGGTTCGATTCCCGGCTGGGTCAGGGAATTTTCTCCGCCTAGGGACTGTCCTCATCATCATCCTATCATCCCCATCGACTGCAGGTCGCCGAAGTGGCGTCACATTGAAAGACCGGCACCCGGTGAACGGTCTGCCCGACGGGGGGCCCTAGCCATACGATTAAAATAAATAAAGTCACTTTTTATGGTCTATGGAATGATCGTTAGCACAAAGCTCTGTCAAAGTATGCCGAAGATCGCCCCGTGTGCTAATTGACTGGCAAGACTTTTACCGCAGACTATTGAAAATAACATGTCGAAAGCGACAAAGTAACAGGAATGTTTGGTGCGAGTTTTTGACTCTGATAAATATTGTCTTTAGGAAAGGAAATGACACTCTGTTACAACGTACCCTCGACCATTCACTGTACTGTTGTTTCCGGAATATGTTTGGCGATGCGTTTCTGGTGTGGTGGAGCAGATGACGCAGTAAGCCGTGCTCACGTATACACATCGGCAATGCCGCTACCTCGTCTGCCTTGCATTTTGACTCCGCACGCGCGTTTATCTCCACAATGATTCTGCCGACGTAGTCTGACAAAACACTTACGTGCAGGATGACTCAAGTCTACCAATAAGCTTTCAGTGGC